>NC_050591.1:20098218-20698218 GCF_013368585.1 Megalops cyprinoides
TGGCTTCTTTCAAAGACTGACATTTGTACTAACCAATTAGCAAGCTGTATTCATCAATTGACTAGTATTCATGACAGCCGCTATGGACTGGATTCTAACCTAACGGAGTGAGTCAAAAGCCAGATTGTCATTGTAAAATGGCAAGATAAAACCGGAGGCTTCATTTCAATTATATTAAATATAAGTGCTTTTTAAACAATTGGTATTGAGAGAATGATAATTCATACAGTAAGAAGTATATCATTTAGGTTACTGACTTTTTGCTACACATTGTTCCTTTAATATTAAGCTATGTGACTGGCTTTCATATATGGCTGGTGGGGTGGTAGATTGAAAGGAAATAGTGAGAAAGCATCCATTCTTTTGATGGTTGTAATTGCAGTAGCGAATGTTTTGATGATAGTTTTATACTCTTGCTGAGATACTACAATCTGGTTCTATTCAATAAAGCCCTTGAAATAGAGTTGCCTATGGTCTTAGAATATCATTAGAGGGTTAAATTGGCTTCATGCAACAAACTAAATAATCAATGAGTGTTTATGGGATGATTAAACTGTTTTAAAAGCAGGAAATATGTCATAGTACTGTAATTAAGGCAGTTGACTGTTGTTTGCATGGCGGGTGCAGGCAAGGAGTGAATCTATGACACAGCTCCTAATGCAGAATTTTTGACAACTGTAAGAGGAGGATAGTGGAAGAGAGAGTTTCAAACCATGTGGTCATCACAGAGACAGCAGCAGAAACATCAGCATGGCAGAACAAGTGGCATGAACTCCTTTTATTCTTGCTGTGTTCTGTTTTGAGAGGCATATACAGCTCAGTGGCAGCTGCTCAGATGAGGCAAGGGGAATGAGGCGACTGCTGGATGATGGTACATGAATTTATCTGGAGAATGGAGTTCAAATCATTGTCTTAGCCTTTTTTTTTTTTTTTTTTTTTTTTTTTACAATTACAGTTTTATTTACCCAGCTAACCTAAGTGCTACTTTTGCTTACTACTTGCTAGCTAGCTATTTCGGCAGTTTGGGGTGAAGAAAGCAGTGATTTTCAATCCTTCTTGCATGAGACATTCTGGTATAGTGGCTTACTAGTAGCATGGTCATGAAGCAAATGTATTGCTGGGCCAGAATATACTATTGCAATCCAGAATGATCTTGCCTCCATTTTGGCTGTGGTGGTAGTGGAGATTAAGACCAAACATGACACAGTTCCTTTTTTCATGGTAGATAGATGAAACTACTGACATTGACTGTCATGCCTAGCTGTAGATTAACCTATGATAAACTGATGTTATTGCAGTCATTCAAGAATGTTTCACTGGTTTCAGGCGTTTGCAAGGCTTAGTCATTGTGTATGTTATGTTTACCTTAGGTGTTTATATCATCTATTTATATTTATTTTATATGTTTTCATGTCTTATATGCACCTTTGTTGTCATCAGCAGCAGGAAGTTTGCAGGAAGAGGACAGATTACATCTCAGGGGAGCCACAATGCATAGGAGAATTAGACAGACAGTTACTCCAGTTCCAGAGCAGGATATACATCTGTACAAATTAATTTATGTTTTTATTGTCAACTTGAAATGATTAAGTATAAAATATTTTGTGTTCAAACAAAGAGTCAAATGCTGTATATCTTGTCCGTCTACATTCTTAGTGTTAGAGATTTTTACCTTGCCACTGACTCCTTGCTCTTGCTTGCATGGACGTCCTTAGTTTTTTCCAATGTGTTAAGCTTTTCAAGTCAATGTTAGGATTAGGGCCACACATACAGTCTCCAAATGCACATGCATCCTTTTTGTTTTGTCTTTTATTTGGCACGTGCTGCAATGCAATGCACAGCTTGGGGCAGCCTCTTTTCCAGATATGCACAAAAAGATGAAATACTGACCAGAAGAGGAGGGGTGAGAAGAAAAAAAAAAGCTGGGGGCAATTTTGAACATGATGGAAACATTGTTGTCTAATTTGTTAATACAGTTTGGATGGTGGGGACCAGTTAGCAGAGTTTGTGTTAGGGGGGACTACAACAATTGTATTTGTTTGAAAATGCTGTTTGTTTTAGCTGGAACGCTGGTATACAGTGGTTTGTTGGGGGGTCCTACCACAACTAAATCGCTAGTCGTTTGTAAATGTGGTTTGTGTCACTGGGACTCACAAGATGGCATTTTGGAGACATCTGTTCGACGTTAGTTCCCAGAAGTCTGGTTTGGACTATCACTGCTGTGCCATCATTTTTTATGAAAATAAACTAAACTGAACAAACCACTGCCGAGGCTCTGGTGGCTGTAGAGCCCAGAGGACAGAGCTGGCCCGTGAGAAGATCCCCAGAGAATTTCACATGAGCTGTCTTGGACTGGGAGGTCTGCCTGCCTCAAGTCACTTCTGTGTTTGTTTGTTTCTTTTTCAATACACACAATGCAAAATCAGGTTATGCTAGTTTTCTCTTTTATAGCCATGTCTGTCATTGTATTTCAGGCCAGGGAAGACTAGTCGTAAGAATAATATACAGAGGAAATGTAAAAAATGTTTATGCAATTTAAATAAACATGATTTGAATTCTAAGCAATGACCTTAAACATGCCCCTTCCACAATAATCAAAGCATATTGATTTTGTATGAAATCTGAGTTCCAACCATTCAAACAGTTTCTACAGAACAATAACAAAGAAGGTAAGGTGAAATTCAAGGACAGCAAGTGTAGTCTTGCGTAGCCTTCCATACGTGAATTTGTGTATTCTTGTAAGATGTTGAATCGAATGAGTGGATAGAGGGGGTATTTTAACCAGCTAATAGTAGTATAATTTAAATGTTTGATAAAAACACAGTCATGTGATAAAGCAGCATAACAGATAATATAATTTATAATAATTTATAATCCATGGTGAATCAAAGGACACCTTGCAATGAGAGTGCAATGACAGGAACACTGAACAGTAGGAGATACATGTTTTGTCTCATTGTGCATATTGCAAAGAGTAAAGAATTCCCTGGTGTCCTGGCCAAATTCACAATCTGACTCTGTCAATCTGGCCACCTACTCATCCTTCATGTTCCACATTGGCTGATGCATGCTGAGGGTGCTGGTGCAAAATATAATCACCTTTCCCTGTATATTTCTTTCATATCTCTGAAAGGTGCTATATTAATTCAACGTATAATTAGTAATTATTATTACTGTATATCTCTCATAATATGTAACCTCTTCTCTCTTCTCTCTCTCTTTGCTTACTCATGTCCATCTCTCTGCCATAAATACATTTTGGGATTTTTGTGACAGTAGCAGGTGACTGTGGCATGGGCAGGGATTACAATAAACCAAACAGTAACCTTTTACGTGATATGACCAAAAGTAGGAGAAAAATAAGACAAGGAACAGGTGAGAGTGGTAAAGACATAACAGAAGTGTAATGTAGCTTACATAACAATATTACATTAAGGGAAGAGCAGTGTAAAGAGGTTACACAGGACAACAATAATCTGCAATGCTCATCAAATAAACAAACCCAATCTTATTTTTATCCAGAGTGACAGCAGTGTGTGAGAGTTTAGTCACTGACAAACAGACAGGTGAGTTGGACACACTTCTCCTGTGTTGCAAAAAATATGTGAATCTAAGGTGTAGTGTAAGGTGTTTTGCTGAATTTCAATTATCCCTCTCCAAGTAAAATAATAATAAAAATGAATGACATAGAGAAACGATCACCACTACTGGGGGGAGGGACATGCAGCTCCATTGGCTGCCCAGTATGTGGCAGCCTGCCATAGCCTAAGGAACAATGAGTACACAATGAGGGCATCACATTACCTGAGAAAAAAAAAGTTGTATTGTTGCTAGAGAGAGAGACAGAAAGAGAGAGAAGCCCCCAGCCGTGAGTTGATGGGTTGAAAGCTTACAGTCCTCTGTGTTCGTATAGAAGTGCACAAAATCTGCTGGTTACCGCAGGTGCCTCTTGTTTTTGTTCGGAGTTTAAACAAAATGGAAAAGAACAAAAATATTTCTTTGGCTTCTGTACAATTCTTCATAGGAATTTATGTAGCTTCCCCCCACACCCACTATGTCACAGGCATAAAAAAAAACCAGTTGGCGTGAACACAATGCTGTGTGCAAACTGAAGGATTCAGAATACAATGTTATCAAAAAGCAGAGACTAGGTTCCAACTGAGTGTCCCACAGATTTAAATGTCACATTCTTCATTTTGCATGTAATCCCTTGCAATGTCTCATTTGTATTTTTGACAAAGCACAGTGTAAGTCTCTTTCACGGCATGTGCTCGGCAAATAAATTAGAGTATCGATGATGCCATCCACCCAAACTCACATAAATCGATCATATTTCTCCCAGTGTTCTGCTGTTTCCAAGAAATCAATTGTGTGAACCTAGGCTGTCTGTCTAAGCAAGATGGATGCTGACCAGTGAAACTGTCATTATTTGATTAAAAATAACAGTAATAATAAAAGTAAAAATAATAATTATAATAATAATACAACCATGCACACTGTACTTTAAATAAAACCTGTTGAACATTTTCTCCTGAAGAAAAAGTATTTAGAAAATCTGAGACAATCATGTTGAATAATTAGTCATCCGGGCAAGATACAGATAATAAAATACAGAAAAAAAAGTGGAACTAGGGATCTTGACAAATTGTGTTCAGACACTTGGTGATAGTTGTGCAACCAACCAAAACTTAAAGAATAATGCACTTGAAGAATAAAAACAAATTGTACACATTGAAAAGCATTATAGTTTTCCATTAGGATGAACGTTGCTCTTTTTACACATAAAACGGGCAGGAGTGCTACATTTTCATATTATCTGAGCTTTGAACACCAGCAGAGCATCACTGCCATTACGACTACTTAGCATGAAGTGATGTGTGTACCATACCATGTAGAATCGTACGCGTGGCTCCTGTGAGAGACCGTATGAAGTGTTTTTGGATCACATGGCCTTTTATTCCATTTATGAGAGTGATTAGGCCAGGATTATCCATTGCATGATTACATGCAATACAAGCCTGAACGAAATGCAAATTATTCATGTCTAAAAAAATGCACAACAATGACAAACAATGGACATATGAAAAGAATATCAATACCAAAATTGATTGTCTTTTACTGAAGGCCATTTGTTTCATGCTGTTGTGGATTAGCATTTCACTGTTGGTGTATTGTATTTCATTGTTTGGCATTTGCTTACCTGTCAATCATGTTCCAGGAGTGTAACTGACAGACACAGCCTCATCAGAAAGCAATGCACTCTGAGAAATACAGTACACCAACAGTCCTCTTTACATATGTACTGAATTTCGTTTCTAAGATCTGTATTTGGTTTAGGCATGAATAATTTGCATTTCGTTAATGCTAAATTATGACACGAATGATCCTCTGTGGTCATTGGGGGCATCCTTTGTAGCGTTACTTGTACTGGGAGGGAGCCTGCACATAAACAGGAGCTGAGACTGAGTCTAGATGTGCTCAAGAAATGTACCTTTGAACTATTAGCTCTATTCTTGTATTATTTCTGTAGTGAATCATAGCACCGTCCAGGTCAACAGGTACAATTGTCTTTCGAGTGGGGAAGAATGCTTCTGAATGGTAAGGCCAATTTATTATTTTCATTACTTCTGTTCTTCCAACAAACCGGCAATACTACAACTGTCACACCCGCTCCCAGTCAGCCAGCTCAGCCACGCCCAGTTCAACCTGGCTCAACCACACCCACTCATCAAGTGCACCTGTGACCCTCAATCAAGCCCTGGCTAAGGACTCAGTTTCAGTTGCCTCATTGTGAGGTATTGTTTCCTGAGACTTTACCAAGCCTGCTTGCTGCTATTTCTATCGTGTTATCCCTGTGTTTTGACCCTTGCCTGTTCTTTGGACCTTGATTGTGCATTTTGATCTGGTTATTGTACTGCTGCTTCTGTTGACGACCTGTTTCTCTCCTGACTACGTTTTGGCCTCAGTGATTAAAAACCTTGACCACACTTGGATCCCAGTCTGTTTCATTACAACATTTTAAATGTCATTCTGTTAATAAGCTAGCAAAAGACAAGATAAGACAAGAATTATGTTTAAAGTGAATTTGATTTGAAGAATTAAGCATAAATTTGTTTACTCATTTGAATTAACGTAATAATTTTCTAACTGTTATTTACAACACTGACAGGAGCACACGGCTGGGATTTAACTAAGAAAAAAAGCTATTATCAGCAGACATCACCCATGTTATCTTGGTTTTAGTGCTATTAATGAGGGAAGAGATAAAGTGTGTGTGTGTGTTTATATGTATGTGTGTGTGAGACAGTGTAAGCATGTGCATGTGTTTGTGTGCATATGCTCCTCAATGTGTTTTAGATGAGTGAAAAAGTGAGGACATCCCCCTCGCTCTGTTTCTTCCAAGGGTGATGGTGACACAGTGGCTTACATGGCACACCTTGAACATGCAGTTTTAAGAACCTCCCTTGAATTAGAGCAGTGCATGACTTCAAATATGTACAACCACGAAGTCATGGGATGCTTCATGACTCTACTTATATTTGATCAACCAAGCTCTCACAGGGCAGCAGTGTAGAGTTGTGGTAGAGAGCAGAGCTTGTAACCCAGTTGTTACAGATTCATTTTGCAGCGAGGTTACAGCATATATCATCATTTAACCTTGGCAACACTTTAAAGTGACTTCTGATTAGCTGGAGACACAGACCTTGAATTTTTCATCCTGCTTGGTATGTGACCTTGTGGGTTTGGTATTTTTGCATCTTATGTTTAGAGAAGATACAGCACTATCTATGGGTTTTGCCAGCCAGTGCCAGTCACTGTCCCAGACCCTCTATGGAGAAGAGACACGTTCTCGTAGTCGGGCCTGGCACTGCGATTTACACAATGACATGCTCGTCCACGCCTTGAGATATCACAAGGTGATCCAAAACACTGCTTGCGGCTCAGAGACGGAACAACAAACAGGGAAACATCAGTTTCTCAGGCTGACAGCCCATCAGAAGGAGAAGAGAGATTGTGCAAGGGGACTAGCAATGAGCTCGGCCTGTTAGCATATTTCATCTGCGAACTGGACTTCTGAGAGTTTCATAACATACAGAGAGCTGGATAGTGGCAGTTTATGCAATCAAAACATACATATTCACGGGAATGCCAGACCAGAGGAATTGTGCTTGCTCTCCCACCCCCCCCTCTCTCTCCTTCCACACTGACTGAGTTGGTAGCCATGTATTTATTCCGCTCCATGGATACACACTAAGCACTTGTTTAATGTGGCTCTTGAGAGATGGTGAGAGAGGAGGGGAGGGTAATGTGAGGTTAAACATAACCGCTGCCTCTCTGTCTTTTTCTGGCCTCGTACTGCAAGAATGTCTGAGATAATCACTGCTGCAAAGTTGGGGAGGTGGGGGGGGGGGGGGGGGGGGTGGATGTTGCGACATAACTCCCCACCATGTACATTATGTCCACCAAGCTGTCAGGACCCTTTTAAGTGAAAGGGGTGGCATGTCTCTCTCTCTCTCTCTCTCACACACACACACACACACATACACACACACATACACACACACACACACACACACACACACACACACACACACACACACACACACACAAGCTCTCCAGCCCACACAAACAAATCCTTGCAAACACAGGCATAAATTCTTAACCTGGGCAAAGACAGGCACACACATACACCTGAGCAAAGCAAAGTGATGTCATCACCCCTTTCATCATATGGACAATTATTTTTCAGTGTTTTATTTACTTCCCAGGGCTTAATATTGCCAGCTGTTTGCAGACACCTTGCCGCTCTCCTTTCTCTTGCTTGAAAGGCTCCCCTGTTTACCAGATGTGCCACATTCAGCTAGCCTTCCGCATCTGATGACAACTGTTTGGCTGCTCCATAATTGCTAGGATGAGTGTTGGCTGTTACCCTCCCTATGAAATGAGAATTTCCTACTGCACGCTGATTGAATTGATGACTCACCACCTGATTTTTATTACTCTGCCTTTGTGCATACATTATCTCTTGTTAGGGCATGGTTGTAACCAGGCTTTGTTATCAAGTCTGAGGCATAGCTAGTCAAAACTGGTTTTGGAGCAGTCAACTTCTTTTCTACTCACAGTAAGACTGCTTTTTTCATGAAGATGCTGCCATTTGGTCCTGTGTAGCTTAAGGTGGTTTCTTTTCTGAACAGCCCTCTCAAAACCTCTGGCAGAAAACATATTTTGTCATGCCATTTCATTTATGACTTCCTCCCATTTGTTAGCATCACTGCAGTAGCAAAGACCGCTTTGTGTTTGATTATTTACTTTTCCCCACAAGCTCTCTAAGTGATTCTCACATGAACATCTTCTGTAAAGGTTTCAGAGGGTAGCAATAGTGACATTAATTCTAGTCATCACATATCAGACCAAACATGCAGAGGGTCACTCCATCCATCCATTTGCTGAATGGTTTGCTCTTGCTTGTAGTTTTGTTTGTTTGCCTTGTATGTCTGTCTGTATGAAACTTTTCAGGGTGAGGTCACACACAAATCTTTAAGCACACTGATTTCAAAATCGTAGCAAGGGTGAGAGGCATTTATATTTTTGATTTTCATACTTAGGATTTGACTTTTTTCTTCCAAAAAGGTAAAATAAACAACTGTTTTAAAAGGCTCCATTAAATGGACTTACGGCTTTACGTCACATGCAAATTGAGGTTCAATAAATGAACCTTACTTGACTGTGGAAATATTTATGTTATGGTACATTAATTACCAGAACAGAACAGCTGTTGCAAAAAGCTAGCATAAAAAGTATGAGTCTATAATCACAATCGGTGTATAAATATTTCCAAAACCATTATGTTCCAAAATATCTGTTTTGACAGAGATCCTCAGGAAAAGCTTTTATACTCGTTCACTCAATCCTTTTAACATAAAATGAACACAGTACCCATTACCTCTGAATATGGTAGTATTATGTCTTTTTTTTTTAAGCAGAAGTGCAGCACGCATTCCAGAGTGCTGATTCAAAAGCAAAATTCAGAATGTTGACTGGACAGGTGCTGGACTGGGCATCCGGCCAGTGTTTCTAAAAATACCATCAAGCTTAAGTCCCTTAAAATGGTAAATTACAAGAACAATAATAATCATAATAATAGCAATAACAATAATAATAATAATAATAATAATAATAATAATAATAATATGTATTTTATTAATAACTTTCATAGTAGTAGCAGTAGCAGAATTATAATCAGGCATTTTAAATTTACTATCACCATCAGCACCACTGGTAAGTTAAAAAAGAATAGACTAGAATCCTTGCTATCATTATCATTACCATAATAATCATTTTAATCCGCACAATTATAATAATGAAGGTCAAATACTGTATTACTTTGAATAATCACTGCTTATTTCAAAGCCCTCATTATCTGTGCACCATCTATTTCAAGGCAGCCTCCATCGAAGGGTGCCATTAATTCAATGGTGCAGCTATTAGGGGTAATACAAGTTTCAAATGTTATTCGGCTGGGTCGTTGGGCTGAGCAATCACCCCAGATTCCTCTATTCAGACAGTTCACGCTATCAAAGTTAAAAAATAGCAACAAAAAGTCATACACTTTGGCATTTAAGCTCAAAGAAGAAGGGAAAACCAACCTGCTGCCAGTGCACCTAGGGTCACACTGAAAAAAGTACACAAGCATGGAGGTCAAACCTTCCTAAAATATTGGAAGAAAATGCATATCAAGAAAAGAAAAAAGATATCTTAGACTGTCACTTCTGAGTGTCTAGCTCAGCAGGTAACTTTTTAGCTAAATAATTGCCATTAGCTAAGCAAAAGCTACTTGAATTAACTTGACTAATTTGTCATGTCCTAGTATTTTGTACAGAGTTAACAACGGACCATTAGAAATAGGTGCAATGCTACTTCACTGGAAGCAGCAAAGTCGTGCATACATATTGAGATCCAGTTCAGTTGGTAAATAAAATGTATGGAACATACATATTCTCTTGCATCATTTTTGTAATTTTTTATGCCATTTCAGAAAATACCAGGACTAACAAATAAACCATCCTGCTTTCTCTCAGCTGTTGGAATCACAACATACTCCACGCTGACCTCAAATAACCATGTACTGTATGCAAAGCAAAAAGTCATTTTCAGCATAGTAGATTGACTTAAATGATTGAATCATATCGGATTTGTATAACTGAAACTGCACTCCCTCTAATTCATGGGGAAAAAATGGTTGTGCTTTGTGGTGACATAACAAAGTGAATTAGTAGAGATCGAAAGCAATGCGAAGTAACTCCATTTGGCATCATTGGGTTCACAGGAATACACAGGGGTTAATAGTCATCTATCCAACTGTGGTGCCTATGCAAGGGAAAGATATATTTAAAGTAATCCTAGCAAAACAAATACTGCACATTGACAAATCTCTTCTCAAGATGAATGTGAGTAAACAAAGTTCAGGGCATCTGAAAACATTTGGTATGCTTCAGAGCAACTGGCTAGAGTGTTTACCAGTCAGCGACCTGCCGATTCAATCTGTAAGTACTCAGCAGAAGCCGTTTGTATCAGAGCGTCACTGTTGTGGCAGCAGACCCTGGTGCACTGCTGTGTTACATTAAGGTTGAACCTTTGCTTCCTGGGACAGACTGAAGGAGGTGTGCTCTGTGCTCAGCACTTAATCAAATTAGTCCCATTCCAGTCACATCCAGAACCACGGGACTTTAAATGACATTTAAAAGGTTAATTGTTCTGATATGCCATGGTGGTTTCATAGATAGATATTCTATTAAATGTAGTCTTTATCAGTGTGGTTTTTCATCACACACAGATGCGCATTATCTATTGGTAACTATCTATTGGTAACTATCTGTTCCTATTCTAAAATTCCTCTTCTTAGAAGAGAGACACTGTAATGCACTGCAATAATGTTAAAGTAACAATATGTTCCTTGTTTCTGGGGTCCTTAGACCTGCTTTTCAAAGAATTGTGTATCACTGTAACAGCTGTGGTATTCTGGCACAAAGAAGCACAGGATAGTTTTTGTACCTTATAAACCTTTAACCCATTAATGTCTGTCCACACTGCATAACATTGTTGTCAATGTCATTCCTTCAGTGAATAAGGAGCCTGTTGACCTGATAGAATGGGTCACCCCCTTTTGGCCTTTTGGATGAGCTACAGATTGTGATTTGAAGTGCCATTTGTTGCCGTTGCAGTCTGACCCCAGCTGGGAGAGTCGACCTTCGCTGCCACATGGTGTGTGACCTCCAGTGAGCGAGTTCAACATGCTGAGCCAAAAATGACTCATGTATTCTCCCAAGGGTGACATCACTGCAGCGGTATTATCATACACCTGCCACTGTCACTGACTGTGAAGGCAGCAGCAGACTCCAGATGGAAACCCTCTCTCCGCCTCTGTCTTTTTCAAACAGCTAATGAGCAATGGCTCTTCCTGCTCGCCCTGTGTCATTGATTACCTGGACTCCAAATTCTAGAATTCCTCCTGCCCTTCATCTTCCTTTATCTTCCAATGACCTTAGTCTCAATTCTTCAGTTACCGAGGCCTTGCAGCAAACTTACTGTAATTTTCCAGAATCCCTCTCTATGCCCCTCCCTGCATTGTTTTGCCAATTTGGCCACTTGAAATCAGTAACCATAATCAGTAAATCCCATAATCTGTAATGTGCACCTGAAAAGCTACCAGGGAGTGATTCCTTTTGCAATTTGTTTTATAGACTGATTTTTTTTTTCTTATAGATACATCAGAAGGAAAAAACAATGGCAGGGACACTTCAGGTTGCTGAATCCCTGGATATACACTGCGGCCCACACAGTTGAGCAAACCCTTCTCCCAACATCATCTGACAGCAGGGCATGGAGGGTCTTCACACAACAGGATGGGAGAAGCGGAGCAGAGTCTGCAGGAGGACGTGGCGCTGCAGGGCAGCACGGCACATCGCTCCTCTTCCAGACCGATGGTGCCCTGTGAACCCTGCACCTAGGGAACGACAGTGTTCACATCACCGCCTCACTGCCTCTTCACAGCCCAGCTCCTGTCTCACTGCTCCTGTGGGGGGGGGGGGGGGGAACAGAAACTTTCTCTGGGATTGAACATGGTGGTGATTGAGGGGTGGGTAGGAGGGAGCCAAGATGGGTAACAGAGTATGACTTAAAAAATAAATTAATTAAAGAACAGGAAGGAAAGAAAGATGGAGATGGAGAAATCTTATGTTTTGGACCCAAGAGGATGAATTTACACAGGGATCCCCAAACACAGCTCCCTCCATCATTACTTTATACCAATGTTCCTCAGCTACTCCCTGGATTTCTCAAAATAGCACCCTGTTGGCATAGTGAGGTGCACAGGCGTCATCTGTGAAATTCTTACTCTCCAGTTTGAAACGTTAAATAATAACAGAAAAAGTATTCAGCACTTTTCAGAGTTTTAACCATTTGGCAGCCAGTAACTTTCATGGAACACATTCTTTAATAAAAGGCATTAAGTAGTTTTTAAATACTGCCTTTTTCAAGATCCTTTTTGAATGGGAGGGTTGAGAATGCATGTTTTCAACATCAGGGATTGCGTGTTAGCAGCCTCCAAGAGGGGAATAAGTCTACACTCTTCTTGTTTAGAGAGAAAGAAAGGAAGAAAGAAAGGGAGGTGAAAGGAGGAGACAGGAGAGGAATAAGAGAGGAAACTAAGACAGAGGAAAGGAAAGAGAAGAGGGAGAGAGAAGAGTACAGGCTGCAGAGAAAAAATAATGCTGCCTTTGTCAGAACTCGGGGAAGGGCAGAATTCACATGTGGGGAAAAATGCAGAGGTCGTCACGTTGCATTTATAGAACAGGCATCATGCTGCCAGATGCAGAAGATAGGAACAGACTTATGTGTTATGGTAGGAGTGGGTGTTCACATGTAGGCAAACACACTGAGCTTAGTGTTCCATCAGTTTCTCCACACTCTATCTCAGCTCTTTACTCTGTATTATTTTGTTATGTAGCTGGTGTATTTCCTATTTTCCTTGGTATGTAAGGACCGTGGTAGAGGTTGACAGCCCAGCATGTCCACCCCGTTTCTGTACCAAAGTGGACACGGTGTCCGTTTGATAGGCTTTGAATCATAGGAAAAGCAAAGCAGTGGATCTTTCATTTAAGCATTGTTTGCACTGCTGGTACCTTTGATCTGTTGATTTATGTAATGTGAAGTATCCTTAGATATGTTATGCTTTCTAGAACTAAGTGTAGCTAAGGCGGCAGTGTAGCATAGTGGTTAAGGAGCAGGACTCGTAACCGAAAGGTTGCCGGTTCGATCCCCGCTGGGACACTGCTGCTGTACCCTTGGGCAAGGTACTTAACCCACAGTTGCCTCAGTAAATATCCAGCTGTATAAATGGATAACATTGTAAAGAACTGTAACCTATGTAAGTCGCTTTGGATAAAAGCGTCTGCCAAATGAATAAATGTAAATAATAATAAATGTAGAACTTCTGGCTTTGCCCCATTAACATGGTATAGTCAGGTTACATAAGTGCTGGGAAAGGATGGGGTGGCAGCATTCACAGCCATTCTCCTGCCACAGGAACACGACAAGCTGTAGTCCAGAGGTCTCCAGTCACCGTCCCCTTTCTGTGGGGTGTTGGCTGATTCAAGAGGCCCTGGGCCAGCTGGTTGCTGAAAATTCATGAAGGCACAGGTTGGCCTGAGTGGCAGGCAAGGGACATGTGATGGGCACATAACCTTGGAACACAACCTTGGGATATTACAAGGCTGGGATCTAAAACACTTGAAAGATCATGGAGGGAGGGGGGTTTGGTGGTTGGGGGGTCATGCTAGAATCCTGCATCTTGTCACCTGTCAATCGTCACATGTGAAGAGGATGGTCATCCATTAAACATGATTCAATTCCCCCGCAGCACTAAGGAGAGATCTGCAATGAGCCTTCAGGGAAAGATTTAGGTGGTTTTGACTGACATCAACATTGCTGGGGATTTATCATGAGATATCAGACAACTGAGGAGCAGCTTACATTCTTGATGGCATAATATATTCACACATCATGCTGCTGTCTCATTGCCGTGATATGTTCTACTGTGAAAATTTTTCTGATGGGGACACTAATATATTTATCTTTGTGAATTTTTTCTCTTTAATTCTAGTCCACCACCTCCTGATCTTGTGTTCCTTGTATAGAGAGTAGAGAACAAGAAAAATGTTGAGAAATGGAGGAGAGAGACAGATGGAATGAGAGTGGGAGAGGAGGAGAAGTGTGGAGATGGAGGGAGTGTGGAAATGGTGGGAGACAGTGTGCTGGGATGTGGAAAGCTCGGTGAGGCTCGGTGGACGTGTCTGGAGCTCCTCTGATTTCCCTGTGGACAGAGCACCAGCAGGGAGGTGCACAGCAGCTGAACGCTCTGCAGCCCTGAGAGACTGTGCACTGGAGTTCCCTGTTCCCCTATTCCCCCTGCCTGGCCACAACCTCACACACACACACACACACACACAAACATATACAGGCTGAGAGTGATATAAACATTTTATGCTGAGACTGACACATGCATTTGTACATTCCTACAACCCACCTACAAATTATACACACACTAGCACATGCATAGACCCGTAAACACACATAAACACATTCCTACATTTGGGACTTCAAAACACTATGAGATTACCATATGCAGGTTCCAGCTGTTAAGTGACAGCCCCTCCATAACTCTGGTCTTGACGGTGTTAAATCGGCATCAGATTCACTCACAGGTTTGTAATTGCAAATACTGGTCCCACCGGACAGGGGAGGTTTCCAATTTACTGATTCCTGTTTTGCCCTCTAGGGCTGCCAATTAACTAATTGCTGGGACAGGGAAAAGGAGAGAAGGGAAACAGAGGAGAACAGTGAGAGCGGGGTACCTTAGAGAGAGAAGGTGGGTAGGCTGGCAGGAGCAGGAGCGCAGAGAAGCCACTCTCCTGCACCTGGCATCCCCATCAGCCTCTGGCTGCCTCAAGGTGAGACCAAAGTGTCATGGTGCTTTTTATTCCACCAGTCACATTGCCATAGTGCTTTTCACCACCAGCTGTGGGTTCCTAGCTCCTAGAGTAAGCAGGGGAGTGCGACAACACATACATGTTCCTGTTTATCAGCCACCTTTCCTATTAGACACAGGCTAAATTGTCCCTTGTTCTGATTTGCATGTCATTAATGCGTGTACAAAAGGACATTGTGACAGTATTATCATTAAAATCCAACACCTTGTCATGTTTGATCTTAAGCGGGTGGAGAGTGGAGTAAGGATCATTTGCTAGAAATGAGTAGGTGTGTTACTGATCTCAGATTTTCAATATGTTTTTAATCATTTGAAGTGATACTGCAATACAATTATGAATAAATGAAACAATAGTCTAAGTAAACATGAACATTGGTGGTAGAAGGGTATGATGCATGGAAATCTGCTTCTTCACAGAGCAGTCTGGCATTGGGAGCTGGCCATTGTTAACAGTATTAAATCATTTATAGTCGACTTTGTAATTTACATGGTCAATGTCACTGGATGAAACACAGATCTTTTTTTGTTTGAGAAATGGTGATGTGCCTACTGTTCATGGTGAGACTGGAATTATTTTTATTCATGGCTTATTTTTAAGTGACAACAATGACCTTGGTAGGTAAATACACCAGAGTTCTAAGCATATGGCCCAATGTCTAAGTTTAAGCTGATCCCTTGTGCAGGTGTGAAAACAATGAGAGGCAGTGAGGTTTCCCTTCCCTACTAAAAAGCATTCTGGGATTTATTTGCCAGACCTACATGAATATAGATATATAAAAAAATATCAATATGAGCATTCTCACTTTTCAGGAATGGTTTAACACAATAACCTGAATATGTCAAACGAAAAGAACACATACTGTAATATAAAGGCAAGAGAGCCAAGAAACAAAGGCAATTCCATAAAAAGGCAGAGAGTGAGTGAGAGTAAGGAGTTGAGTGATCTCTGATTTGGAGGCAAGGTGAGGGGCAGGGTGTGGTCACCGTGACACTTTAGGGTCAGGGGACCTTTGACAGAAAGATGAGTGACATTCTCCTGAACCCTGCAACCCCCCTTGGAGAAGTCAGGGTAGGTGGAGTGTGAGAGGGAGAGTGCAGAGAAGCATGAGAGAAGCTGTCTCTTGCTTTTATAGGCACATCTGTCAGCTTTTTTTTTTCTTCTTCTTTAATACAGCGTATTTTAATGTGAATTGTGAGCTGCACTAAGTGAGGTGTCTGTTCCATTGATTAAGTGTGAATGGAAATTTTAAAAACCCTTCCACTGTTGTGCTCAGTCTGAGGGTGGTGTGTAGCATAATGGTCAGAGCACAGGACTCTGGACATTGTTTAAGTAGCAGAGCATTGTATGTGGCCTGGTTCTCTTTTACCCACAAGCTGTGTCACCTGCATTTTGCTAGGGTTGCTGATTAGTGTTACCATAGATTTCATTTGCATGGAACCTAGCACTTGGATTCCCTACTTTTCTCTCTGTTCTATGCTGCCACATGCAGAATAAGAAGCAGTGACCAGAGAAATTTGTTTTAGACAAATGAATCTTTTTTTTTTCTCCCCTTCAGCAGCACAACCTTGGCTGTTAATCGCTACACTGTAACTGCCTTCTCCACTGGGAGCAGATCTCATGCCATACCAGTCTGTGATTTGCCTCATTAGCTGAGACACAGGCCTTTATTCACTTGCAGCTGTGTCTGTGCTTGAAACTCTGAGTAGAGTACTGAAGGCCTGGGCACAGTGCCTCCTGTAGGGCTGTCCTCTTTTTATTGTTGGAAAGAAGCGGAGCTGCATGCTGGGAGTCTAGAATCTCTGGGAACTTTTGATGCATTTGCTGTTCCGTCATGTTAATAGGATGGCACCACATTGTAAAGGTGGATCTGTTTGCTCTGAACCCGGGCATGTGAGAGGGTGTCCTGTCCCGAAATGTATAGGCAAGTCCAACAATGGCACTTCCTGTTGCTGCAGCATGAAGGACGGGTCAAGGAAATGGAAATACCTGAAGGTGGCAGGCTCAAATCATCACAGCTTTTGTATCCTCAAGCAAAGGTGCTTGTCCAGCATTGCCTCAGTAAATATCCGACTGTGTACATGCACAGCATAACGTGTATGGAAAAATAAGGGATCCAGAAGGTAAGAGCATAACTACAGTCAATGCCTTGTTCTATTATAGATTCAGATGGAGGTTTCCCCAGTATCTCCAAACAATGGTGTGTTTGTGTGTTTGTTTATCCCTACGCTTCACTGTGTCAGTCACATTCCCACTAGCCAAGCCTTTGTTGGCATTACATTGTTTATTCATGTGCATACATCTATAATCTGTGACCCCTGCAATACAGATGGGATTTTTTTCAGGGTACAATGAGCTTCAATGTAGCTACATCCCAAACTGACAAGTTGCCCTCTGCTCTGCATGTACTCCTAAATTTAACAGCAAGTGTCCTTATGGCCAGTTTCCAACAGCTCATAACTCTTACACTTGCGTGCTCTTCTCACAAGTTGTGTAGAAGCAGGCTCTACCTACATGGATGGCCTTGAAGTCTTTGTGCTAGTATGCCCTGTCAGCCACTGACCTACCCGGGCAGTAAGATGTCACCCCACAGAGGCAAGACCAAAGCAGCTGAAATATTCTACCAGTACAGCATTGCATATTTAATGGCTAAGGATGCAAAGGTATGACTGCTGTCAATGGGCAAAGGAAATAGACACAGAGATGTCACCTTTCAAGCTGGAGCAAAACATTTTCAGCCACAAATGAGAACGAGAGGGATTTTAACTTCACAATAAAAGAGAATCCATCAGGTTTCACTCTTTCCTTTCACAGGCATATGGCCTGCCTTTATTTGTGATCTTTCACAAAGTACCTGTCCTTCACAGCACTTTGCTGCTCACTAGATAAAACAGGGAGATTTAAGAGTGCTCCTTGTGGCACATACTAGCTTCTTTGATAGGACTTTTATTTATTTTAATATATCTTTTCATCTTGATGAGAACGGATGTTGTATTCAGTGTAAAGGAAACTGAACTTGTTGCTAGAAATAACTAATAAAAAGTTGTCAACATTACAAACTCTGCAGATTGGTGAATGTGTTTCCAAACTGGGTAAAAAAGGGGGCAGTAGTTCATGTTTCATAACAAAAGAGAGATGAATCTCAATGTGTAAAGCCCAAAGGCTTTTGTAAGCGCTGCACAGAGTGGATTAAGATTAACAGAGATGCATATCGGGGAGATGGAACCATTTTCCCTCTTTTGTGAATGTCCCTCAGATACAAAACACTGGGAACACAGGGAGTGATAGTAAAGCAATGGGCTATTTCATGTAGCTGTTTTTAATCATTGGTCCCTTTGACTGGGATGAGTGTGCACATGAGTGTCTGTGCACACACTTGAGTGTTTGTAAGAGCTTGTGTGTGTTCAAGCACTTGCAGAAGCCTAGCAGCCTGTCTGTCCTCAACACATTTCAATCACATTTTTAAAGTTTTCATCAACATACATTTCACATCTTGGATCTTTATCAAGACCTCAGTTAAAGCATCTAATGATACAAGGCTGTGACTTTTACAGCTATTTGAGGAAAAGGGGGAAAACACAGGATATTTGTAATTGCCAGGAATTTTGGATGTACTTCTACTAAATGTAATGTTTTACATTTTGGCCTTACTGTGAAATACAATGCTTCTGAAATGGCCATGCTATGCCACCACACTGAAACCATATCCTAAAAAATGGCATATGCAATTGCTCCCATTTTAGGGCTCAAATATATAAATGCGGCCCAAACCAGTCGAGATGTCACCAATCTCATACTCACTCGTGACATACCCCTGGTAACGAGATCTGATTGGAATCCCTCTTAAAGAAGTTTAGGATCAAGGAACTTACCTCGATCAATCAATCTTAGCATTAAACAGAACCAATGTACCACTTTACACTGTGTGCTGCAGTGTCCACATCTCTCCTCCTTTTCAAAATGTTCAGGTTCTTTCATGTGGAAGATGGATGTCCTGTAGGCCTGCAGAACATGCACCCTGACCTCATGAAAAGTGTCTGCCAACCACTGTTCCTCCCTTCAGCGCATCTTCAAGCACACCAAGAGAAAGGATGGCTATTTATGACAGGTCTTTTAGTTCAGGGAATGTCATGGTCTGTTAAACGTCTTGTTGTAATAAATGTTTTTACATGCACAATGTGGAGGTGTGGTCTGTGCCTTTTGAATTTCATTGGAAAAGAACTAAACAGAGTGTGCTAGTCACCAGATAAGGAGGTCTTTATGGTTTCACTCAGAAGAGATCATTTATTATCAAAGGGTCCTGCACATTTCTTTGCTCTTTGTTTCTTAAAACTGAGATATATGTGATCTGTATGAAAGAATTCATGTGCTCTGTGTCTGTCATACTCGTATTTACATTGTTGTTACATCTAAAAAGGAGGTGGATAACTAACTCCAAGTAGAAGGTTAGTGTAGGATCACAGTAATTCACACTCTAAGGAAGATGAATGGTGTTTCAAGGCTGCAGTTGCCCTGGTCTTTATCCTTTATAGAGGTAGGGAATGTAGGACTACTGTACTCACAATAGCTCCTTCATCAGGCTTGCAAGCTAAAGGAGTACAGTTGGAGCCATTCCCTGCCTTGGGTTTGGCTATTTGTCTGTGCATCTTGGAGAAGTGCTGTACATTGCAAACTGTTATGTAAACTCTGCTCAGTTTTAAGATGTATGGATCTAACTCAATATACATTTGATTAACTTTTTTGGAGTCGTATTTCACATTCTTATTCAATCTGAAGTTAATTCACTAATTTCACTTATTTAATAAGTTCTATGAAGTTCCTTCCACTATACAGGGAGCTTAATGGTCTTCATCATAGCGCCTAGCATGCTGGGTGCTTTCCAGAAGTCACAATTGTGAATTTGTTCTGTATCGCTTTGGTTTTTTTTTTTTTTTTTTTACCATTGAACTGTAACCCTTTGTACTAAGTTGAATAGCCAGCATGTTGTGAATTCTGCATAACTGAAGAATCCAATTTCTTTTAGCCTGCAAATGTAGCTAAATGAGTTATTTTTACAAAACAATATAAAGCATTTTAAATTTTGCATTTTGGACATTGCATTTGTCTGAAGATGAATGCAACCCTCCAATAGACTCTCACATGGGCTAGTTTTCACATCACAAGTCCTACAGGTCGCCACAGTTAAAATGGATGGCCACTACAGGGTAGGTGTAACTCCACTAACATCATCTGAGCAACATGCAGGCGCCTGAAAGTAACAGGATGCCTTAGAGTGGTGAGATGAGATGAGACCCTGCCAACACACCCACCACTATCCTGGTGGTATCAAACCAATTTGTTGTGCCGCTGTTGGTTACCGGTCATTTTGGACTGATGTTAGACCGGGTATTGAACCCGGGCCTCAATCTGCACTTGAGTGCCTTGTTAACTTAGCCACTCAGGAGGACATGCTAAAGCAGAATTGTGACATGAATGAACAATAAATTAGAGATTAAAACTCAAATAAGATATGTAAAATCAAGGTATTTATTCTGAGCTGAGAAATTACCACCTTAACTCAATTGTTCTGAGCCAATGATTTTCTGCTTTTTTAAATGAACTCAGTTTAGTGGGATTCACATTGATTTTCAACCCAATCAAATTGCTCAATTAATTGTAGTTTTAAAAGAATAACCAATAAAGAGGAGTAGTCACTCAAAAACGCAAGATACCTGACCCATCTCACCCTCACATTCAGTGGAAAAAACCTCTAGACAACCTACATTTGTGAAACCTATTACGTTATATACAAAAGAGGTATATGTGGGATACAAGAATAATTAAAGTTATCTTTGGCTCTGCTGTCCAAGGAAGTGATCACACCTGTCTGTCTGGAGAAAACTGCAGACACCCCCATGTATGTCATAGAACAGGAGAACAAGGTACGGGAAGGAAACACCTTTCATGGTGAGGTAAAGGCATGTGGAATTTTTATACTTTAAGACAGCATTGACTAAAAACCCCTACTGATTCACCATATGAAGACAGACTCATTTGAAAATTGTAGATTTTAATCTTCTTCACTGTTTAGATGTATCAACTTAACTACACCCACATTAACTAATAATATTGTAATGTTTGATAGACACTTTAATTTCCTAAAGGTTACAGTTTTATGCTTTTAAAAGTTTTCACCTTAAATGTTCTAAATTATTCTTAAAGACCCATACAAAGCGTCACAACAGACAGATTGAAAACTCTGCTGAAGGACACAATGTATACAAGCATGATTTATGCCTCACCTTTTAAGGACACACCAAAAGTTTGCTTGCACCAAAAGTGGAAGATGAAACCCCATAAACTTTCTCATAGTAACCGATAGTGAGTTGCACTGCAAAGCAGTTATGGGAGTGAACCTATTAATGGGTGGTGCCACTGTGTGCTGTCAATCACTGATCTCATTAGAAAACAGTATGATTAGCTCAAATCAGAATGTGATTGATTTCACATGGTAGTTTCACTCATGGTAAGGTCCATGAAGCCTCACTCTTCCGTTGCTCATGACTTTGCACTTCCTCGCCTGGTGTTGCAAAGGAGCTTAGCATAGTCACTTTTGTCAATCTCGGGACTCAGACCCCAGATTGTTAAGACAGCGCATGCTTGTGAGGAGATGAGAAGATGGCAGATGGCCCGTGGTTGTAGTTGCCGAGCAGAGGAGTGTTGCTTGGTTAGTCTGTGCATGGCATCATGATGTCACCGCATGAAAATCACACTATCTCCATCACCTCCTGCCAAAGGAAGACATGCCTAATGTCACATAGCTCGCCGTCTCCATGGTTACACAGCTGCATGTGATCGTTGCAGTAATCGAGAAGTTAATGAATAAGTAATTAAGAGAGGCTATTGTAGAAATTGCACAGCAGGGTGCTATGGGCTGTTGGGTGTCTTCACAGAGTTTGTAGCTGTGGGTTTCCCTCCATCTCATAGCCATCCTGCACACCGGACATGTTTCTCCTCCACCTGTCTTTTGGAGCATATTACACTGTCTGAAGCTCTGCTGGTGAAAGGGACTGATGTTGTGTGTGTGTGAGGAACAAGCAAACACAGAGCATTGACTGCACATGGTGTGTTTCCCAAGTGCCTTTCCCACAGGAGGAGGCTTTCACTGACACATCCTACTAACAGTCCACTGCATTTACACAAGTATGGACTAGTACTTTCAGGCATCTGCCTAGAAACATATTGATGTTACTAGTGAAACTAATGTGATACCTACTACTAGTACTGCAACGATTGTGACCACTGCTGCTGCTACTACCTCTGTTTAACTGCAATGTTTCAAATGTTATTCTTATCATAAATAATGTCAGTCATATCATCTCAATCGTAAAAGTAGTCATCTTCATCATCACAATCATTATTGCTCTGATCATTGTTATTCCCATTGCAAGCTGCGGTCAAACGCCAAACACAGAACACCATATGGTCCCTGCCTGTAGCCTGCACAGCTTCTCTGATTACAGACCCGGGGTCAGGTCTGTGTGTTTACCTGCTTGCTGAAGCTTACTGTGTGCAATATGATCAAAGTCTGCTGCTCACACACACATATACACACACACATACACACGCTCACACACAGACACTATGTAGATGCACAAGCACACACACATACACACACACACACACATACACATATGCAAGGGTGCACACACACATACACAAGTACACACACTCACACACACACACTGGCCTCCGCCCAGTGCCTTCTGCTTCAAGCGGTTATTCTCGGTGC
The DNA here is from genome assembly GCF_013368585.1 of Megalops cyprinoides. Lineage (NCBI taxonomy): Eukaryota > Metazoa > Chordata > Actinopteri > Elopiformes > Megalopidae > Megalops > Megalops cyprinoides. The sequence goes on from NC_050591.1 coordinate 20,121,034, forward strand.
TGTTAAATTCCCTTTGTAATTCTGCGTACAACAACAGATGGAGATGCCAGACACGCGCCGATGGCTGTCACTACAGGCAACTGCTGTGTTACTCAGCACACAGACAGAGACACTCCAATCGCAGGGTCGCCCAGCGAGTTTTTGGGTGCAGCCCATGTTTGTTATTGCAGGGCATGCACTTGATATTGCGTCATGCACAAACAGATTTCAGCATGCGTCACTGTAAAAGGAGGAAAGTGACATAATAAACAGGTGAAAGGGTATTTTGAGTTTATGTTCACATGCAGTAAAAATAGCAGCTTGCAGTCTTCACCTGTGTGTCTCTGGTATAGTTGTGATATATATGATTTAATATTTAAAACAGAAGCATTTTCATTGGTCCGTGTGAGTGCGCTATTGAGGAGAATGTACATAGGGACGCATCAGGGGTGGGGGGTGCGGAGGGATGTGTTCATGACTCCATGCTAACTAACTGCCACCTGTGTCAAAATCACATACACACACACACTCACACACAGACACACACACACAGGTACATGCACTTCAGAAAGACACAACACAACGCAGTTCATGCAAACAGATGGAAATAGATATAAACTCACACCCATGCACACATATGCACAGGAATTCGCTAAGAAACACATCCACAAGTGAATACACTCATGCACACAAAACCACACCCACACACACACACACACACACAGGTGCTTTTTTGTTGGAACCTTGAAAACCATTAAAACTTTATTTCAACTTTGTATCCATCTCCCTCAAAATATTAATGTGTACTTATTCAGAGAGTGTGTGGAAGCCAAAGGGTTTTTTCTTTTTTCTTTTTCACCGTATTGAATTGCAGCATATCTTTATTGAGTTTAAAGTTATAGGATTTACGGGCTGCTTAAAAGAACTGTCGTGATAGAAGAACCTTTCCTTTAACATTTCTTCTCTGAAATTTTTTTCTAGTATTTTGATGTTTCATTTGAAAAAGTAAGAGGAATGTTTTTTCTCTCTCTATTTCAAGAACACACCACAGTAATATCAGTACAATATCATGAGGTTGTTAAAACAAGACAAAATAAACAAGCAAGCAAAGAATGACAACAACAGCAACAAAACATTAATTTTACACTGACATCTTAAATTTAACATCAAAAATTAACATTTTTGTAGACTAATATGGAAAGACACATAAGTTAAAACATCCAAGATGACATTAATACTGTATTCCAGTCAGTGAAACACAAGAAGACTGCTCTTCACTGATTTGTGGAGTTCATGTGCAATATCTGCAGAACAATAAGCTGGAGGTTAATTTAAGATGATGTTAATACTCCATGAATATGACCCTCTGTGTTAACTTTCACTTCATTTATATTCAGTGCGATTATGGTTGTAGCAGAAGTCTGCAAAATGAACATTCAATTGCAATGCATCCTGGATGTTGTTGAGCAACCTTCCCTTTGGTCTGAGACAAGATGCCCAATTCGCCATGGTGATTCATCATTCACTAAATCCTTGTCTCTGCAACGCTCAACCAATAACTTCAGCACTCTCCATTCTCAAACTGCTTAATGTTTTTCTTCCAATTTTGTTATTTTTTTATTAATTTATTTTTGATTCGCCAAACTGTAGTTCTGTCACAATATTGTATTGCATCTTCTGCTATTTGAAATTTGACAATAATGATAGAGGTAACAGAAGAACAAGATGACATCAGGCTACAGGGGAAAGGACTGTACAGCTGTTTACTGCAGTGCTTTAAACAATGACTTCCTGTGTTTCTTTATGAGTATGAATATGAATGTGAATATAAATGGAAATGTATACAACAAGATGATATCAGGTTACAGGGGAAAGGACTGTACAGCTGTTTACTGCAGTGCTTTAAACAATGATGTCCTGTGTTTCTTTATGAGTATGAATATGAATGTGAATATAAATGGAAATGTATACAACAGTGATGATGTTATAATAATGTTAATTAATACTTACTGTTATTATACCTTTTTGTTTGTTTGATTTTTTTACAGTAAACTAATGGCCAGTGTTGCCATTTCTTATTAGGGCTTTTTCTCATTCCTGTTTTACCACTGTGGCCTGTGTGGCCCCTGGGCTGACTGGGGTGTCTGCAGCGCAAAATGAATCATGATAATTAACAACAATTAAAAATGAACGGACCTCTGACTGACCTTGGAAACAAAGTCATGCGGCATAAAACATCCGCAGCCAGAACTCTGATTGGCCTGAGGAAATTGGCCATACAGAGGTTAGAGGGCACCTACGGCTGTTCTGTGAAATATCCCAGTCTTCCACTGTTTACACCATCATTTACTTTATCTTCTTTCAGTATTTTTCAGCTGCCTTCCTGGAATTGGGGAATATTTTTTTCTCCCATTTGGCTTAATTTTGTTTCTGGTTTATCAATTCCCTCTGGATAATGTTTTTTTTTGTGTCCAGCACATTGTGACAGTTGTGAAAGACAATTTAAAAAATACAAATAACAAATACATTTTGATTGATTGATGGATTGTCTTTTCACCTTTCTCTAATTGGAGCTGGAAATCAATTTCAAGTTTTCTGGAAAAAACTCAATAAAATAATTGAAAAGAAACCTCTGGGAGAGTGTTCAGCTGAAATCACAGAGCACAAACTAATCAACTGGCCTAACACAGATTAATAAATGCTTCCTGCGGACATTTTCCCCAACTTCATTTTCAAATAGCACCAGCAAGTATTGTCGAAGCCCTCATTCTTGCTATATTTTCTTTTTGACTTCCCAGTAGAAAAATGAGAAGAATTAGATAAACTAAGAGGTCTTTATTCCTCCTGCTGAAATAACCAAGGCCTAATTACTTGACTAGGAGAGAGTGATGAAAGTTGTGATCTGAAAATCTAATTGAGTGAAGAAGCGATTGACCTAAAGTAGGACAAAATGAGCTGAGGGAAGAAAAGGGGGACGCGTGCTTTGAAATGGGAGACAGTCAGAGGACACAAAGCGGCTGAGGGAGAGATCAGGGTCTGCGTGAGCAAGGCTGCAGATACAGCACTCGATTCCAAAGCAGTAGTGCATGGGCAGCACTGTAATATTTTGTTTAAGTTGCTGAATTTGAAATCAACAAGATGCAGCTCCAAATCCTGGATGAAGCACTGCAGCTGTCCAGTAAACTTGAAGTCCCTCTGTACATTATCCAGCTATGGACAATATGTAAACATTGGAACTATGCAGGTTACTCTGCATAGTATATGTACAAAATAAATAAATGTATACTGTCATAAGTCATGGGATTTGCTCTTATAGTCACATGGTCACACACCCTCTCTCTCTCACTTTATGTGCTCTCTCCTTTATGATCGTTCTGTTCCTTTACATATCTCCCTTCTCTCTCTCTCTCTCTCTCTCTCTCTCTCTCTCTCTCTCTCTCTCTACTTTTCCCATCTTGAATGCCACATATTACCAACACATCTGCCTCCAAAACAAAGAGGGGCAAGGTTGTTCGGCCAGGGATTCGGGTTGTTGGGAAAGTTAACATTTCGGCTCTCATCATGACACACCAGGCCATTAGTTTTCCTGTTTCCAGTGCTGCTCTTTCCCTTTCTCTCTCTGCATTTCTCTCCTGGGAGCTGAGTGAGAATTAGGCTAGAAGTGAGACGTAATTTTGTGGGGTATATGGCCAAACAGGAGGAGAAAGGAAAGGAGCTGGGACTTGCTTGGAGGTCTTTATCTCCACCACACAAGGCTCCCGATGGAGCCATCTGTCGCTCGCATTTTGACCCTGCCTGACATTTGAGGAAAAAAAAATACTCTGCATTTCACACTTCAGCAAAATGGCCATGAAGGCCCTCTGGTGTGAATGCATTCATAGGTTGAGATACTGTACATCAGGATCTTCAGCTACTTTTTCATGGGGGCCAGAGTGTTTTGCAGGTGGACAAAACATTTTGACTTTCTGATGATGAAACAGTGTTTCATGAAGTAGTACCTATTTAGGCAAACACAATGCAGACACATTTTTCAAAATATGCATGGCTGTTATTTAAAATATTAAAAATAAGCAATCAATATTACCCTCTATAGGTTTCTCATGAGTGAAAAATGAACAATTACTGTATAATATGTAAGTGCTTATTCAATAAAACAATTCTGGAAGAAAAGAGTGGGCTTCATAACAAATTCAAAACCAATCTACAAGGAATAACAGAACATATTAACAAGTGAAAAATGTGTTGATACTTCACTGGTGTCCCTGATATATTGCAGAACATAGGTTCCAGAGGTTTAAGCAGAGGAAATTCTTGATGCAAATAACCTGTTTTGTTTCTCAATGTTCACAGAGCCAACAGGACGCTAAGGGTGGTCCACAAAGGTGGGCTATTTGAATAGCTGTACTGTAAATATGTAGACTGCCAGCACTGAAGTTGGTGGAGTTGGTGATGTGGGATGGTAATGTGATCAGTCATGCAATTCATGTGATCAATCATCTGAAGATCAGAGGAAGTTCATAAGACTTACAGTTCTTATTCTTGTGTATCTCATAATGCACTCAACACTTTTAGCAACCTCCCACCATTATCCCAAAATGTTAACCAATCAAATGATGAAACAAATCTTAAGTACTACAACTACTACTACTACTACTACTACTGCTACTAAAAATAATATCACAGGTTACATGAGACACTATATTGAACAGCAGTTTGTCATAGCATTAAAAACAATGCTTTCCTGTGTTTTTTTCTGCAACCTTGAAGCGGCGAAGTGGGCCGTCAAACCCAGTGACAACAAAAAGCGCTGCATGTTCTCCCAAACAGCTGTGGATGTTATTTTTGGATAGCTTTGATGTTTTAGGTCAGCTTCTGACAACTTCAGACCAGATAACACCATCACAGATTTACACATTTTTTCCCCACGCACAAAATTCACAGAGCTTAAACCTACACATACAGACACACACACACACACACACACATATGCACACACACACACACGCACACACGCACACACACACACACACACACACACACACACACAGAGCCATACACTAAAATGGAAGGCAGATAAAGTAAGGGCCTCAAGGACATTTCTGTCTGCTTGAAGCATGCTGGACAGCACTAGTGTTTGCACCTGTCAGTGCCCTGAGCTGCCTCTTTAAGAAGGTCCTGTCTGTATTGCCATGCAATACAGCCATACATACACTTGGGAAGTAGAAACATTGGACTGTATTTCTGCCAGGCCTCTCCCTGAAATGCTACTGAGAATAAATAAATAATGAAATAAATGTCCTTTTTCTTTTGTGGTTGTTTTGTTTTCCTGTCTCACAGGACAGATTGTCACGCCTGTTCAGAGTTTGTGGAGCGACTTCGCTCATTCATCCCGTAACAAGCTGTCAGAAGGTGGCCTTTACGCAATCTCTGCATGGAGCATCAGGCCAAGTTTCCTCCCACAGAAATGTCAGCGCGCATGACATCAGTCCCAAACAAGACGCCTGCAAAGACAGACGGGGAGGCACATGCACTGCACGGCAACATGGAGCTGGGTCATTTTCCTGTGGAGAATCTCTCTGCATTCCCACCTTGTATTACCCTGAGCTCTTAGCAGAAGGACAGAGACATGTGAGGATGGAGGTGGGGTGGATGGTGATGGGATCATGGTCTCCTGTTGGGGTCGGTGTCAGCTGAGGGAATATTGCGATGGGGAGTAAGAGATAGCGATGGATTGCATGGCTGCACTGCTGAAGTTACTGCCTGTAACCCAAATTAGTCATTTTTGGGATCGGATGGACTAAAATTTCATTTGCACCAGGAAACTGGTATTTCACGTGTAGCTGCTTCATAAAACTATGATCAGCCTCTCTGGCAAGTATTGTTCAGGCATCTGAAAATAATAAAAAAAAAAAAACACTGATGCATATCCTTTTGTTGTTTATTTGATATGGCTTTTCCTAATTATATGAATGTTTCTTTATTTAAATGTTACCATTAAAAACAAAACAACAGGAAGAACATGCAAATATATGTTCTGGAATGCACAGGATGCACAGAAAGTAAACTAAGCTCACTAGCCTTACTGTCTAGCATTATGAAAGTGCAAAAGATTGTTGGATGGCTTTTAACACAATAACTTCAAGATCTCCACTGTAAATGATTTTTATGACAACAACGGCAACCTGTGTGGAATTGTATTGACATATATTAAGGAATCAACAGAAATATATCAATATTTTCATAGAGTGGGGGATATACGATTAATAAAAAAATCTGACAAGCAATGCCTCAGTCTGTGCACAGGATTAATTGGATGGCACAAGACTTCAACAAACCATCTGGGTGTTTTCAAAATAAACCCCTCCTTCTTTCATTCAACGATTGCAAGGAACTGCTAGTCCCAGCATGACAAACCTTGTCCTCCAAAACACAATCTTTGAAAAGCACAAATGAAAATCATTCAAAGCAGAGTTGCCCAAAAATCAGGCTATATGGAACCTCTTTCTCAGCATCAGGACAGCCAGGCTCTGCTTGTTTATCAAAGGCTGTGATGAAGGATAAGCACAGAAGTGGGTATTACAAGGCAAGTGTGAGCACGTGTGTACCTGTGTGGAGGGTGAGAGGGCTAGTTTGTGGGAGCCTCTTCTCAAAAAACCATATTAAACTGATCATTGACGACAATTTCTGCCAGAGACATTGTAAAAAGGACTTGAAGTATATGGATTCACTTATACAAAGTGTAATTTCCAACCTTCAACCACTGGCTTACATCATACAACAACTTCCAAAAGAAGGAATTAAAAACTTAGCTTCACTGAAGCACAGCACTTATCATCATTTGACTGTTATATTTACAACTGTTACATTAGTCAATTTGCTTATGCTAATAACTTTTAACACTATTAATGGCACAGATAATTAGAGATAAGATATAAATGTATACTTCTAGATATTCATGGTTTATTTTTAAATTTTACCATGGAAATACCACAGCTGGGACTCAAATCTGAAACCTTTTTTTTTTCAAGGGCAGTATCTTAACCATAAACCATTTTGGGCTCACTGCTGCCCTAAGGTGTCATGGCTATTACTGAAGGCACAGCAGCCTACCCTCAATGTGCAGAGGAAGATTTCTGAACCATGGCTGACATTGCAGTCATTGGCAAAGAGTGGTAGCAAGATCAGGCTGGAAGAGGTATAAGATTGGTTCACCTCAATTCCAGCCGCACAGTGACAGCCCTGTTTCAAAAGAGAATCCAAAAGGGAGTAGGACTGGGTTGGAACTGGAGGTCACCTAGGACAACTGCATTTAGTTTGTGGTGGGGCTGTAATCAGAATAATTGACAAGAGGGACAAAGGGTACATAAATAAACCATTGTACACCGTGGTTAACACACTGAATGACAACAAATAACCTTATGGATTAAATGGGTCAAATAGCATACATGCATCTTAATTCATAGGACTTTTCATTACTGATACAATAATAACAAGGAGAAAAATAAGAAAAAAATATACAAATAAATGCTTGGTCAGTATAACATAAGAAGATACCACGAGTACACTGGAGTATGTTATTACTTTGTATTTAAATCTCACAGTGTGGTTATTCCAATGTTAATACAACATTACGCATGCATCATTAAATCTCAACCCGATCGTAAAAAAATGTTTGAAATGGGTCAAATTTTAAAACCAGTCTGAACAGAGTTAAAGCACAATTTCTACTGGTAACAGTAAAAAGAAAAAAAGAAAGCAAAAAGAAAAAAATATCTCTACAGTAGTGCTTTTACCCAAGCGATTCCAGGTCCCCACGCGTGGATATCTGTTGCCTGCTGTAGGCTGGGCGAAGTGAGACACGAAGATGAGTACAGGGAGAGCTGCGCGCGATGAGGAGACAGAGAGGCTTTTCTTTAGCTCGCGTTGCTGCAGAGAGATCGAAGCGAGATGCATGCACACGGTCGCTTTCCACCCATAGTGTAAAGAGAAAGTTGTTGGCGGGGGTGTTTGCCCTTCCACGATGCTCTATTGGCAAATAAGACCTAACACCCCCATAAAACGGGAAGACGGGTCATAAAGTTCATCAGTTGCGCGAAGATTTAAAACCACATTAGTCACAAGGAGTGCGCTTTTTCTTCAAAGTACAAACGCACAAATGGAAAATAAGCCTTTTCAAGTGCAACGCTATTTAATATGAGTTAACTACTCCGGAGCGGGAATTGAGTATTTACTTGCTGCTCTCTGTCTGACATCTACAGGTCTGTCGCATCACTCGCCCTGTGCCCAACAGCCTCCCCCCAAATAAATAAATAAATAAATAAATAAATAAATAAATAAATGAAGTATACACACACACGCAGGCACGCACGCACGCATGCAGACACATACACACACGTATATATATATATATATATATATATATAATTTACATATTTAAAGAAATCTCGAGACAGGGCTTACTGATGCTCGCTCCCGATGTGGTGCTAAGCGCGCTCCGCAGCCCTTCACTACCCCCCCCCCCCCCCACCCACCCACCCGACAACGCCAACGTCCCTTCAGAGCACCCCCCCCCCCCCCCCCCCCCCCCAACACACACACACACACCCCACTCCCACCCCAGCTCCCTCCCGCAGCAGTTTCGCTCCCTTTTCTTCAAGCTCATTTCCATGACGTCTAAAAGGACCTGATCGGGGGAAAACGATTCTTCGTTATGATACTGCATCCTACTGATGTGCTGGTACACGGGAAAAAGACGGCATCTGCGCTCTGAGCAGCAGCTTCTCCCAGCTACACTGTTGAGCGCTCACCAGGGGAGCGGACCTGCATCATAAGCAAACCTATAGAAAAAAGGACATTGCATTCCTATCACGTCTTCATTTTTTCTCTTTTGCCACGACCACAGCAGGAGAAGAGACGGAGAGAGAGAGAGAGAGAGAGAGAGAGAGAGAGAGAGAGAGAGAGAGAGAGAGAGAGAGAGAGAGAAAGAGAGAGAGAGAGAGAGAGAGAGAGAGAGAGGGGAAAAGCACAGCAGAGGGAGAGGGAGAGATCCAACAATCTTTAAACTAGTGTTTTTCGGATGCTCTTAAATTCCACTGCAAAAAGGTGAGTAGCGCGTATCTCTGCCTATTTGTGTTGCATATGTTCGGATATGGGAGGACAGAGAGATTAATTAGATTTTACTGCCAGCAGATTAACACATTAATGCATTCGTTTTGCGATTTTGTTTACTTATCAATTTATGAAATGCCGACTGATTTGATATGGTAAGAACTGAACGGCTTTCAACCCTCTCTGTCTTTTGATTCCCATGTTATTTGCTTCCATCATTTCTATAACTGACGAGACAATATTTCATCTTATATCTGGTCATTTGAATGACAGCTGTGTTTTTTTGTCTCCCTTACACTATTTTATTTTTCCCCTCAATGCGACTGCCGCCTTCCTACCTCCGCTGTGGCATGCAGCTCGTATTATTCATTCCTCTGCATGTCAGCTCCCAGGCAGATTGAAGGTACTTGGGACCGCCCGTCTCTTCGAACACCGGGGAGCAGGCGATGTAAAGTTGGACCCCATTAAAACCGAGTATGTATACGTTTAATTACTTTATAGATTACACAAAAACATGCAAGAGGCGTTGTGTGTGTATTTTCTTATGTAGATTTCAGCAGTATGAACAGCGATGTTGGAACTGGGAGGCTGGACAGTAACACAAAGTACGCTATTCATTGCTGAGTGCGTTCACTTTTTTATACAGAATGGAGAAAAAAAAATCCTGCTGGATATTGAATAGAAGAACGACTTTTTAATATGCGTTTGACATGAAGCGGTGCATTGCGATTCTGACAATTTCACGTCAAAAGCAACTGAGTAGCTGCCAGACTCTTATTCAAATAGCGGTGCAGGATTATACTCTAAATCAGCCCCCGCTATCGGACAGCATCAATCGGCTATTAGTTTCTCCGCAGATCTGCTGATAGCATGGGATTGCCATCCGTGCTAATTAAGTGTATTTAGTCTATATGAAACGCATATATCTTACGGCAGAAAAATTACCTTTAGCTAATAAACATCCGGAATGTTCTCTCGTATTGTATCTTTAAAACCAAAACAATCAACGCGGCTGGCTGCCTGGGGGGATATCATGTAAAATTCAACACAGTAATTAAAGATATAACACATTTTTTGGAAACTCAAGATCTGAGTATTAAGTTTAAGTGGAAAAGAGAGGATGATGGAACAGAAGCGGAATGTTGCCAGATGTCCTATGCTCTCTGCTGATCGAGAGTCAGCCTGATGAATCTAGGCAATATTTTAGTAATCGGGGGGTAAAATGACGAATCTCCGAAAACCGCACTGTCATTAATTTGAATAATATCAGGGTGAACTCAGTGTATCGGATGTTTTACAGAACTTGATCAGATTGTTAAGGTTAATTCGTGTTCCTCCATACCTCAATGCATTGTTATCATCACTTAAAGTATTACCTGTGCATTATTTTCTCTATGAAATACAGTAATGTGTTTACTGTAGTATGATCTTCGTTACGATAAACTGTTTTAAAAATATATGCTGCCATCAATTACATTTTCATTATTACTGTACCGTTAGTTGTTGATACTACTCTGAAGGTTCGCGGCAACGTTGCATGCGTTTGCAAAGTAGCCTTCCGTACGAGTGAGACCGGTGCTGTCTAATCTCTCTGTGTTTTTCAGCGCTGTGAAGTGGCTCTCGGCCGTAACTTCATCAGGTCTCGGAGGAAGGATGCTGTGGGTTACTCTGTTAAGCACAATAGCTTTAGGATGGACTACACCAATTCCATTGCTGGAGGAGTCCGAGGAGATAGACGAGCCTTGCTTTGACCCCTGCTACTGCGAGGTGAAAGAGAGCATATTCCACATCCACTGCGACAGCAAAGGATTTACAAACATCAGCCAGATTTCTCAGTCGTGGTCAAGGCCCTTTAAACTCTATCTACAAAGAAACTCCATGCGGAAGCTCTATTTCAACAGCTTCTTGCATCTGAACAATGCCGTGTCCATTAATTTGGGAAACAATGCTCTTCAGGACATCCATGTTGGTGCGTTTAATGGCTTGAGCATTTTAAAAAGACTCTACCTGCACGAGAACAAACTGGAGGTCTTCAGAAACGACACTTTTTTGGGACTAGAAAGCCTCGAATATCTCCAGGCTGATTACAATGTTATTAAAAGAATTGAAAGTGGGGCGTTCAGGAATCTGAACAAACTGAGAGTGCTTATTTTGAATGACAATTTGATACCCATGTTACCCAATTTTTTATTCAGGTCTGTGTCATTAACGCACCTTGACTTGCGTGGGAACCGTTTAAAAATCCTTCCTTATAAGGGTACGCTGGAATACATCGGTCGGAGCTTGATGGAGATCCAGTTAGAAGAGAACCCGTGGAACTGTATCTGCGAGATTGTGCAGCTTAAGACTTGGCTTGAACGCATACCTTACACCGCGCTGGTCGGCGATATCACCTGTGAATATCCCTTCCACTTCCACGGCAAAGACCTGAGGGAAATAAAGCGTAGCGAGTTGTGCCCCTTGCTGTCTGACGCAGAGGTGGAGGCGAGTTTAGGCATACCTCGGTTGCCATTCAACAGTGAGAATACGTGGCCCACAAAACCCTCGTCCATGCTTTCCTCATTCCATAACACGGCCTCTTCCGTTGAATATAAAGAGAGGCATACCAAGCCAACAAAACGACCCAGGCTTCCTAAAATGCCACCAACTCCTCGTAGCATCTATCCCGGGCCGAATCAGCCCCCTATCGCTGCTTATCAGACAAGACCCCCTATTCCAATTATTTGTCCCACTGGATGTATGTGCAATTTACATATCAACGATTTAGGATTGACCGTCAACTGCAAAGAAAAAGGATTTCACAATATATCTGAGCTCCTGCCCAGACCACTCAATGCCAAGAAACTTTATCTTAGTGGAAATTTGATACAGAAAATTTACAGATCAGATTTCTGGAACTTTTCCAGTTTGGATTTACTGCACCTGGGCAACAATCGGATATCATATGTACAAGAGGGGGCCTTTATCAATTTGCCTAATTTGAAAAGCCTGTATTTAAACGGGAATGACATAGAAAGTCTCACTCCCGGCATGTTTCGAGGGCTGCAAACATTGAGTTACCTGTACTTTGAATACAACGTGATAAGAGAGATTCAGCCGGCCGCCTTTAGTCTAATGCCCAACCTGCAGCTTGTATTTCTCAATGACAACCTGCTGCGCACGCTACCCGTCGACGCTTTCGCGGGCACGTCCCTGGCCAGGCTGAACCTGCGCAACAACTACTTCCTTTACCTGCCCGTTAGCGGCGTTCTGGAGCACCTGCACTCCATCGTCCAGATTGACCTACACCAGAACCCCTGGGACTGTTCCTGTGACATCATCCCGCTGAAACAGTGGATGGAGAAGCTGAGCTCCGTCATTGTGGTCGGGGAGGTTATCTGTAAAACCCCCGAGTTCGCGTTCGGAAAGGATCTTCGCTCCCTGGACGCGGAGGTCCTGTGTCCCGAGCTTAAATTCTCCGCGCCTTCTCCCGCAATTCCCGACGACATGACTTCGACAAGTAATTCTGGGTTAGGATACTCTCCGACGCGGGGCGCTATCCCCCTTTCAGTGCTGATTCTCAGTCTCCTTATCTTGTTCATCTCCGCTGTCTTTGTGGCAGCTGGACTTTTCGCTTTTGTGTTGAGGAGGCGTAAGAAACTGCCCTTCAGAAAGAGACAGGAGGTGGACCTGACCGGCATTCAAATGCAGTGCAGAATATTCGAGGACCGTCAGACGGCCTCTCCGGAGAAACCACCGGGTCACGTATACGACTACATCCCCCACCCCGTTACGCAGATGTGCAACAATCCTATTTACAAACCGCGCGAGGGGGAAATCGAAGAGCAGTTTGCCGAGACTAAAGAAAATAACAGTAACTATCGAACTCTGATAGAGAAGGAGAAGGAATGGACGATGGCTGTGTCCAATTCCCAACTCAACACCATAGTTACTATCAATCAGTCGGGGGACATAGCGGGATTTCATGAAAATGGAGTGCTTTGCCCCACGGTAATAGACAGCCAGAGACCCACACCCACGGTGGGGTTTGTGGATTGCCTTTATGGCACAGTTCCCAAATTAAAGGACATGCACGTTGCACATGCACATCCCCCAGGAATGCAATACCCAGATTTACAGCAAGACGCCAGACTTAAAGAAACACTTCTTTTCACCGCGGGAAAAGGTTTCCCCGACCAAACCCAAAGCGAATACCTCGAGTTAAGGGCCAAACTCCAAACCAAGCCGGATTACCTCGAAGTCCTGGAGAAGTCATATCGATTCTAACAACAGAAAATAAGTAGTTTCCTTTTCCATAGCCCTAAAACAAAGAGTAAGGGATAAAACAGCATGATTATATAAGATATATAAAATGTTTCCCCAAGTCGCTTTGGAGGAAAGGCCATACTCAGATATTCAATGAAGTGCCTTTTTCAGAGTAGCCAGCAATGTTATCAATCCTTATTTTTATACGGAACAGATTTGTTTGTGCCGATGATGGCTTCGGAAGTTCTTAATTCTACATATGAAGCCTTCACGCGGTGAGGAGACATCGCTCGTACTTGGATGTGCGAGGAGCAAGATGTCCTCGCAGCTATCTCACACACAGAATTGCCCAAGGCCAGGCACAGTTTGTAGATTATTGCAGTTTGCTGCATGCATTCAACTGCAGGGGTGGGTATCGCTCAAACTATAATTCACGTATAATAGAGATACTGCAACGCATTACTGTTCAGTGTTCTATTTAATTTTATATATTATCAAGGACAAACGAGTTCTGTCTCAAGGACGCACCTACGGATCAACATTTGTGAATATATTATGACGCTCAAGATTTTATGGAGTTCAACGCACTTTCTTAAAAAAAGCTTCTGGATATTATCACTAACGGCTTTGTAGGACGCACTTTTAATGTTTTCTCTCACAAAGATTTGAAAAAAATGTGCATATATTTATTCTGTAATTTCAGTGAAAATTTAACTGTAAAGGTAATGTTAAATCAATGTATAGTGATTATGCGTCTGGTATAGCCTTCTTAATAAAATCTCTTAAATCAAATAAAGGGTGCTAAAATATAATATTTTGTGACTGACAACGAAAAATTGATGCGGTCTTATACAAGGATAGAATAATTGCAGAACAGTCGAGTTAAATCTGAATTTGCCTGAAAGGAAACATTTTCAATCATGTTATAAATGTAAATGTCCCTTTTCTGCTTCCACAAGATTCCAGTTGGAGTAGGTTTGGGATATGTTCTTATAAAAGAGAATGTGATTGACAGAATAATGTGCCATCAGAGAAAGCTGGAATTCCACGAGGTGTTAATTAGAATGATATTTGAAACAAAAAAGAGAACATATTGAGGAAGTTTACATATCTAAAATGTGTTTGCTCATCACAATTTTGGTGTATGCAGGGGAAAGCTTTATACAGTTGTATTTTGAAACGATGCAATTTTGGTATTTATTTTTGCTTCATCCGCAGCAAAATATTAGTACTTCTATCGTCCACGGGAGGGCGACAATGAGAGGCTCATGTTTACTTCGAACAAGGTTCAGTCCAGCTTATTGCATCAAGTCAACGGAAATGAACAGTGCTTGACTTCTTTCGCACCGGTTTAAGTCTTTGTTGAAAACATGTTTCGATTATAAAATTCGATGGTACCCTTATTTTATGGCTTCATGATTGTTTTGTTGTAATTTGTTTGATTAGGAACGGCACATTAAATCTTCCACGAAAGAAAGAGAAAACTAAGATTAATTTTGACTTGCGTTGATGCATGGCCAACTGTACGAGTTTCACAAAGCCAAACAAGTGTTTCAGATGTGGAAAAATGCATATCTACATATTTGTTGCAGGTACCATTTGTTTGAATTCCTTGAAATTTAATGTGCTTGACGCTTGGCTTTCACAACGAAATTGAAATGCTACAGCATATATCAAATGTGATATCCATTGTGGATTAAGTTTGAGCTCCCCTCTCTTGAGGAATTTGACTATAAGTGACACAGCAGAAATTGTCGGTTGTTTGTTGACGTTGCGCAGAATAAGGTGCTGATAAAAATGTTTTCCGAAATAGCAGTGTGTAGAAAAGTTGCAAATCTCGATCCTTATACCCTGCCAATTGACAAAGCTTGCAGAAAACGATGACACTTCCATGCTGTTTTTTCCGGATACAGGTTATTATTTTCATTTGACTTTTTCAGCACTCATCTGTTACAGTAACTGAAGTGAACATTAATGGTTTATACTTTCCGAGGTCTGTGTAATCGTATGGAAAATAGAAAATGATATTTCTCCTTTTTTCATAAACTGAGACTAAATATACCATCCGACAGCAGCTCGTGCATGCACTGTGTGAAAGCAAACAAATAAAAAGTCAACTATTTTTCCAAGAAAAAAGACGTGGGCAAAATGATCAGTCTTTTGTTGCTGGTGGTACCATTAGGTGACATGCTACATTGTTTTGTTCATGTCTGTAATTAAGACTTATTTTCACATTCATATGTGCTCCTTATCTCAATAATAATAATACAATTTATTTTATTATTATTATTATTATTATTATTATCATTATTATTATATTGTTTCTGTTTGAATTTTTAGGGTTGTTTTTTTTTCATCTGAGTCCATCCTGAAATAATCCATGAATTTTTTGCTGAACATTATATACACAAGTAAGAAAACATTCAGTAAGATGCGCTGTGTGTATCAGACAGTGTGGTTACACTGCCACTTTGTGAGTATTTACGATCAGAAGTCTCATGGTGCATGCTGATGAGTGAGGTGCAATAGCTCAGCATCGCCTTAAAGGGCAACTCCCTCAGCAGCTTTGATATCAGCCAGATAGGTCTGTGGCAATGTTGAATTTTGTTTCTTACTTCAAAGGATTGCATAAACCGCTCTGCACAAAATGGCACAGCCTGTTTGTCAGTGCTCGCTGTCAAAGAACAGGATGGGGGCGGGGGCCGGGGGGGGGTGGGGGGGAATCCACTACAGTCACGTGGAGTGGAGTGACTGACACGGGCTTCTCTCTGCTCTGTGTTGGAATGTTCAGTGTGTGGAGGTGTTGTGGAAACCATTGCACGTGGTCTGTGGTGGTACACTTTTCAGGGTGGGGGTCAACAGCGGGTGTTGGGGTGTGCTGAATCTCTGCAAAGAATTCAAATGTTTTCTGTTGTTTCCTGCTGAAAAACTAATACTGTATGTTTCGTTCCCAGCTACAGTGTCATACATCATTCCCACTGTATTATTGGGAGTCTGTGAGTGTTTGATAATATTTTTGTGATGTGACATTGTTAGGCTGATGCTGTGGTGTCAAAATGGGTTGCAAGGACCTTCGATTGCATCATAAAACAGCGACCCCAGAATGAGTTGTTCTCATTTTTTAAACTTCATGTGTTCTGACGATATGTCCTCTCATAGGTTGAAGCCAGGTATGGCTGCGTTTAGATGCTGCTGTCAGTATTGCTGTTTTTCTGTGGTTGTTATTGTTTTTGTTGTCGTGGAGGTGGTTCTTTGTGAAGAAGTTGATCTGCATTTTGCAGACTCAGACTTTCCTCTCCGTTGGCTGTAATTGTTTGTTCCTGAGCTGTCAGAAGCACTAATTAGCTGGGAAATGATCAAAAACAAGAATGGGGGAAGAAAATAAGAACAAGTGAGAATAGAGATAGACAGAGAGAGAAAAATAAAGCTTTAGCTGGTTCTATCAGTGAAGGAGTGCTAGAGGATTTACTGTGTTTAGATGCCTATTCCTACTATTCATTTTTTTCAGAAAGGACATGATTATGCTACATTGGATAATCAGGGTATTGGGGAAACAAGACTTTGATTACCCTCTGTGTGTCTATGTGTGTATTTAATAGAAAATGAAAGAGAGTGAATGTGTGAGTGTGTGTGTGTGTGTGTCTGCGTGTGAGAGTGTGATGTGTATGTATGTCTGTTTGTGTGTATTTGAGAGAGTGCAAGTGTGTATGTGTGTCAGAGAGTAAGGGTGTGTTAGTGTGTGTGTGTGAGAGAGAGAGAGAGAGAGAGAGAGAGAGAGAGAGAGAGAGAGAGAGAGGGAGAGAGAGAAAGAAGGAGAGAGTTGGGGAAGTTGGGTCTTTCTGACTCTGATGTTCTGTGCAGGGAATATTGATGCACAGACTTATGCAATCACCCAAACGGACGCTCTCCAAGGTGCTGATTTCTCTGTATTAGCAGTGGGACACAGTAGACTTGTCTAAGTCAAACTGAAATAGCTATAAATGATTCAGTCCTTTGGGGTTCAGGCCAGAATCGATTATGTGTGGTGCAGAGAATCCTTTGTGTCTGTGCTGGTCCTTGTGGTCCCCTTGTCCTTAACACGATGGGCTAAATGCATTTCAACCCTGCTTAGCCCCTGCATTTATGTATGTTTCTCTACTTGAACAAGCCTTTGTGGTCCAGTACCTAAATAACCTTGCTTACAAAACAGTAGCTTGATGTGATTCCATGTTCTTTACTTTACTCAAGTGTCTATCCTGTGATGTTATGATCCTGTTACTACAATTCTGTGTATTAAGTTTGGAAAATTTTGAACACCTTCTGTGTCAATGGGGCTCTGCACTGGACCAAGTACTCTGCAGTACTAGGTCTAGGTCAGTGTGCATGTGAAGAGGCTGGCTTGATCTAGACCTGTACAGAGTGTGGTGAAGAGGCTGTCATTCTGTCTTCTGTGTTGGGTTTGGGTTGCATTGTCATTTTTAAAGCATGTTTTCATTGCAGATCAGGAGTGAGATTCCTGGTGTTTTGAATGGAAATGTATAGCAGTCTAGCTGTGGAAGCTGTCTGTTAGGTTAGGGTCTGGTTAGGGTCAGTGGTTCTCGCAATGTGGGTTCATCCATTTATGGGTTTTAGGCTTGTTCCAGATGGAACTAGCCGTGGATTAATTAACTATGAATATTATCTATAAGCAATAAGAAACAAAACAAATTAAACAAAAATAATTAAAAATAAGGAGATGATCAGCATTATTAGAAATGAGAATTGAACATTGGAAAGATTTGTTATCTATTCTCAGTTTCTGGTATCTGTGTCTTTGATGTTTGATTGAACATTTATAGATATTCTCATTCAGGTGGCTCTGTGTCAGGACTTTGTTTTCACTGAGGGCTTTCCAGGGCTCTCTGGATACACAGTGCAGTCCTTGGTTCAGCTCCTCCAGCTTGTCAACTCATAATGTTCCTGTAACATTGCGCCACTGTAGTGCTATCACCACAATATGGCAGCACAGACGAGAGGATGTGATGTATTTGCTGGTTTCCGTCTCAGCTGTTAAAGGCAGGCTGACACAGAGTGATGTCCGGGACCCGTGTCTTATGACAGCGGAACTGCCAGGGTGGAGTTGGGATTGTGTAGCAGATGTCTGTGATGTGAGGACTCCTCCAATTCCCCTTCATATCAGGCTGATTAAAATGTACATTGGGAGCGTGAAGCAACCACAAGGGTATTGATCAAACCAACAGCATCTCTGGTCGATATAAATAATGGATCCTTTGTATTTGTGTGTGTGTGTGTGTGTGAGTGCCTGTGCGTGAGAATATCATCAATGACTGTGGCGCTGACATTTGCTGTTTTGCCTGCCGCTGTTGACTTCCTGTGGAGTCGGACAGTGCAGTGTTAGCACGAGGAGGGAGTACTAAGGGATTGTGTGTGTGTGTGTGTGTGTGTTTGGGGGGGGGGGGGGGGGGTCATGGAGGACATTGGTCGGTCAGCACTATGTGATGTTCCTCTTTTATCATTAAGCGGTTTTTGTGTTGCCTTTGCACCTGATGCCTTTGCTGTGTCATAATGCAACTGTATTGTTCACAGTACAAATAGCAAAAAAATGCTGAGTTAATCCGGACCACATATAATGTGCGCCCCCCTTTTACTTACCACTGTTTTTTTGACATTTCTGTTTCCATTATACTGAATGCCATCAATGACAGTCTGTAACATTTTGAAATCTAAATTGCATAATGATGTATGGCTTTGTTTTGTTGATGAGAGACATGTACCATGACTAATGCTTGCACAAAGAGGAGCTTGAAAAGTATGTTATAGAATCGTTTACTTAATGAGCTGGTATCATACCATCATTAGCGCACAGCACAACAAAAGCTTACTGTTTAATTAACGCTGGGCTATTTAAGTCATTGCTAGTGAGCAGTGATTTTATTTAGATTTACTATAGCACATTATCAGTTATCTTCAACAATAAGATTTCAGAATGCAGAGAAGTACTTTTGAGTGACTAGAATGTTTTTGATCTGTCATAGTTGCATGACATGAGGTTTACATTTGTCCCTGTTGATTATGTGCCTTGCATATCGTCACCTCTTTTACAAAGTTCCTGTAAGGCAGAAACTCCAAACCCTGGGAAAAACCAGAACCTAAAAATAACAGCAGCTGCAAAAACATTTTGGCGATTCTCTGGTTTATAGATGCAAATGAGACATTGCACATAGCATTCAGCAAAGCTTCTTTGGTTCCTGTGACTAGTTGTCTGTTGTACAAATCTTGACGCTTTCCTAATTTCATTCTTAATTCATGCTTTCAGTTTTCCTTGCCAGGGTTTGGGTTTGGAAAAAGTCCTACCCATACAATATAAAGTAGTTTCTGAATTTATTATTCTCTTTCTTATTTAAATCACATGTGTGGGTGTCAGTTCTGCTCATTTGATTTGAGCAAGCATTGATTCACCATCAAGCGCTCTTAGGTGATTTTCCCTTAAGTTTATCTTTGGCTCTCATTATGGAGTATAGGCGGAATGTATTACCTTTTTATCAGAAACGAATGACAGTTTTTAGTTTTAGTTTGTTGTTCATCCTCTCATGAGGGGGAAATTTATCTGATATCTTATTATATATAAACAAAGATGACCCATGGGCTCTGTAAATAGTCACCATAGTTTAATCATATCTGATGCTTCCTAATACTATACAAATGAATTGCTGGTCTGATATCGATGCATCATTGCTCTTCCTTTATTGTATATCTAAATACAGCAGTGTTTCTATGAAATAAATTCTGTGATGATTCTTCAGCTAAAAGTATGATGTCAAATAAAATTTGATTGATTGATTCGATGTGATTAGATTGGATAATGGCATGTTGCCAGGAGAACAAGGGATTGTCCATACAGGAAAGCTATACTTTACTCTCATTTTTTATTCAAAAATTGATTTTCTATCTTATTGTCCATGTGCTTTTTGGAGAAAGTAAGAAAGGACTCAGCGTACTCATGAATTAGCTGTAAATCGTCTTTAAAGACAGAGTGGACTCCTTTCCCAGTTCATAGAGCTGATTGTGCACAGTGTTTAAAATTCTCTGAGATTTAGCTGCCTTTACCCCCACTGCTTGCAAAACACCTCCCCCTTGTAATGACTGAAGTATATATCTCTTTCCATTGCAATGCATTGATGCATTCAATTGCTTTATTGATTTATTTAATCACGGTTACATAAATAACTATTAGGAGAGATTTTGGCAGAGCATATTTTGTGCAATGACTCTACAGGGTTGTTTAACAAGTTTTGAGGTATTTTCTTGGGTTTTAAGACAATAAATTGCATAGTAATTCAAATGGTGCGGTCCATGGTGCTGAAATGCACCCTAAGGATTTTTTTCCCTCCTTAAAAACAACACACTGGAAAGAACAGGTCAGGAGGGCATTAAAAGCTTCCCCATTGATTACTCTGTGGAGATGTCAGGTTTAGTGACGTGAAAGCCTGCATACTGTTATTACATTAGGGGTGTTTTACTAGGGTTGTTATTACCTTCACTGTGATGTGGTTCTGAGTCTTCGTGCTGTTATTGCATCACTTATGTGTTGTTGTAGTTGAGCATTTGCGTGGCTGCCGTCTTACTGGGGGACATTTTGTGTCTTGTTCTTTCAGTTTTGCAGTGTTACTGGGCATGGGGAAGGCCTAAGCAGGCCTAAGCCTTCTTCAGTATATAATATGTACATTGACTTTTTTGTGTGTGCACCAATTCTATGATTTTTGACTGATTCTGTCCAGTTTCAGGCATCAAACTATTTGATTGAACTTTGAAAGTCGGATGAATAAGATGTAAACCATTTTTATGCAGTGTGCCCTATGGTATAATTTCTGTGTTACTATTGTTGGGTCTGTTCCTGTTATGACATGACATCATCTTTACTGGGGTTGGGTCTGTTCCCTGTTTCAACATCACATCTGTCTTACTGGGGTGTGGTCTGTGCCCTGTGATGACATTACATCTGTTATACTGAGGTTTGGTCTGTGCCCTGTTATGACATCACATCTGTGTCACTGGGGTTAAATGTGTGCCCTTCGTCACATGATGTCTGTGTTACTGGGGTTGGGTCTGTGCCCTATTGTGGAATCACATCTGTGTTGCTGTGGTTGGGTCCATACCCTTTCATGACATCACGCCTGTATTGCTTGGACTGGGTCTGTGATCTTTTGTGACATCATGCCTGCATTGCTTTGCCTGGATCTCTGTCCTCTTGTGGCATCACGTCCGTATGGATTGGGCTGGGTGTATGTGCCTCATTATGACATCACGTCTGTGTTGCTTGGGTTGTGCAGCTCGTCCTCTCCTGCCTGCTCAGGAGACTGGGAGATGAGTGTGAGAGTGCAGGGAGAATGCGTAATGCAGAGCAGCAATCCTCCCTGAATGCTGATTCATACTCACTGACTGGATAATGGTCTGAAGGTTTGCGCTCTGAACCTCAGGGGTTTGTGTGTGTGCATGCGCACATGTTTGTGTGAACGCACGTGTGCGCGTGTGTGTGCGTGCGTGTGTGTGCGTGCGTGCGTGTGTGTGCGTGTGTGTGTGTGTGTGTGTGTGTTTGTCCCAGTCTTGGCTGTGTTTCAGCGAAGCTTTACAGGAAGCCCGGGGGAGAGCCCGGGAGGATGTCTGACAGAGAAGGAGGAGAGAGAGACAGTTTTGGCTCAGCAACATCTGAAAGCACCTGCAGTGGTTTTATGTGTTTGGGGAATCACTGCACAGGGAGACAGCAGACACCAGCCATGAAGCTTTTCTCATTGTTTTTAGGATATATGCATACGTGCATGTATCTGTGTGGATGATACATACATGTATATATGTGTGTTTGCATATGTGTACTATATTTGCATGTTTTTGTCTGTATTTATGTGCATATGTATGCTTATACACTATATGGACAAAAGTATTTGACCACACCTGTTTTTCAGGGTTTGGGCTAGGCCCCTTATCTCCAGTGAAGCGCAATCTTAATGCTTCAGCATACTAAGACTTTTTGGATAATGCTATGCTTCCAACTTTGTGGCAACAGTTTGGGGAAGGCCCTTTTCTATTCCAACATGACTGTGCCCCAGTGCACAAAGCAAGGACTATAAAGACATGGTTTGATGAGTTCGGTGTGGAAGAACTTGACTGGCCCGCACAGAGCCCTGACCTCAACCCCATTAAGCACCTTTGGGATGAACTAGAACAGAGATTGCAAGCCAGGCCTTCTCGTCCAACATCAGTGCCTGACCTCATAAATGCTCTACAGAATGGGCACAAATTCCCACAGAAACACTCCAAAATCTTGTGGAAAGCCTTCCAAGAAGAGTGGAAGCTGTTATAGCTGCAAAAAGGGGACCGACTCTATATTAAAGTATATGTATTTGAATACAATGTCATTACAATGTAATGGTCAGGTGTCCAAATACTTTTGTCCATATAGTGTATGTTTATCTTTATGTGTATATGAGCAGTATAGTGATGTAAATGCAGATTAATATAAATTGAATTACTCATACACATGCATAGATTCATACCAGTGAGAATCAATTCACATTGTTTTATCTTTTTATATTGCAGTTTTTCAGACTCCCCTTTGCACACCTTTAAAATGTACTCATCTTCAGTATGTATTACTTCACTTGCATGTGTCAGTGGACTAACATAGTAACAGAAGCTCAACTTTGGTAATCGGGTCCAGAACTGGATCTCACCCACCCGGTTTTGTGGTTGTTCTGTTGTGGTTTGAATGCTGTTGTCTTAAGAAAGTGTAGCACTGAGGTAATCCCTGAAATTCAAATTATATTCAATATTTTATATCCTCTTGTTTCATTTTACTTTTTTACTTTTTCGGGGATACTGGACGTTTATTTATTTGTTTGCTTTGTTTTATTGTTTCTCGCTTTAATTTTCCTGTGAGAGTTTGTTATGCAACATGACAAAGGAAAATGACAGTTGCCACACACAGCAAGGAAAAGAGAGTTGAAGGTAAAGTCAAAGACAAACCCAGTTTCCAATTGGCATTACATAAGAGTGGTTCAGAATTCCTGCTGATTTCTGCTCATATGGGATGTGGCGGGGGCTATTTTTAAAATTCTGAGATATAACTGGCCTTAAACGGTTTCATCCTGGTGGAGTCATGAAAATTTCCAGGGTGAGAATGACAGTGTTACCAGGTGTAAAGAAAAAGACAGGTTTGTGGTGGATTAGGATTGCGTGGGAACAGGTTCGTCACCCTTTGAGTGGCCTTGAGCTTTCGGGAGGTGAACAGTCCCTCCCCTCAGCTCCTCTGGGACACTGCAAGGCCCTCTGTGGTTTGGCCTTGCTCAGGCCTCAGCAGATTTGCGCCTGTCGGGAAGTGAGTGATTCATGGCTCTATCCGTCAGCTCTGACAGCTTCTCTGGTTCGGAGATAGTCTTTATCCCCCTCCTATTGCTCCTGCCAGAGCCATGCCTGATGGGTTCGGACATGACGCACTTTGCAGCAATGGGGTCAGTGTGGCTTGCTTTTTCTTCCCTTCGCTCTCTCTCTCTCCTCCCTCTCCATCTTTATCTCTCTCCCTCTTTTCCCTTTCATCATTCCCTTTCATATTTAATTCACAGGTGTGGGTATAAACACTGTCAGATAAAAGTATTATTCTCACTGTACTGTAGCTGAAGGTCATCTGTGAGATTGTTATAGCATTGCCCTGTGTTGCAGGACTGGGATTGCCCTGTGTTGCAGGACTGGGACTACTACTAATGTCTGTTAGCGCTGTTCAACCGTGGGCCTTGACTGTTGCCCTAAAGAGAGAGTGTGAGTATGGTTTAAATGGACATTACATGCTGCCCTAATGTGTTTGAGTGTGGTTTAAATAGGCCATTGCTGGAGACCTAATACGTGTGAGCATGGTTTAAATATCTGAGGCCTGCTTGAAGCCTGCCTGCGATGTCATGATGTAGCACTAATACCACAGGAGCGACGGTTCAGTGCATAGAACCTGGGTGACAGCTGCCTTTGATGTTGCCATTCCAGCAACATTCCCCAGGCTCACGGCCTGGCTGCCTCTGACGTTGTTACAATATTTCCCTAATATTGTAACAGTGTTGTTTAGGGAGCGGGACCTTGGATACTGCTGCCTGTCATCTTGCAGCAGCTGTACATTACATGTATTCTGCACATCTTAGCACCGTGTTTCCCAACCCTGCTCCTGGAGGCACACTGTCCTGCATATCTTCTATGTATCCTTCCTGCTTGACTAAATCAGGTGTGCTCAGCTAATCAAAAGTGCCACTGATGAGTTCAGTCAGGTAGGTAGAGCAGGGATAGATAGAAGATATGCAGGACGGTGTGCCTTCAGGAGCAGGGTTGGGAAACGCTGCCTTAGCATATCCTGAAAAGGTGCATTTGTACTCTAATACAGCCCTGTGGAGTTTGTGCGTGTGTGTGTGTGCGTGCGTGCGTGTGTGCGTGTATGTGTGTGTGAGTGTGTTTGTGTGTGTCTGTAAGAGTGTATGTGTGTGTATTGCTGCAGTACCATGTGTTGTGTGGGTGAGAGCACATGGAGCCTGAGGTTGTAGTTTGTCTCCCTCCCTCTCCCTGTAGAACAGAAGAGTTTCCACTTTAAACAGAATATTAGAGTGACTCAATCAGAGGCCACTTTGATCGCAGGACGATAACATGAGGTTTGGTTTCTTTTTTTTTCAATTTTATTTCCCACTCCCCCTCCCCCTCCGGTCGATGACAATTTTGTATCTGCGTCTCCCATGCTGCAGGAGTGGTCGAAGTGGAGTTTAATCTGTTGGGATGTGCCCCTGGGCAGGGTAACCTCACACAGAGGAGGAGCTGCCCTGAAGGAGTGGCAGCAGTTGCAGCCTCACTGGGCTTTGGGCAGCCCAACACTGTAAGCCCACCAGCTTTCTGCTTGAAAAGAGAGAAAGATGAACCAGCTTGGACCAGCTTCGTACAGGGTGCTGCAAATCCACAGATTGACACACCATTTCCCAGGGTGCTTTGCGTCTGTAGTAGGTCCTCCAGTGGAGGTGGACTGCTGCTCTCTGAACTGTTCAGGCAAGGAGTTTGTGTGTGTGTGTGTGTGTGTGTGTGTGTGTGTGTGTGTGTGTGTGTGTGTGTGTGTGTGAAGGAATAAGATAACAGTAGAGGATATAAGTAGTAAGAGGTAGAAAAGCTCTCATATCTGTTCTATTATAACTTCACCATCATCTCACTATTTTTCACTCTCCCTCTTTTCCTCTTCCTCTCTCTCCCTCTGTCTTCTGTCCTAGTGGTACTAGATCACCTCCAGTGTCTGAACCCCTCCATTCATTACTGCCCCACATCAGATGACAGGTATGCACTGGGACAGGACTTGGGGGCCTTACAACAAGATGACATGCCCCCACCAGCCCAGGTGCAACGCCAGGAGATTAACAGGCTGGGCCCACTTTGACCAGAGACCAGTCTTAATTAATGCCATGAAATAGTAGTAGTAATTCGTTAATGAGTGACACTGATTAATTGCTGGCGGTCAAAGTACGTCACCCTCCTAGCCTTTGCCTTGGCTATTGAGACTTGTGTAGGACCAATGATCTTGTATTTTTTTTGGGCAGGTGGGTGGGTGGGTGGGTCATCAGTTTTTCTGATGCAAGAGTTAATTTCATTACTCCCCTCAGTTATGCTGTCTTGGTAGGGATGTGAACCCTACTTTCTCTCTTAAATCTGGCATATTGTGGGGAACAGTGGTGATTCTTGGCTTATACTGGCCTACGTTTCCACATTATCAGAAGAAACTTATCTGACTCAAGATGAGAACTGATAACCGATAAAAGCCTGTGTTCTGCTGCCATGCATGCCCTCTCAGATTCTCTAAACCATTCCCTTAATTTAATGAGAGCTGGGACTCTCTGAGCTCTCTTCACAAAACAGGAACTGGAATGACTTAATTAAACAGGATGCTTCCCAACCCAATCCTGTTTTTTCCAAATGAATTCTCATGCCCAGATTAAAAAAGAAATGTATGTGAAATGATGATGAATGCACTTTAGGATGTTTAGGGGGTAAATATGCATATATTAATTGAAGAAATATGAGCTACGTTCATACTTTACACCAGTTAAAATCAATTTGTTTTGTTCGTCTTTTAATAGGGTTAGTCAAAATTTTGTTGAACAATGTAGAATTCTGCCTGTCACTGTTTCCTGGACCCACAGCTGAGTTCTGATGTTTTTAATCCGGGCTGAATGTCATGTCACATGTTGTGGAATGAGATGCGAGATATAGAAGGTAGGAGAGTACTTATGGTGACCTTCAATGTCCATGAGATGTAATTGTGATGCAAACATAAATCCTGCTATGGTTACGAACAAACATTCGGAAAGCAAGCGCAAGCATTCTTCAGACAATGATACATTTACTTTCTGCCTCCTTGTAAGTACTTTATGAAGATTATCATGATTGCATTTGGAGTTCGTAGAGTGTGATGGCATTGCTGTATTGGCTTTGTTGGTTATTACAACAGCTATAACTGTTATTAGTAATATTTCAGCATGTGGTACAGCTTCTATGACAACAAAGGAAAAATATAATTAATCATCTCTTTTATAGAGTCATTTAAGATAGTGTGGGTAGGTGTGATTTGCATTGCTGTTGATTTTGTCGTATTTTTCCCTCCAGCATTGCCAGATAAGAAATGATGATTAATGGCTAAAAAAGCAGCAAGGTTGAAAACGCGTTGTGAAACATATGGTCCAGCCCAAGCATACAGTACGGTCCAAGCATACAGTACGGTCCAAACATATGGTATGGTCCAAACATACGGTACAGTCCAGGACTGTGGCCCGCTTGCATGCTGAGCACATGTCCACTCGATTCCAGTTGGAATGTCACTGAGGGCCTTCTCACCATCAGAGTGGATTTTGAATGGTCTATCTACAGGCACAGGGAGTGATACCAGACCTGCCATGGTAGGTTGTTGGCTACAAGTAAGCTTTACTGTCCCAAGATCTGGCCATCTGTTGAATGAACAGGATTTGGGTACAACAAAGAAAAAAGAAAAAGAAAAGAAAGGAACTGTATATATTCATTACCATTATTAATAAGGACATATGGATATAGAAAGACTGTGATGCTAATCAGCACAATTAACCGAAGGTAAAAGAGGCACTAGAAAATCTATGAGGAGAGTAGAGGATTCACTATGAAATGATTTTAAGGTTGGTCAGATCATGGCACTTTGTTTGGGATGCTGAGCTCGGCACCTGGAGGAGATTCCACTTTTCCGAATCCTCTGTTTCCATGGCAATGAGCGGATTGGACTGCAAGCCCGTGAGCTTGCTCAAGGTGGGATAGCGGGGGCAGTGCCAACCATGATTGCTCTAAGCCAAGCAAAAGAAACTTTTTCATTTTCATAGTTGCACTGTGTCTGATATAAATATTATTACATGAGACTTAGAACATGAAGGAAAACCAGGGAAACGTTATCATGTGACAAAACAGAAAACCAAACTAAAGCATAATTCTTAGCTATCTAAATGAATCTCTGTCTTCTTTTTCTTTTTATCTAAAATAACCTTTGGTTCAAATTCCAGAGTGTCCTGCTTCTATTTGACTTAAAATATGGAATGGTGTTAAGGTGTAAAACACCCAGAATGGTGTGAATGTTGTGAATGGGAATGAATCGATATTGTATTATGAAACAAACAAAAATATGTGTTCTGGCACATCCATTTAGAGGCTGACCCAGGAGTAAACTGAATTGATATAATTCAATGACCATATGACTTGCTCAGCATCACTTTGAGGTTGAGTGAAATGTATGTGGTGAAAATTGTGTTCTGAACTTGAGCATCTGTTCAGTTTAATTCATCCGCCCCTTAAACTGAAACCCTGCCATTTGTCTTGACAGTGTGATGACAACATATGTCTTTTTCAAAACAATCTACATGCCATTGGGCCCAGTCAAAAACTATGGCACAGCACAGACTGGGTTGAGATGAACTCGGTGTCTAGCAGGTGATAAAAATTAACAGACATACACAAACAAATTAAGTGATTTTTTTTTCCTATAGTTTTATGAATTATGAAAAAAAAACAAATACACAAATGGTTCTGATTGTATTATATTTCTATACTGCATCATTTAAAAATAAGAAGCAGTTGTGATCAGGTCAATTCATAAATTACAGTTATTCATGTTTATTTATTTAAGAGGATAATTTTATTCATTTTTTCTGCTAGTAAGAAAAAAGGACATGCACATCTAAAAATGTTCATTTTTATTTTCAGGGGATGGAAAAAGGATTATCTGACACTTAAGCAAAATATACAGTCTTGTGCCTGGGCATGTACAAGCAGAATTTTTATTTACATAAAGTAATGGAGTCAGAGTAATGGAGATAATTAGCTGTCATTGCACAATTGAACTTTCAAACAAAGCCAAAAACTTATAGTGTCTTTTTTTCAGGTGAGGGTGGAATGTCTAAAAAGAGACGCAATCAACAACTAAAACAATAAAACAAAATCCAATGTTCGAATGTTATTTCTGCTACTCTCTTTGTGGAATCAAATTTACATTCCCCTTTCCCTTACTACATATATACTTATACCTTCGTTCTCCAGGTCTAGACAGAATGCCTTTCTTGCCACAGCCCCCACCTCCAATCATTAGTCATTTGCACGAGGGTTATTGCTCAAGACAGAATCCATTAAGAAGAGCTCCGCTCACAGCAGATCCTGGTCCCTGCAAAGTAATCAGCATATTTTAACATATTCACACTTGGCAGTGAGATTCTCAGCATGGCTGTTAAGATACATGTGTTTATTGTGTCTCAGAAACAAGTCCAGATGGAAGGCACAATACTATATGTCAGACAAGTGATCCAATACATACAGGTTCCAGTCAAATGCCTAAGAAAAATACATTGCATTTGACAACATTGATCCAGAATTGTGTTAAGATCTTAATATATGATTAAATAAATCATCTCAGCATTGTAAACATGTCTTCTGCAGATTGCTGCTGCTGTTGTTCTGTCATGGTTCTTGGAAACATAGAAGCGCAGGCCGGTCTTTTCACTTTCCGTCTTGTAAGTTAATCACTTACAATTCCTTCATGAATCAGCGGCAACAGAAGGCCAATGAATAACTTCAGGAAACCTGGAGGTGGACCTGAAGTTGTCTGAAGGTTTGTATCTCACTGGCACTTATGCAATAGCCTGATAAAGACCTTCTGCCTTGCACACCATGCCCAACTGACTGCTCTCCTAGGGTTTATTCATTTATTTCCTTTCTTTCTCCAGAACCCCTAGGTAGCCTGTTGAAAGATCATGAACTGGGCAGCTCTTAAAGATTGACCAAGGGTAACACAAGTGAGAGTGAAAGCCTTGCCTTATGAGATTTCAAATGAAAGATCTGCCATGAAAAGCACCATATTTTGCTGTCAAGAAACATTTGTATTGCCACACCGTCTCCCCCAATCTCAGAGCAATCTCTCTCTGCAGCTAAAGCTCAGTGTTTTGGCAGTGCCTTGCCTCCGGTCAGATTAAATGCCCAGATGGATGTCCACCCACTTGCTGCATTTCGGCCACAGGCAACAGTTTTGCCTGTTCCCTCCTTTTTTCCTCTCCTGCCTGTTGCCCTCAGTCAGGTCAAGCCCAGTCCCTGTTCCTCGCTCAAAACATTTGGTTACAATCCAAAATTAATTTTAGAGATTGAAAACTGGTAATCCAGTGCTGCAAATGGATTCCTTCAGACTGGAGTCGATGGTTGTACACTGTTCATTTAGACAATTCTGCTGTGTCTCATAAATAAGTGCATTTCAGAGAGAATATATAGCAAAGTGATTGACTGTGTCGTTGTGAAGATGGACTAGTCTGTGTATTTATACGATACAGATATGTGCCAGGTGTACGTGAGTGTTGAGATATAGGGAGAGATGCCACACTTTTAGGACTATTATAACTAATACTAGATGAATGTATAAGAGGTATGTAAAATATTTGTATGTCATATTTGTATGTTTGTATGTCGCAATCTCTTCTCTCATATGCCTTTTTTTCCCCAATGTCACAACTTCTCATTAAAAGACTATTATCTCTACAGTGTTGGGAAACAATTTTTAGAATAGGGGGTTATTCAGGGTTTCAACAAGGTGTGGGCCAGAAGCTGAGTCATGACTTACATCAACTAGGAGACATCTGTAGCTAGTTAAAACATAAACTGCTTTACTCCACTACTGCCAGCACACAGACTTGCATAAGGATTTATATGGGAGTTGTCATGCAACTGTGTGGCCAATTTATCTCTCACGTTTTATTCTCCCTAGATTTTACAATCTGGTCATAAACACACAAACACATACACATGCACACGCACACACACACACACACAGATATATGCAATTTCCGAGCTTCGATATAAAAAGCAGAAGTCTTCAGGTGTATATTGACCTTGGATGAAAAGTTTTTCAGCCGACGGAACAGAAAGTGGTGCAGAAAGGTAAGACGCCTGTCCTCGTACAATTCAATAAATGCAGCGACATTTTTATTAAGCTACATTTTAATTGAATAAATTTGGTGACAGAGACTTACTGTACATACCTTACATCTGACTTTTCTTTCCATGCATTTGTTCAGAAAGTATACTGAGTACTAGGATAAAATCAAACCTTTGACCTCACCTGTTAATGATATAATGCAAATCCTTCACATACAGGGTCAGGGTCTGCATAAACATTTTCTTTGAAAAAAAGTGTTTGGAAAAAAAAAGTATCACTGCTGTTCTCAGATTGTTTGCAGCGGGTGCACATAGATTTTGTTTCATTTACTCAAATTATATCCCCACCAAGACAGTAAGTAAAATTCACAGCACATTAAAACTAATAATGGATACTACAAATATTCATAAGAAACAATGCCAGTAAATTGCACTTGGAGTTTGAACTACTGTGGCTTATTTTGATGTGTGATTATATCTATCTATCTCTACAGTTTTTTTTTCTGTATGCATGTCACCTGCTCACATTTTGCTGCAGATCTGAAGAAATGGGACATTTCTGTGGCAGGTTCTTAATATATTTAAAGTAGAACTGTCAGTTCTTTTGTAGTTGACAGGTGTTTCAGCAAATTTTCGCTTCAACAGCTCCACCTAGAAAACCTGACATAAAAAAGAACTGTGAAGAACACAATTGTATTCTACTCAGTTTGATAGAGGACTAGAAACTAAAAATTTTTATTATTATTTTTAGTAGTAGTAATGTATTTACTTATTTATTCATTACAAGACTGCAACATTTAACTCACACAACAGAAGCCACAAACCAATACAATACAATTGCAAATGCAATACAATTGCATTTATTTGACAATTTCATCTATTTGTTCCAATGTTTTCAGTTATTGACAGATTGCTTTCGTAGATTAGATCTACAACTAATCTGACCTGTCATCAAGGTAAAAAGTTATTGAGCAATGGTTAGCTGACTCTTCAGACTTTCTCACAATGTTTTTATGACATTGTGATAATGCTGCTAGAAAACTCTGGTTTACCTTAATGAATGCCTTCATGGTGATGAGTTAGACAGGGTGTCAGTTTACAGTGGGTGATATATTAAAAAGTGCTTCCACTCTGCCTAAAGCGGTTATTTTATTATGACCGAGCTGATGGTTTAGCCTGCTGTTGTCAGTGTCCTCCATTGCTCTTCACACAACATTAAGCTGTTGGCCGTGCTTCACAGACACTTCACCTTTATTTGAGGAGAGAGAGGAATTCAGCACCCAGAGAAGGACCTAATGGACGGAGCTACGTGCCTGCTTGTTTATAATGATGACAGGATGTAGTTCCGTACAGGAAAAAATGGGACGAACATTCATGATCTCTTTCACCCGCTCTCTCTTGCAGTGGCTAGAAATGGAAACGATCTGGGAGCTCAGTTGTCCAACAGTAGCCTTAACTGAATCAACAAAGCAAATGACTTGACTGAGATACAGATCAAATCAAGCAAGTTACAAGCAAGAGCACTTCCTCACCTGTCTTGATGTTCTGATGTCACATCAGTATAAAAAATTCCATAGATTTGCTATATTTTGTATGCCTAGTAATTATGCCATCCAATTTGTATAAATTAAAGTAGAGGAAAAATATCCTCAAACTATCCTCAAATATCACCAAACACACCTACACCTCTCGGTTCAGACAAAGCTGAAAGAAACTGGTGAAAAACAAGCTTAGGTAACAGGTAGTTGGCTCAAGCATGTTGGTAGGCTTGCTTAAGCAGTGAAGCATAGCATTCCTTAATCTCATAGGATGGGGAACTCATATTGATAATCATCATTCTTATAGATTGGAGACGAGAGTTAAGCAGCTGTGGTGTAGAGAACAGTGGTAATACATTGAAAACAGATAAAATGTTTTCAGGAAAAATATTGTTCTATACTGGAAACTTGCAACAAAAGAAGAAATAAAAAATATAGGGATCCTATCCAAAACTAGAAAATAAATGCAAGCAATTTGGGCCTCATACACCAATCTGGCAACCCTTCTCTCCCCTGTTTTCCCGCTCTGTTTGTGTCTGTCTTTCCCGCTCCTTCTCTTTCCAGACCTTTGGCCGTCTTCCTGGTGACCTTGTGATTCACATCAGTCTTTCTGGCGTTAAAGTGGGTGGCTGAATATCGGATATTTTGGTTTTATTCTCTTAGCTGGAGCGATGGTGTGATTGATGACTCTTCTGAGCCTCAGTGAAGTAAATAAGTGATTCTGAAGCGTCATCTTTAACAGTGCCTTTAATATTTCCTCAGTTTTGTGTGTTAAGAAAAAATATTAATTGAAGATGGATTGGCCAGAGAATGGAAAGTGAGACAGTGTTCACGTCACTGACCTCTGTGGTTGTGCTAGATGAGTCAAGGCCATATCATGCTGATCTGTCTTCTGGGATTATGAAATCCACGACTGGAGAGAACATGCAAGAATTATTATCATTACTATTTTTTATTATTTATTTTGTTTCATCTTTTTAAAAAACATTATTATTTATTATTTTTTGGGGGAAGAGGGATTTATATAAAGATGTTTGTTGATTTTTCTCTGCCAACATTGATGGTTCAGACAGAGATCCAGATATTTTCTCATATTCTGCTCACTCTGTGTATGTTGACTTGATTCATTGGTCTGCTGTGGAGGAGGCAGCCTGATCCTTCTGGTTTTTCAGTTCCATCCCGTGCCCCTCAGCCTAATCCATTCGACTGGATTTTCTTAAACACAATAAGGGGTTAATCTGTGCAACTGTCAAATGCATTTTGGCTCTGAATGTGTATGACTTTTGGCCAGCGGTGAAATTCCTGCTCTGAGATGTATGCGCTATGGTTCATGGTTATATGTTATATATTATATATATATATATATATATATATATATATATATATATATGCATATATATGCATAACTCTATATATAACATGCATCTATGCTGCATGTGCTGTTAACAGATGGGGAAGCGGAAGTTCTCTGGGTTGGAAGTCACCTTAATAGTGATGTTCCTGCTGGTTACCGTGGTTGCAGTAGTCCTGGTGGTGCTGATGGCCACAGGGGAGCCAGCTGTCATCCAAGACGGTGAGTGACAGGAGGTGGGGCACCCAGGGGGTGGGGTTTTACAGACAGCCTGGGGACCCTTAGCAAGATGGGAGGGTGATGTAGTAGACAGGAGATTTAGGGGATATGAGCAGATTAAATTATAAGCGCAGGATGAACATGTTATGACAGCTGCATTTCTAATCTTCAGTTGGTGCTGTAATAGTAGTTGTCTTTTAGTGTATATATGTGTGTGTGTATACTATAGGTTCTTGGGGGGGGGGGGGGGGGGAAATTAGGTATAGAGCCATCCAGTCATCACTAAGATTTACTATCTGTAGAATAAACAGACTGTTTTTAATCTGTCAACATGTTTTGCATATATCATGCAAACAGGGTGGCACATGCTCATTGGCTGGTTGCTTGGTGTATTTGACAGGGGCTTCAGACAAGTTTGTTCCACAATGTCCGAACATTCCACTGTCAGAGAGGGTTGACTGTTTTCCAGATGCTGGAGCATCCCAGGTCAGTTAATGTGATGAGTCTTGAGGTTGTGTGATGAGACTGTATACTGTGCATCCCTGCAAGGGCAGTATTATCAAACATATTCATTACGTCTGGTGCTATATTGAAAAATACCTAATAAACCCCATTCAGATGCAGTGCTAAGTCATTCAGATGTAGTTATTTTTAATCTATTTTTAAGCCCAGTTATCAAAGCCTATTCAAGTACCCTATGTCCTAGAGAAGTCCATTGATGTGCAACACTTTGATGAGAGTCATTTTTTTAAAGATATACATCACTGAGATATTGATAACATATTCAACCTATATGCATGCAAGTGGATATTATAGATTGGTGTAGGGGAGGAACCAGCCACTGAATTTCACTGCTGGGCTGATGAAAAATCCAAACACCTGATTTTGTCTCTGTCTATTCTGTCTCTTCCCAGAGCTCATGCCTCAATCGAGGATGCTGCTGGCAGCCTTTAGATGAGACCAATGTGCCATGGTGCTTCTTCGCCACCAACCACGGATACCAAGTTGTGAGTGAACAAAGCTCTGCCGATGGAGGTAAATCCTCTCTCTCACTCCCTCCGTCTCATTCTCTGCTGGCATATTTGTGGTCAAATGTCCCTTCTGCAGCCAGCAAAATGCAGCACAAGTCAGACAAAAAAGCAGTCAGCTTGATAAAGTTGGTACTGTGCCACAGCTCTGGATATCACCTATTTAGTGTTATTAAACTACCAGTATGGTATGAGTATAGAGTATTCCCCAATTCTCAATATATTCAGCAGGGGACATTTTCTGTGGAATACCCTTTATTCCCCTCCTTCCTCTCTTTATCTCTCCTCCTTTCTCTTTCTCCCTGTCTCTCTTCAGTTATATCAATACATTCTCTCTCAACTTAGATCAATAGATATAAAATACATTGGATGTCCATTGACCAGTGGGCTCACTTGTAGTCTCTTTTCATTTTGAAGACATACACGCCCAGCTGAAAAGAATGCCTTCTCCCTCCCTCTTTGGGGCGGATATTGAGGAGCTCTCCTTTCATGCTGATATGCAAACAGTGAACCGGCTCCAATTCAAGGTTTGGTCAAGGAAGAACTGCTTTCCTCATGATTCAAACCTGTTCACAATAAGGCCAAAGAGAAAAAAAAAAACCCTCAACCCTGAATGCTTCTCTATGTCCACTCTCTCAGATCACAGATGCCCACAAATCCAGATTCGAAGTGCCCCATGAGCATGTGAGAGCACCTAGCAGCCCCCCTAATGGCGCTCTCAGCTATAAGGTCGAGCTGGTCAGGAATCCCTTCGGCCTGAGGGTGCGCAGGGCTTCCTCCAACAGAGTTCTGTAAGTCTCTTTTTCCGTCTCTCCCCCTTCAGCCTCACCGTGACTTCCATCATCTTTGGTTTGGCACCCCCTCATAATTACGGTGGAGGCACAGATGTTCACCATCCAACTCCTGAAGCAGTAATCCATTGCAGAAACCCAGCAAATGTCCATTTTTTCTTCAATATGAGAAGTAACTTTGTTATGTTAGTAAAAGTCTGTAGGATGACTCCTGGCCTTCTGTGGTTGGGGCAAACACTTCTCCCACAGGGCCATTTCACTTTTTTTGTCTCCCATGAGGTAAGGAAGATAATCAGGAAATTTGATACTGTCATATCAAATTGGATCCCTCGAGAGCTTTTAATTTACTGCTAAGGGATCTTATTATTATGCACCCTTTGAAAGAAAAGTATTTATTTCCGTGTTCTCTGTCAGTCACTGAAAGAGAGCGAGAGACAACATAATTACGGTTGTGTCACTTCAGGGACTGTTCAGCAGATTTGTGTCATTAGAGGAATCAATTACTTCTCAAACGAACTGGAGAATGCACTCTCCTCCACAATTAAAGCATTATTATTAAAAGAGAAAAAAAGATAACAACCCTTTCATTAATTCTGTTTTTGCTGCTAATGTTTCAATTTGAAGTAGTTTTGAATGGAGAACTGCTCTTTTAGTGTGGTCTCATGGTATAAACTAAACATGGGTCAAAGTTTCCACGCTATTGCCAAAGTTGGAAATGTACCACTCCTCTCTATCACGCCACAACATCTCATGCAGTACATCACACTCAGCCTTTTACAATCACCTTACTGATATCTTGATGAGTGGTAACAGATTTACAGAAAAAAAGTAATCTAAATAACTGATGATATGGTCCAATTTATTGTACATTACCAATCAATATTTACAACTTAAGCAGACGTATTACAGAGGCTGTTGTTATTATTGTCATTATTATCTTGTGAAGATAATATTTGATGTATTTCCACGAAGCAATCTTTTTAATTTTAAGGTTTTATGGTTTTATGTGAGCTGTGGCTGAGTTCTGGATTGTTCTATCCAATTCTTCAGGATACTCAAGCCTGGCTGCTGTAATCTGCCTAGAGTTATGGAAACTAGCTTTAATTGTGTTAACTACTTTTTAGTTCATTAAATCTATTGGAGTGCACAGAAGTCATTGCTCAGAGCTAATAGACTGTCATCTCATTGTGTCTGGATACTGCATCTGGATATACAAGCTTGCCAAAATAATAGTTTCAGTCATTTTTGATGTTTTCTTTATATCCACAGCAAAACTGTTGCTGGGAATTTACTTTCACCTTGCCACCATTAGTGGGTCTTTATCCTTTGTGTTTTTAAACATTCATGGTCTGTCAACCAGGTCATCATAAACAGGGACGTTTTATTCAAGGCAGTCACTGAAATTTCTCCCCTCCCCCTGTCACACTCAGGTTTGACACCACCATGGGCCCGCTGGTTTTTGCTGATCAGTACCTCCAGCTGTCTGCCAAGCTCCCTTCACACAACATCTATGGGCTGGGAGAGCATGTCCACAAGAACTTCCGCCATGACACTAACTGGAGGACCTGGCCCATTTTCACCCGGGATGCCTTCCCCAATGGAGTGAGTGTCCCGCTCTTTTCCCCCCTCACCCATCAGACAAGCCAAACAAAAATATACACCAAAACCACACACAGACACACACACACATACACACACTGTCAAAACTGCACTTGACAATGTTTTACACAGGTATTCCGTAAATGTATTTGTTACCCATGACAATCCTTACATGTTTGGCTGAACAGAGTGATAGTGTATGTGACGTGTTTCCAGTCATGGATGCTCCCATGTATCCTGCACAGTGGATGTAAATGCAAGGCAATTGAATGACTGTAAGAAGGTTAAAAGGATAAGTCTGTTCTTTTCTTCAAATTGTCTCTGTCCCCTCCAGGGAACCCACAATCTGTATGGACACTATACTTTCTTCCTTTGCCTGGAGGATGAGAGTGGAAAATCATTTGGTGTTTTCCTCATGAACAGCAACGCCATGGGTAACTGAGGCTAAACAAGTTGGAACTGCTTCTTTTCATGTTATCATATACACAAACCCACTGTGAGTTAAAATTCACATTGGCAAAGCTTTAATTTGACACCGCCCGAGCTCTGTAAATGGGTGGCTTTTCAGGAAATGTTAGCTTGTCTGTTACAAAAATTGGCTCTGACATTTTAAAGAGAATGCTCTTTTCTGTATAATTTGACTTTTTAAAGAATGTGCTTTGCCGTGGGGGGAAGTAACGGCCTTTACACCATTGCATAATGCTGTGTCTCCTGACAGGATTCCATTTCTGTTTTGTGTTTTGTCGCGTTTCGTTGTTTTAACGTTGTTAAAACTGCTCACTGGGGTTTTGCTCTGATCAACACAGAGGTGACGATCCAGCCAGCCCCGGCAGTCACCTACCGAACCATTGGAGGTGTTCTGGACTTCTACATTCTCCTTGCAGACACTCCCGAAGGTGTGGTCCAAGAGTACCTGGAGGTGAGAGGCCTCGGATCAATACTATGAAAGCCAGACTTTATTTAATTGATTTCCCTGTGTGTATTACAGCAGTTCTCCCATAGTCATCAAGAATATCCTACTCTAACTGGCTGGAAAAGGCTTGTTTGTGGATAATCAAACAATTGTCTTTCCATCACTTACAGTTTCATTAGCAAGTGATTGCTAGGGGTATATTGTCAAGCAAAATGCTTCAGCATAATTGAATTTTAATCCATACAGTACATTCAAATTTGTTAATTTCACGTGCTAATCTAAATGGGTTAAACCAAAGCAAAATGGGTCATAACAAGCAGTATGTCATCACATAACACATCCCTTAAATTCCAAAAATGAGTCTAATTCTTCAATTGGATACATGTCACGCTGCATATGCGAATTTAAGACAAGTGCCTGATACTGGCACTATTCCAGTGTTATATGCAGCATCTGACTCAGTAGTTTGTGGGCAGGACTATGGATCTTTACTTTATTAGGCAAGCAGGCACCAGTAGAATATGTGAGCAAATAGTATGGCCAAGTGAACAAAAGTTTGTATGGGAAAAAAGAGACCACACCCAAACAGAAGTCGATCCACCACTTGGTGCTG
Source organism: Megalops cyprinoides (assembly GCF_013368585.1). Lineage (NCBI taxonomy): Eukaryota > Metazoa > Chordata > Actinopteri > Elopiformes > Megalopidae > Megalops > Megalops cyprinoides. The sequence goes on from NC_050591.1 coordinate 20,159,881, forward strand.
TAATAACAATAACTACACTGAGTACAGATTAAATGCCACAATACTACCATCACTACTACTAAAAACAATAATGATAACTGTAACAATAAAAATAAAATCAACAGCTAGTTTTACCAACAACAAAGTGCAATAATATCCAACAGTAACATACAGAAAATGAGGCACTGAGTCTTATAACTAAGTAGGGGAGCCAAGATGCAGAATGAAGAGGCAGATCGCAGAGCGCCTTTTTTGTGAAATTGTAATGAGGCAATGTGGGGTTGTTTAATATTGCCTGACAGTAAAGTATCATCTGAGAGGCTCCCACATGACTGCTCTGACCCATCGTCTATGTCTCCCAGCTGATTGGAAGACCTGTAATCCCACCGTACTGGTCCCTGGGCTTCCAGCTTTCACGGTGGGACTATGGAAGCTTGGATGAGGTCAAAAGGACAGTGGAGAGGAACCGTAACATTGGGCTACCTTATGTAAGTACCTGGCCCTCGTTATTTCTGTGCTACATGACTTGCATAACATTGTGTGTGTGCCTGTGTATATATGTGTCGGTGTGGGTGAAATACAATGCATGTTGAATCTATTCCACAGCCTTTTGGATGGTTCACAACATAAACAACACACACACTCATTTCAAGTATTAAGGTGTCTTTCTTCTCATCCATACCTTTTGAGAAACCACTTTTATTAAAGAAATAAAGATACATCATTGGGGCTGGGCTGGGGATTTGGGCCAATCCACTCACTTCACTTTACAGACTTAGTGTGGAAAGCTGCTTTATATCATGGGAAAACCTCAAAACTGTTACTGGCCTGCTACACATTACAAATATCAAAAGAGCACCATCGCACATGATTATCCCAGGCAAAGTCTTCCAATATGTAATAACACACTCACAAACTCACTCAGTCACTCACTCACTCATTCAATCATGCACTCTCTCTGGAATTGGATAAAGTCCATAGCTAAAAATATCACAGTGACTGAGGGGCTCCATCACTGTAGTATGGGTGTGTGTACAGGAGTCCATATGTCTGTGCATGTTTGTGTTTCACTTGAAATGTTATGCTTTTATGAACTTGATTAAGAAAGTATTATGCAGTTGTATGTTGTAGTGTCTAAGCTGTAAATTGTAGCATGTAGCCAAATTAACACAGTTGCAGTTGATTATAAAACAAAGTCCTTGTGAAATAAAAAAAGCACACCGCCGCAAATAAAATCTCCACATTCGGCAAGGAACATTGAATCATGTATTTAGGTGTGAATGCTGATCAAATAAGAGAGAGGGCATAATTACACTCCACTGATTCATTTCAAACTGATTATCATTAGCTAGAAACTGGCAGGAAGACGATACCATCTGGAGAGCAGCAAGGTGGGACATTTCCAATTAATGAGTTCAGCCCAAAATGGATATGTAGTAACATAAAAATTCCAAAACCATATTTTAAAATTGGTAAAGTGGCATGAACAAAGTTAAACATCTTCGCATCAAAGACTGAGAGCTGCTTTTTGAAGAGGATACAAATAATAAACATTGCTGTTTTTTTCTCCTATTTGTTGTAGGACATCCAGTACACAGACATCGACTACATGGAGGACAAAAAAGACTTTACGTATGATGCGGTGAAATTTGCAGATCTTCCTCAGTTTGCGGATTACTTACATGAGAAGGGACAAAAATATATACTCATACTGGTAAGTGATTTTTATCATCCTGAATCTATACAGTACTCTACATGTTTGAGCAGGAGACATTGTTACCATCACAGTAAAAATATTGTGGCTTATTTCTCATGCCAGCATATTTTAAAGAGAATGAGAGATAGACATTGATAGTATGTATTGGTAAAGGAGGGGGGGGGGGGGGGGCAGAGAGAGAGAGATAGCCTGAGACACAATAAGGAAAACACCTGAGAACAAAGTTATCGTTGCCATTATTATCATTATTGCCGTTAGTATTACTGTAATTGTTGTTAGTTTTTCTCCGTCCTGTTATCGATTATGTTTTCATCCATTGTATGCGTTGCGAATTCATACAATAATGAGTTTGTCGCACCAATAAGGGTCATTTAACTTTGTGTGTGTGTGTGTGTGTGTGTGTGTGTGTGTGCGTGTGTGCGTGTGTGTGTGTGTGTGTGTGTGTGCGCGCGCATGTGAGAGAAGGCATAAATTTTCACTCACGCCAGTGTGTCTGCCTCAGGACCCAGCCATTGCCACCAGTCGCAGGGTGAATGGGCCGTACGCCTCCTATGACCGCGGCACTCAGAAGAACGCCTGGGTCACAGAGGCTGATGGGAAAACACATTTGCTGGGAGAGGTAAATGGGGCAAATGGCATCTCGGGGAAGGGGAACGGTAAGGCTGAAAAAAATCCCTGCTCTCTGCAAAAGTAGAGGGGGGAGGTATGAGTGAACAACTCCTCAAAGAGAGATAAACTGCCTGAGTGGGGGGCTGTAATGCAAAACATATGTATCAATTGAGATTCATTTTCAAAATCATTATTAATTAGTAGTTAAGTAATATCGAAAACTGGCTGCTGGTCATGAAAAATTCCTGTTTTATCATGCTGAGATTTAAAGGAGTTGATCCCTCCACTCCCCTACAGGGAAACACAAAGTTAACTATAAATGAGCTATAAATGAGCAAAAACAACAACAGTAAAAGAGGAGTGGGGGGGTCAAGTTTTTTTCTTTCATCTTTATCTCAGCAGGAAGTCATACACATACCAGACCGTGTTGCACTCACATGCACAAAGCAGCTCAGCCGTTCTGTAGTCTGCCCATTCAGACCCTCTGGAATGAGTGCAAACTAAGTATTAGCTTCTTCCAGCCTGTCATAAGGCCCCTCTGTGTGAGAGGTTAGATAAGAAGCACCACATGGGTTATAGATCAGGATTGATTACTCCCTCAGTTGGGAGTCCTGTGGCTTTGATAGTATGTTTATTGTTTTATTTCATTCTCATGTAATTCATTAATTTTGCATCGGGCTTTTATCTCATGCTGTTTTGCTTCTAGAAGCAATAATAAAAGTAGAAAGACTATAAAGTAAGGGTGTAAGAAACTGATTTTTATGAACACTGTGCTCAGAGGTCCTAAATCTGGGAGAAACTATGTGAGCCTTGAATTTAATTTGTGCTGTGTCACCTAATGAGGTTATTCAGAGTTCATAACCCAACATCACTTACATCAAACACATCGGCACGTGTGCAGGACAGAGATTTTTCCTCTGGTGAATTACAGTAGTGGCTGCATTCTGGAGGTTCAGATGTTACAGGCTGGAAAACTGACACAAAGATTGTTAACAGTTTCTCCATTGTTTGAACTTGAAAATTTTAATTGGAATGCAGCAAATAAGGGTTAACCAATAATGTCTTCAAATATGTCAGGGTTTCAGCACCTTGGAGCCTAGTTAAGATAAACAGTTGTGCTACTGGACATGTTAAACCAATTCCTTTCACTTGGAAAAATTAACACATTTGTGATAGAAGAATTTGATCCCCAAAGTTGATCCCCCAAAATTGGAATTTAGCCTCCATGCATACTATCTCTCCTGGAATCATGTCACTTCCTTCTAAGACTCTAAATTCAAAGGCCATGTTCACCTGTTCCCATTGAATAAGATACATTGCATGGCAAGGTCCCTGCTACTCATAAATTATAAGGTAATGAAAGTATCTATCTGGCACAGGAAAGTCAACAAAACAGCCCAATTTATGAAGGTGTGTCTAAACACAGCCAGTTTGTTGGGTCAGATCTTATCCTGATTTTAGCATTAAGCAGCTTAACATACAAGTGTTATCATCCCAATCCATCAGATGAATTATGCATGCATCTCGGAATGAAAACGGGGGCCGTGGTTAATGAAGAGTTTGGTATCCCTCGATTGTGGAGTGAGCCCAGAATCTCCTGTGTCAGAGTAGACACTCCAATGCCACTATCACAGAATGGACTCAATTTGTTGAGGGCTTGTGCATTTCAGCTGATAACACTAAATGAAAACAAAGAGATGAATATGTAACTATTCGGTTACTGAGAGGTCTGTTTGTGTACACTGTATATTTGTGGATTTGTTAGCATTCATGACATTGAAATTGAAAGTGAAAGAGAATAGTTATTCAATGTTCCACCAACTTTACCTGGGCAAAGGCGAGAGAGAGAGAGAGAGAGAGAGAGAGAGAGAGAGAGAGAGAGAGAGAGAGAGAGAGGAGAGAGGAGCAGACAATCAAATAATCCCAACTTTGTAAGGTGGAAGCATCATGATTGTGCTGAAATGGTACCCCTGTTAGAACCTATCAATCTGCTCCTTTGAGAAGTGGCATTTTTATATGAAGTGTGCGTGCATGTGTGAGTGGCTGAGTGTGCACTGCTTTAAAGCATGCAGACAGAAATCTGCAGAGTTGATAGATATAAGATGTTATTTTATGACAGGGCGTGGAGCAACTTTCACCCAGAGCGTTAAACTGTTATGAGCAACTTGTTGCGCAAGGTCGACCTATCCTGCAACTCACTCTAGAAATAATGACTGCTGTAGCCCTCATGGGATTACAAACTCCTCCAAAATAGCATGGGAATCTAGTTTTTTTGTTTTGTTTTCATCAATTTTTTTATGCAGTGCTATTCCTTTCAGACCTAATTACATTATCATTTTTTCTGCTCCTCCTCCTCTCTTGTAACCTTTATTTTTTGTGTGTAATGCTCCTGCAGGTCTGGCCAGGGCAGACAGTGTTTCCCGACTACACAAACCCCGCCTGCATCGAGTGGTGGGTGGATGAGATTGAGAGGTTCTATAAGGAAGTGAAGCATGACGCGCTCTGGATTGTACGTTCCCTACATCTCTGTGAAGGCTGGTCTGAGAAGGGCTCAGTTTGATTGTATTATTAGCCACTGTTGGCATTCTGTCTTTCTTTAAAACATACATGCCCCTGCTATATCCAGTTTTACTGAACGACTATATAGAAGTAAATCTAAATATAGACAAACAGATAGACAGTGCACCCTGTATTTGTATATGAACATTTGACTTTCCTTGCTCACCATACATGGTGGTTCGGGAGTGCTCTTGTGCAGGTGAATGAATGAGTGAATGAACTGATAAATGAAGAAACTTTCATTAGAACATCTTTTTTTCTCCAAAGGATATGAATGAGGTAGCAAACTTCTTGAAAGGCTCCACAAAAGGCTGTGCCGCCAACAACCTGAATTACCCTCCTTTTACTCCAAGTGAGTTTACTTAACTACAGCCTGAAATAGTACCATTTCTGTACTATGAGTCAGTTTACAAAACTATTCACTAAATTATTACACTTCCTTTACTCTGGGTAAGTTTTCTAAAAAACTGGTAGAATTACCCTTCCCTTACTCTGACCAAGCTGAGTAAATTACTGGCTGAACTACTCTCCATCACTGCCAGTATGCTTATAAAACTTAAGAGCAGAGTGCATGAGTGCAGCCAGAGTCTGTTCTGCCCCACTGCCTCCTGCTTGTCTGCCTCTGAGCAAATCTGCCCCACTCTTCAGGTGTCCTGGATGGTGTAATGTACAGCAAGACTCTCTGCATGGATGCCAAACAAACTTGGGGAAACCACTATGATGTTCACAGCCTCTATGGGTACTCCATGGTCCTGGCCACTGAGGTGTAAGTTCACATTCAAGCTGAAGCAGACACCCAGGTGTTTAATTTGTGCAATACAGTTGGCTGTTGAGAAAGGAATTCAATGTTTGTGATTTTGAAAAACAAAGAACAAATCTAATGAAGTGCTCTGAGCTAATGAAGAGTCAGACCACCTCCACATAAGGGAGACAAGCTTTTTTTTTATCTGCATGAAGCTTGTTCACTTGTCCGGGCACTTTTATTCACTCTCTCTCCTCTTGCCCCATTTCTTCTCTTGTGTTGACCCTCTCGGCATCCCCCCTGTCTGTGGCTGTCCCTGGCTGGGACCCCAGGGCTCTGAAACGAGTGTTTGGCAACAACAGGACACTGATGCTCACCAGGTCCTCCTTCCCTGGGGTGGGCAAGTACTCAGGCCACTGGCTGGGTGACAACGCTGCCAACTGGAACGATATCAAGTGGGCCATTCCAGGAATGCTGGAGTTCAGCCTCTTTGGGGTCCCCTATGTGAGTAGGGCAGAGTGGTATTGTGCGCAGGACATCAGTCTTACAACAAGCAGGTCACTGGTTTGAATCTTAAGTGCTACCCTGCAGTTACATTCTAGAGCACACTCATTAAACTGAATTGCTTCAGTAAATGTTTGCCTGTGTATAATGAATATGTTACACCAAAAAAAAAGATGATACATGTAATCTTCCTTTGGTAGGGGATATTGCTAAACAGGCAGGAAATGCAATACGATGCGTTCTGTGGGAATGGGGTGTGCCTGGTCCAGTTCTGGTCCCGGCAGGCCTAGAGGAAAGGAAAGCCCAGATCAGGATGAGCATTTGAAACAGCTGACATGTGGAACAGTGTGGGATTCCAGTCTCTGCGATACCCTTGGAAACGTATGCATAGTTACGTTGTGAGCATTGTCTTCTTGACCCGTCTTTGTATGTGCATCTACAGATTGGTGCCGACATCTGTGGCTTTTTTGATGACGCAACGGAGGAGCTCTGTAGACGTTGGATGCAAGTTGGGGCATTTTACCCCTTTAGCCGAAATCACAATGCACAGCATTATAAAGTAAGTTTTTATCTAATCATTTGTTCTGTTGTTGTCATTAAATTAGTGCTGGGAAGCGATAAGTCATTCATTAGTGGACATTAGTGGAATACAATTTCCTCATGTATTTTTCAGACAAGAAACAATGATGAATTGACATCACTATTGTTCTTGATATGAGATGAATGGTCCTTGACCTTTTCTGTCCACTAATCACCTAATTCAATTTTAGGCCCAAGGCAAAGCTCCTCTGCCTCAAAACAGAAACACCCATCAATAAGCGCAAAGCCGTTCACAGTGACCTTTTGATTCTTATTCAACTGCCTCCTTCCGTCATATGCTTGATTTATGTTTGTTTCTTTACTCTGTCTCACTTTCAAAAGGTAATTTATCAGCATGAACAGTTTACAGTTGCTTCCAAGGCATCAAATTTGTTTTAGTTCAAAAAAAATATCCTTTTCGAGACTGAGTTTGGCATATTTTCTGAACTTTTCTCTGTTTTTTTTTATGGCAACATCTCCTTTCAGTCTGGGCACAGACTTGCTTTAGCTCTTAAGCAGACAGGTTTGGCTTTTTGGGTTTGGCCTTTCTCAGTGGCCAGCCTTCAGACAGGATGTTGTAATTTGCTTCTTGTGAATTGGTTCTAATGGCAGTTATGTGGCAGGGCTGACCTGAAGCTGGTTTGTTTTAGTTTGGGTTATTGTGATGAGGTCCAGATGGCTGAGCTTTTGAGTTCGGTGCACCTTACGAGGCAGTCTGCCGAATGGACTAGTTCCAAGATACAGATTGTTGTGCTTTTGATTCACTTGACAATTGGATATCTTTTTCTTTCAGTCCTGTGTGTGCATGTTAGCATTTGTGTGCACTTTGAATATGTTTTTGCAAAATTCAGCATGCTCTGTTTCAATTCGATGTTTTATCCATTTAGAAGTGCGCATCCCATACCTGTCTTGACTTGATGGTCATAATGGCATTCAAGAATTTCAGAGCCAGTCTTGACAACAAATATTTAATAACATCTACCTCCCTGTCTTTCTCCCTGTTAGCCACAGGATCCAGCCTACTTTGGTGCTGACTCATTGCTGGTGAAGACTTCCAAGCACTACCTGAACATCCGCTACACACTACTGCCTTACCTTTACACGCTATTCTACAAGGCCCATGTCCGCGGGGACACGGTGGTGCGGCCCATGATGCATGAGTGAGTTCCTGCTCCACTCTGTCCTGCCTTTCCCCATGTGGCCCGTGAAGTAGATAGTCACAGCTCCAGGGGCCAGCTACATTCTATAGCTTCATGTTCCTCATGGGAAATGTCTTATGGTCACCTGCATTGCTCAAAAAAATAGTGTTTGAAATGGAGATGACATTGGGTTGGTATTATTGTACTGTACTTTGAATTCTGCTCAGTTTCAAGTAGTCACACACAATGACCCTGTTTCTTCTCCTTAGATTTTACTCTGATAGCTCAACTTGGACGGTGGACCGACAGTTCCTTTGGGGCCCCTACCTCCTCATCACACCTGTCCTGGACCCTGTGAGTTCTGTCTACAGTATCATATTCATACACACACACACACACACACACACAGTTGTGTAAAAACATGTGCACGTGCACAAAGAAGTCTATTTGTCAGGATAATGTTCAGATGTAGTATTTCAACTTTATACCAACAAAGTAAAACAAAAGATATCGCTACCTACATGATGTTCCCTTACAGTGTTTCTCAGACATGGTTATGGAGACATTGTGTGTGCTGTTTTTTGTTCCATCTGATCTTTTTAATTATTAGGTTTTATTGAGCTGTTATTTGAATAATGATCTTAATGTGCCAAAACTAGATCTTACCACTTGACCCTGAAGGCAAACCCTGTGACCATGAATCAGTTTAACAAAAGTTGCATGTACAACACATAGGGGAATATGGATTTAATGGTTTATTTCTGCTGGTGACAATGTGCTTGTAGCACACTGTTCCACTTGGTTTGACTTGTTTCTCCGGTCAGTCCCTCTGGTGTTCCACTCTTCACCACATTTAAATAAACGGTTAATAAAGGGGAACAGGCACCAGGTGACAGAGAGATGGCGGAGCGAGACAGGTTTCCAATTTGGCAGCTGCTGCCGCTGGGCTGTCATTGTCCTTTTTGCGTTGTAATTTCAGCATTTAATTCCCTTTAATTAGGCCCATTTGCAATTCATACACAGCTCTGGCCATTGTCTGGTGGAGTTGAATTCTCCTAGCCTGTCGTTGGGATAATGGCGCAGGGCTGTGGGGGCGTGGCAGGTACCGGGGGGCTGTTTGATGTTCATCATCAGCATACAAAGGCTCCTCCAGTCTCTGGCCCTGGGGGACTCGGAGCTGTCCTCAGTGCTCATGTGCCGTTCGATAAAACAGTAGGCTGTTTAAACAGCAATGGTAAACTTGCGATGGAAATATCCAGCACTATTATTATAGAAAATGTTAATTTGTGACCCTGTTCAAGAACTGTAGGGGTGGATAAGGTGAAGTTTGCAATAATGTGATCTCAGCTGATGGGGAAATTTTTATGAATAAATTGTTTGAAATATAATGAATAGAGATGCGTCAGAATAAAATAGCTTATGCATTATCGGATTTTAAGGTGGATTCACAACTTTTCTGATTGTCCAAGAGCAGCTCCCTGCTCTTCAGATGATTTTGTAATACTTTAATATTTGTTATTACTGCTTATTATCTCAGAAAACAGAATGCCCACTAACACAGCATAACACAAACTCAATTTGACATCAGCAGCCAGAACCTAGTTTTACAAGTGGGTTTGGTGCTGTGTATCCCAGCCAATCATGAAAGAGTTACAGGGTATGTGCTTGTACTTCCTGTGGGCCTAACTTGACCTCCACTGGGACAGACATGTGCCGTGGGGATTTTTTTTTCATTTTTTTCTCTTTTTTTCTTTTTTTAATGAGAGCACTGACCTCATTATGGGGAAATTAGAATTGAAGATAGATTGCGGTCATGTTAAAGTGGGTGATTAATTGCCAATTTAACACGGTCCCTCACATGTTACAAAAGAAGCAAAATAGATCACTCAGACGCAAACTGGGGCTCCTAAAAGTTCAGTCAGAGACTTGTTGTAAAAAGTTTTTGTAATAGCAAAAAGTGTTTGTTGGGTTGGTGGCGAACGGTGGAACCTTAACGTTTTTCCCAGGGGAACTAACGCTGAGGTGACCCACTTATGGAATAAAGGTTGTGTAATACCTGTAAAATTAGGCCCAAAGCTCATGCACTTCAGCTGGTGGCATCATTTTTCCATAATAACATAATTAGAGTGTAGGTCCATACACTACGAGGTGCAAGGCGATTAAATAAATGTTATTTGATGCTACTTCCATGTGAAGTCTCTGGACTACGCTTTTAATGATATCTCAGCTCTAACCTAAAGATCATAAAAACCTTGAAACTCGATCTCATCTTACGACAGGCTAGGGAAATCTCCTGCAGCCTCCAGCGGCTCCGCCTCCTCGTCCGCCCCCTCTTCTACCCACTTCTTTTATTTCCAAACAAGTCCTGGAAGCAAACCCTCATTTAAATTCACCTAATTATTTTCCTAATGTGGGCCTTAGTGGCCATCAAAGCCAGCTCAGACCTCCTCATATACAGAAAGGTCGGCCTCGCCGTGGCTTCCCTCGCTTTCAAGTTTTCAACTTGGATGCGTATCCCTGTTTTTTATCTGTGCCTCCCTGGGTGCTGAAATGGACCCACAACTCAGAGGCCCTGAACAAAGCTACTGAATGCTCCACCTCTCACTGTCTCAGACCCTGCCTCTACTACAATGTCCCACCGGTGCCCTACCTCTTAAATATCTACTTCTTTTTATGCAGATTTCAGTGCATTTTCTTAATTTGACCTCCTTAACACAACAGCATGGATAATTCTGTTTAAAAATGCATGGTGACGCTTTAAAATGAAAGTTGCTATTTTATCTCGAGTTACTATTTATACACAGCTATGGGTTTACAGGAAGGTAAGCCATCACTTGCCTTTAGAACAAACTTGGCAAAGTTTGAGATTTACAATAATGGGAACTGAATGTGCAGTTAAATCAGTATGTGAATATAATGTGCAATTCAGCTGAAGAAAAAGGAGGCACCACCAATAGTATGCGATAAGATTTGTTTTGCCACGTTATTCAATGTGATATGGAATGCTTGCATCTAGAGCTAAAGATTCTAACAAGTTAGTTTAATTTTGTTTGTAAATATAAACAGGAAGATATAGTAACTAGAAACATATTGCATTAAGGATTGGTAATGCAAAGGGACTGAGAATAAAGCCATTGTGTTTCTCATGACCATGACCTGAGTCTCCAAATAATTGTCTGAGTTTAGAAGAAATTGTCTGCTTTTCCCTGTCTCTTTAATCAAGGGGCAACTTGATTTTACAAGATTTTACTGCTTCCAAATCAAGTACCACAATAATCTCTAATGCTTTCTGGTATATTAGAGCATATATATATATATAGAATTGCTAGATTGGTCAAAAGGTCTATTTTAAGTTATAGAGAATTGAACAGGCATATTATGAACAAAAGTTAATACTAGTGTTTCAAAATAACGTCTGGATGATGAATTCAATTTTAAACATTCAGAGGCCAATTTGCTTCTGCAAAGTGTTGCTGCCTAGATTTTTATATTTCATTCAGCCGTTGCCTTTTACAAGAAGAACCAATCTACTCATTTTATTTCTGTATTCCTCATCACCAAAAAAGCTGTTAGGCCGATCATTTCTTGCATGACTTACGAGCAGCAATCAAACAACCACAAAGTTGCCTATGCAGCATCTCCCCCCCCCCCCCCCCCCCCACCTTCTTTCATCCGTTTCCTCTTAGTTCCTTAATGACGGGAATCTGGTAAACATAAAATAAAATATGACAAGAGGGGAGAGAGTGAGTGACAGCGTCGGGAATTACGTTGAGAGGGGAAAAAGCGGTGACGCGTGAACAGAATGCTTTACTCTCTGCTTGCTCTTTTAAAAGGCCATTGCTCTGTCTGCTCCCTTGTTCCAGTCCTGTAAATTATCTCGGTGATGGCTTAAGCAGGGAAATTGCATAAACCTGCAGGTTTTACAAAGTTTTGGAGCTCACATATGGTTGTACATCTTTTTTTTTTTTGTGGAGTGCTTGTGTGCGCGCGTTATAGTTATAGTTTCTCTTGGGTGGCACTATAGGGCTAGACAATGAAGATAATGATGCCTGAATAATGTAAAAACATGATCTGTTTAAGATTTTTGTCTCAAGAATCATTCCAGTAAGTTGGCTGAATTTCTGAGAGCTGCTCCTGTCGGTAATTTGGCATCTTTGTTTTGATTGCTGTCTTTGCTGTGTTGAAATTTAATTTGTTATAATTGGTTTACTTTTCAGGGTGTGGACAGAGTTTCGGCCTATATCCCAGATGCAGTGTGGTACGACTATGAAACGGTAAGCTTCCTGTTGCCGGTGAGAACCCTGATTGATCAGACTAGGTGCCTCCCCGTAGTCTGATAGACATCCTGCTGTCATAATGTTACAACCATGTCATTCCTACAGCCAGGGCAGTGGCTGATAGCAGTGCTGGATGAAATCACTGAAGGAGAATAATACGTAGCCCCTGGGTCTGTGGAACTGATTTGTTCAGAATTATAGGTTTAATCTCCATCACGGTCTCTGCCACGGTGAGTTTAGGTTCAATTTTCAAGGCTAGAATGCGATTATGTTGTCTTTTTAATATTTATTTGCTCAACTGCCATCTCGTCCGGGGTGACTTACCATTAAATACTTACAACCTCACCAATTATACATCTGTAAAAAACCTTACGCATTCTGTAACACATTTTCACAGCCATTTACAGGATTAGTTTTTGTAAATAACTTTGCTCTTGGGTATAAAATGTTCCTCACCTTGGAATTCATTTCCATAACCCTCAGGACCAGAGTGAAATTCTCTGGCCACTCCTCCACAGAGCTGCCCCTGCATACAGAATTTAGCACATGAGCTTAGTTATTTAGTATGCTTCCCTATGCTATGGTGGTCATTCACAGTTACAGCAATGTAAAGAACAGATTCTAACAGTCTGTAATGGAACCGCAAGGTCACCATGTTATAGGACCTCTGCTTTATTGCCAAGTCAAAATCAGGGGCTATCTGAAATGCAATACATGGACCTACATGTGGCATACAGACACTCCTTACTGAGATATGTGAATTAATTAATATTTAAATAAAGGGACAGAAAGGTATAGAAGACACAGTCCTCAGCAGCTTGATTTGCACTGCTATAAGAGCTGTTGATCTGATGGGTGATAAGAGGGACACGATTCCAGGGGCCTTGTATTGAGGCTGACCCCCTGGTGGGGTGGGGGGTGGGGGGTGGGGGCATCAGAGACGCTGTCGATTAACAGAACGGCTCCTCGCCAGCAGGCCTGATTCCACATTCTGCTCTGAGATACAGGAGAACCTAAGTGCTCTTATCGCGGGCGACAATGAAGCCCGATAGGATCTGAAATTGCTTATGACCGCCTCAGTGATTCGCGGCTCCCCTCAACGCATCGACCTCTCTGAATACAAAGGGAGAAAAAAGAAAAGAAAGAGAGATAGAATACTTTTAAGATTTTCCTCGCTCCGTTCTGTCGAACGTCTCCTCCAGGGAGAGTGAAATTAATTGCGGCGGGATTTGTATTTCGGCAGTATAGTGTCTTGGAGCCATTTTGGGTCTTTGTGTGACCCTCCCCCTCACTCAGGGTTGAGATGTTGAGGTTATTCTCACCAATCCCCAGTGCCCCCCACACTATCCCAAGACAATTTCAAGGTCCATTGTTAGTGTGGGTGCAAACTATTAATACTTTTTAGAAGACAAATTATCACATGAATATTTCAAATATCTGTTATAAATTGGTAGGAACGAGTCTCCATCCAGTTGATCATTAAAAAACCAATGATTTTTTTTTCCATTTGTAAAGCCATTTGTATCAGTTTTAGCAATTTTTATAATGTGTCTAAACTACTACCACTACCAGCTAGCAGTAGTAGTGGAAATAGCAGTATACATATATTGTAGTCCATTCATTCAGCTGGGTGTCTGCTGGAGCATATCAGGATGGTTGAAGTGCCATGCCCAAGGCCTCATTTGCAACATTGAATACCTTGCATTCAAGTCCATGTCACCTGAAACACATTCCACATTCTTCCACATAGCTGCCACAGAGTGGGCACAGAGTCTACTTATACAAGTCCTCCAGAAAAACTTTTTTTTTTCCAGGAAGAGAAACTAAACTCCCGTAAACAGCACATTGACATGTACCTGCCAGCAGATAAGTTAGGCCTACACATTCGAGGTGGGGCCATTCTGCCAACACAGAGACCTGCTGTCACCACTGTCTACAGGTAACTTCACCCAACTGTCTGTAGTCTATACAGGTAAAACATGTGACTGAACACCTCTGTAGACAGTTAACCACCTGTCTATATAGCTATCTGTTCAGGTTAACACTTGCCTGTACAGATATTCATACAAGTAGATGCCTCTCTGTATGCCATTGTATACAGTTAAACACCTAACTGCTAATCCATATATACAGGTAAACACCAGTTTATATATCCATCTATGCAAGTAAACAGCTCATTGCAACCAATGCAAGCTAATTAAGCATCACTTTCTGCAATCATAAGTTCCTTAAGACTTGGTTTATTTCAAGAATGTAAATGTGATGTGTCGCAAATATAACAGTCCTTTCAGCAAAAGGAGTAGCAATAGGTGTCTTTTTAAAATTATATCTTTGAATTGTAGCATATTTCCACTGCACTTAAAACTGCAGTACATAAAGTTTATGATAGTTTATTTTAATATGCCTAACTCCCTGCTAAATATGCTCTGTCTTATTTGCTTGTTTATGTCACATGTGCATTTATGCTCATCCCAATTTCCCTTTAATGTTGGAATCCCTGACACGTTCTTGTAGTAAATATCTCAACTTCAAAGAGTCTGTGTTTATTTTTGTTTTTATGACTTTTGTTCCTGGCAAAAGCTTTTTTGATGAAAGAGGGATGTGTACCCCTGTGTTCCCATAGTCGCCAGAACCCCATGGGGCTGATCGTCGCTCTCGATGATGGTAACAGCGCTGCAGGAGAGCTATTCTGGGATGACGGTGACTCCAGAGGTACTATGCAATGTGCGGTTAATTAAAAGTCATGAGGGTTTTTTTTTGTGTGAAAGAGCGAGAGTTCATTTAAAAGTGGATGCTTGTGTCTGTGTGTGTGGGCATGCATGTCTGAGAATGCACATTGGTATGATATGATAGCACATTTGTTAAATTGCTGTTTGATTATATTGCTGAAAGAATCTTATGTAAAAGATTGTGTTGGCAGTGGTGCAATAAGTCAAAGTATGAGCTACAACAAAACTGGGTTCTCAAGGTCTGAAGAGTAAAAGGAGTCCAGAGTTCATATGAGTTACTGTTTCACAACAACCTGATCTTTTTTGCCACAAGTCACTGTGGTATGTAGATATGATGAAGGATTTTGAAGTCACAGCAGACCTGAACATGGATATATAATTGATTTGCCAAGGAGGACTGTTTGGTTTTCAGGCACAGTTCAATACTGCTCCTTATTTGAAAAGAGCATAATTAATCACTACCCACATTAAATGTTGATTTATTTACACTTGCAGACTTTTTTAATAAGCCCATTGTTGTCTTGTTGGCACTGTTGTAAATGCATGCTCATATGGAGTGTGGACCTTTTACACCAAAAATTCTGACAGTGGCAGACTGCAATTTTCAATACTTACGAGATGCAACCCATATGCATTTGCACTGGGATGGGAAATAGGCTAACCTTTGAGATGTGGCTTATTAACATTGTGCTGAACTGGTATTTCCAAGTCTGCATTGTGTCCCCTTTTGCACCAACAATCCTCTGTTGCTGGACCTGGTTTAATCAGAGCAATGAACTGTGCAGCAGGATATCTACAAAGGTGAATGGGGTGTGTTGATTCTCAAAATGTTCAAAGTTTCAAAGTTTATTGTCATATGCACAGTAAAGAAACAAGTTCCCTGCACAATGAAATCCTTCCTTTGCCTTCCACTTATGAATGCCGTTAAGAGTAAGAAGTACAATTAGGTAAGAAAACACAAGAATTTAAGAAAGAAAATATATTAAAAAAGGTCAGAGAGTGTAAGAAAAATAAATAAAGGATATATACATTAAATGTGCAAAAAGGACATCAGTGCAGTGTCGGATGTGCAATGTTGATGCAATGTCAGTTCCATATACATTAATAATGTGCAATATACTCCAAGTATACAGCAAGAGTAGTAGTGCAATAACCAGTGGTGCAGGTTTATAGTCCCGTCAACAGTTCTGTGCAAAATGCATATTGCGTGCAGTTGGTTGCGGTGTGGGTGTGTATGTGTGAATGTATGCATGGGCTAGGCCGGGGAGGTGTGTATTTGTGTATTTTACCCATTCAAGAGTCTGATGGCTGTTGTATAGAAGCTGTTCCTTGGTCTGGATGTTCTGCATTTCACACTTCTGTACCTCTTGCCAGAGGGTAGAAGTGTGAACAGTTCACACTGGGGGTGGGTGTAGTCGCTGACAATGGAGCAGGCTCTTTTGTGGACTCTTTGATGATAGATGTCCTGCAGAGAGGGTAGCGGTGTCTTAACAACAAAATGTGGAACCCACAGAAGAGTACTGTTTTCTGATATGTCATGGTGAAGGTTTATCCACAAACCATCCAAAAATAAAAATGCTTAGTTCTTGGGTATCAAGACAGGACACCAAATCAGTGTCACCAACCAATACGTCACCCTGACAAACATACCTTTTGGGTAACATGCATTGATTCTTTGCTGTAATATCTCTGCCCTATATGAGAACAAGCTATAGGCTAGCTGATGGAAAGTAGGATAAAGTACTGCTTGATATCTTCCTTTGTTTGAGACCATCATGTAAACCTTTACATTTCATCTAACCTATCACGGTCATACACCCACAGTCGATAATGTGAGACAAAGATGAATGAATGAAAGACACTTCAAACAGGCACAATATAATATAACAGACCATTTTTCAATGAATCATTTCAAAAACAAAATATAAAAATAAATGGTGTAATAATGTAGTATACGGCATATATTTCTGGCAAGACACTGGACGTTGGCACATGGATTGTATTGTCTGCAGCAGGGTGTCAGTATGTTAATCATTTAACTCTTTGTTGCTGCACAGCTTTATTGGCCAGCTGATGCTCGTTAACAGGTTTAAAGTGTGCACTGATTTTAATGCTTGCTTTTTATATATAAACATTGCAATACTAAAACAACCCATCCCCCCACAATGTGCTTGCATTACACAACCATTGCTAAAGTTTGCTTTTGTCTTTAGATAGCGAAAATCCATCTCGCAATGTGACCCCTGAATCCATGACATATTTCACATTCATTGGAGCAATGTTTTGAAAGAGTGAAAAGGATTAGTCGTGGCATAGAAACCCACCACAGTGACAATTACAGTCTTTTCAGTTCATGTCTAGGTGAGTGTCATGAGTTGGCAAACCAGGGGAGATGTATGTGCAAAGTGTGTCCTGTCTGGTCCTCAAGACTGTGTGTATTTTTTTGTAGCGTGGTTTTAAAATGTGGAATATTAACTCATTTTCAGAGACAGTCGCATCTGGCGCGTACATCCATTACCAGTTCTCTGTGGTTAATGTAAGTCTCTTACGAGTAGTAGTGATATAATCATTTTAATCAGTTTGATTATTATTGTTATGTAATGTCACAAATCCTAATCCAGGTTTTCCCAAATTGCAATGCTTTGCAATGGCAGGGGGCCATCTTTGGTTTAGAACAGAACCTAGTAGGTCCACATCTACATATCTCCCTTTGGAAAGCTAGTCAGTCTAAGTCACACATTACATTATACTGACATTATAATGACCTTGTACCTGTGTAATTACATGTATGTATACGGTATTTTGTAATAAGATATGTAAGATTACATACAAATAAAAATACATTAACATGAATAAAAAAAAGCTCCAAATAAAAATGAATAAATAAATACTTGAAAAATCATGGTGATTATACATTTTTCCTTCATGTGGCCAGAGCATGAAATAGCCCAGGCATATATTGGCATTGAGACTATATTTTAGGTACCCCTGTCCTGCTGGAATAAATGCCAGGCTTTTATGAATGGTGTTTCCCCCTTCAGCGTATCCTGAGCATGCAGGTCATGCACAACGGCTTCAGTGACCCCAACAACCTGAAGTTTGAAAACGTCACCATCCTGGGCCTGAGCAACCCTCCAACCCACGTCTTGGTCGACCATGGGACCAACATCACCACGGTGCCTTCTGGGAACCTTCGCTATGACGCCACCAAAAAGGTACACGACCTCGCCTCACACGCAAAATGGTGACTTTTTGGAGGGTGTCCTTCTGGGCGTCAGGCTGCGCGCAGTAATCCCCCATCTTAGGTCTCAGTGGAATGTAAACTGTGCAGTGAGATGCACTTTTAATGCCAACAACAGTTTCCTCTCACCTTATTTATGTTGCAACCTTGTGAAGGGGGAAGGGTGTCAGACTTGCACAGTGCATGCTGTGTTTAAGACTGTCCTTGGCTACACATTGCTGAGGCGAGGCCTACACCTGCTCTTCTCCTGGGAGCCCTTGGTGGGGATAAAAGATATTTCATTTGAAATCCCTTTGCTCTTTCATCTGCCTTTAAATGAAGCTATTTTCAATGACCTTTAAAGCAAGGGGTGGCTCAGCAGCTGCCAATTAAGCAGCAGACTGTCGTGGGGAAGACTGTGATTTCACCATCCGATTGGCCTTTGCCGGGGTATCGACATGCTGCACAGGGCATTATGCAGTGCATTGATCTCAATAACGATGTCTATGTGTGATCCCCCCCCCCCCCCAGGTCCTGTACATCACGGGTCTACAACTGGAACTGGGTCAGAACTACAAACTGATGTGGGATGTGGTGCTTGCGGAGAACCAACGGTTTAACTGCTACCCGGAGGAGGGCAGCAATGAAGAAAAGTGCAGAGCCAGGGGCTGCATCTGGGAGGTGGGTGCAGAAACAGGCCATTGTCACAAAGTCTCGCCACACCCTGAATGCCACCGCTACCATCGGCGGCTGATTAGCCGCAGCCACTGGTAGCAGAGAGCCTACCTTTATTTAATAACTGTCCAGAAACTGTTTTTTTTTCTTCTTCTGCACAATTAAATGGCATGTATATTTAAATAAGGATGACCCACAAATAAATCCCACAATTTAAATGAAGATCACACATCACACAAGTTAAATAAGGTTCACTCACACCACTGCTTCCTTTCTGCCTGATTGCCTCTAATGTTCAGCTCCGCTTTTGTGCATTCCACATCATTTTAATTTTAAAAAAAGATGATTTAAGGTAAGGCAGATCTACAGACTCTGTTCTCTTTTGCTATAATCAACATTATGAAAGTACTTTAGCCTTTGTTATACTTAAATACTTTTAGGTATAACGCAGATTACGCAATATTGAATAATGTGAAGAGAACAAAGGTAATGCTAGCGCATTATGCACAAGTAAGAAAAAAGAAATAAGCAGCTGATGGGTGATCTTATATAAATTGGTAAGTCATTATCATTACAATGGTAAATTCTATGTGTCCCTTTTTTGTAGCTAATTAGCTGTCACTGATCACTGCCATGTTTAATTCTCTCAGAAATAAGGTCAGAACATACCACACATTACACTCTGTGGCTATCTGACATGAATTAATAGACAAAATCACTATCCAACTTGGGGTTCAAGAAGTCTCACTCTTCCATCAATGCATATATTTAATCTATGGGTACACTGCACTCTATCAAGTATAATGTATGTATAATTTCTTATATATGTATAATTAAAACCTTTACACTTGACATCAGGTACTTCTGGAATAGGGCAAGATGTAGATGACGTTAAGTCTTTATAATCTGTATAGTTTAATTTCTCTGTGTTGCTGTTCCCATCTTTGTTTTTTTCCAGCCAACTAATCTTCAGGGGGTTCCCTGGTGTTTTTACCCTGAAGACTATGGTTACACAGTAGACACCGTCAATGAAACCAGCACTGGCATGCTTTTTGATATCCAACGGAGCATGAAGTACCAGGCCGTTCAGCGACCGGGTTCTCCAGATATTGACCATCTGCGAGTGGAGATCAAATACCTCAATGAGTACATGCTTCAGTTCAAGGTATCTCTTCATGGTTCAGTCAAGTGCTTTTTAATGTACTCTAGTTATTATATGCCTCTTTGAAATGTGAAAAGAAAGTATTTGCTAAATAGATATCACTTACGGTATGCTGGAAAAGCAGACAGATTTTCTTTGCAAGACTTACACAATAACCCCGCAAAATGTGTTCTTCCACAGAATTGCAATAATGATGAACAGTAACATCAATATTACTACTGATAATGCAAATATTCTTCATGTCCTCCATTGTTTGGTGGCATTTCTCCAGATATATGACCCTGCCAATCAACGGTTTGAGGTGCCTGTCCCCCTAAACGTTCCAAGTGCGCCAGAGGCTGACCCAAACAAGCGTATGTATGAGGTGAAGGTGGAGAAAGCCCCTTTCGGAATCAAGGTTCTGAGGAAGAGCACAGGAACAGTCATGTGAGTGACATCAGTGTACATGGACAAAGGGTGACATCATGGATCACATTTATTTTTCCTTATTTAACCAGGTGCTAACGCAGGCTACACATACACAACATGTTGTCATGACACTGTAGAAGCATAATGCCACAGCCAGTGAATCCATTTAAACTGTGCTGCCATGAGTAAACATCATGAGAGGAGGTGATTGATAAAATGTTTTAAAATAAGGTTTTCCATTACTATGATGTCTGCCATTAAAATCGAGATCCACACATCAGTTGACCACTGACCTTTGCTTCATGCACAGCTTTACCTCCTGTGCCATAAGCCATACCCTGTCATCATAACCTGGCCTTCTCTTGCATAACAGTTGAAGCTAGTTGGACTTGGGATTGATTGATGTTCAGACTTCCCAGGAAAAGAAAGTTGTTAGAAAGTGGAAGTGGTGTTGGTAGACTGAAGGGCAAGTGGAGTCTTCTTTCTGGACCTATAAAATAAACAAATTCCCTGAGCCAGCAATGGTCACACTGTGCTGAAGAAGATAGATTGGATGAGATTCTAACCCAGGTCCTCACCCTCTGTGGTTATTAAAGGCCCCATAGCACCACATGGACCTGAGAGCTGTGGTGAAATTTGTAATCTTTCTAAATCCTACCATCAAATATTCCCCTGTCTTAATCCCTCTCTTTCAGATGTGGATGGTGCTCTGTAAAGTCCTTGAAAAGAATGAAAGGAACTACTGTATATTTTTTCCAATTTTTAGTGTATCAAAATTGCCATTTTTGATCCAGTATCATACAGAACATGTGTGACGATCTATTCGTTTGGGGATCAATTAGTATTATTTACTTTGTGATCACTATAAACTTTCTTTGTATTGATCTGAAACAGCATTCACTGTTTTTTAATTCTGTATGAATAATATGAGGTAATACTTGGGGAGCTGATCAGTGGACAGGTTGTTTTAAGGTGCAAATGGCGTATCCACAGTGCAGCTGTGCACTTCAGTTTGATGTGCTGTGTTAGCTAATATGGACAATGAAAAAGAAAGAGATAAAGAAAAGTTAAGTAATCCTACCGCTGTTAAGAAGCCATCCAAAATGTAAAATGTGCTGTTTGCTTTGTTTTTCATTTGACTATCTCTGTGCAGAGATAATGTCAATGCTTTGACCTTGTTCTCTTTCTCCCTCTTCCCTTCAGATGGGATTCTGCACTCCCTGGCTTCACGTTCTCTAACCTCTTCATTCAAATATCAACTCGTCTTCCCTCCAATTACATCTATGGGTTTGGGGAGACGGAGCACCCCACATACAGGCATGACCTCAACTGGCACACTTGGGGCATGTTCGCCAAAGACCAGCCGCCCGGAGTGAGTGGCTGAGACCATTGTTGACCCCCTTTACCTCTGATCCTCCTCTCAGTAGCACTCTTCAGGGAGGAGAAAACGATATTTTTGCTAGTTTATTCCAAACAGAATCCATGCAATCATTATAATTACTCCAGACAATTAGTTCCCACTTGTTTAGAGCATGATTAAATAGAGGTTTGTGTTTTTATTCTTGAAAAACATTTTCAGTTGTTTTGATTCAATAATTTCATGTTCTGTAGGTAGCTAACTAACAAGTTTTGTTTTGCGCATAACCTACCCAAAGCATATTGCAGGACATTCCCTAGCTGAATTATCATGATAGCTAGGTTTTACACTCTGATACAGGCATCTCAAAGTAGCATGAGTTGTTTAGAATCCATTTTAAAAATAGAATGATTTTTTTTTTTTATTTTAAAATAAATTCCAGATCATCCCATCAAGATGTTATGTAGGATAATTCTGTGAGATCCTTAACTGGCTAACCAATGAATAAAGGTTCAGTGCACACACCATTTCATCAAAAATCAGCATTTTTGTGAATTGCTGATTTAAAAGCAGTATTGATGGCAAAGCCTTGGAATGAAAAAAAGCTACATCTTTCTCTGAATTAGTTAGCCTTGATCTGTCACCAGTCTTCTCATGGACATCCTTTCAGTGGACCACTACACAGTTAATAGCCTTCTATCAGTTGCATAGACTGGCAAATTTAACTTGTTAGTGTAACTAGCTTTTATTTCTTTTCCCTGACACTTTTTTCAGATCCTCACATTAATTCACCCACGCACCCTCACGTCAGCTCTGTAATATAGATTGTACTAAAAAAGTGAGTGATGTCTGGATAAAGCTGGTAACTATAAAAAAGTGTATGACTTGTGACAACAGTCAAGGGCTAGGGTTAAAGTTATGATTAAGGTTAAGTTTAGAACAAACAAAGAGCATTGTGTACTTGTGTAGCTGGTGTATGCGGATACCAGCTAAAGTCGTAACAATTATTACAGGGTGAACACATTGTAATTACATAGAAAATAAGATCACGTCCTGTATATCTGTTCCAAATTGCTCTTTTGAAGAAAATAAATGTGTGTCTGCAGTCTTGGCAGCAGCATGGTATCTGTTTAAATGCTTCATGCTGCATCAAGCTCAAGCTCCCCAAAGAGAGCGCTGGAAAGGTGTGCCGTCATTAACTGTCAGCCCTCGTTAGTGGTCACACTAATGACCTTTTCCTCCGATTCATCCCATCCATCATGTCCACATTCCAGAAGGACGCGTTTCCTCGAAGCCAAAATTTCACATATTGATACCTCGCTTCCTAGAATACAGCCTGACAAACATGCGCAGCCCAGGACACAGACATGATGTGTCACTGTGCTTTTTTTTCCCCCCCTCTTTCTCTTCACTTCCTTTCTCGTCTCACCCCCAGAACAAAATGAACTGCTATGGTGTGCATCCTTTCTATATGGGATTGGAGGAAACAGCTGATGCCCATGGAGTCCTGCTCCTGAACAGTAATGCTATGGGTGAGTTCGTTTCTGCTATCCCTCTCAGCTCCGCCCTCAGGGGAGGAATTGCACAAAGAGAGACATAAAGCTTTGCTGATAGTAAGTACCTAACTTTACACACATAATACACATATTACCTAATACACACACACACACACACACACACACACACACACACACACACGTTCACACTGGCACTCACACAGGAAGTTTTCCTAACCACGGTTTTTCTGTCACTGTCCCTCTGCAGATGTGACCCTCCAGCCCACCCCAGCACTGACTTATCGTACCATTGGTGGGATTCTGGACTTCTACATGGTGATGGGGCCCACCCCCGAGCTGGTGGTACAGGAATATACAGCTGTGAGTGCTTATAGCAACTCAGCCCAGGTCTTACACACAAACTGTAACCTCTGAACTATGCGATCAACTGAATATCTAGCGACATTAACAAACACACACACACACATACAATCTCTGGTTTCCTGCTGAGACCAACCCAGCTGACGTGGTTGTTCCACTGAAGGTGTCAAGGCTCAGGCAAGGACTCAATCGCGGACCACGGGAGCTTCGGGTTCCAAGCGTCTTAAATGAAATCGTCAGGCAGATCGCTAATCAGAAATGGGCAGGGTCGAAAAACCGGAAGGCAGTCCGTGGACAGAATGAGGATCGGAAACCGGAGCAGACAGGGTCGGGAACCGGACAGGCAGACAGACAATCAGGCGAACGTGGCAAGGCGGCAGGCAAAAACGAGGTCAGGGTACGAGCAGGGTCGAAAACGAGGAACACACAGACAGAAGCAAAAAGCAAACGGCGGGGACGAAACAGGAGAAAAACACTGTGACGAACTAGCAACAGGACAGGGAAAAGCAGGGAAGATATAGGGCAGGGCTGACGAGGGGATGGGAAGCAGGTGTGCAGGCAATCAGGCGAGCGGAGACCGGGCGGGGAGCGGGGCAGGGCAAAAACACAACAGCTAAGGAGGCGGAGCACTGACAGAAGGAGTCTTTGCAGTATAGGTGGATGGACAATTGTTAAAGGGATTAGCACTTCTCTGTGACTCTGCAATGACAATGAGCAGAAGCACCCAGCGTCTCTGAAATGGTGAAAAATTAGTTCATTTTAACTCTTGGTTATTTGTTTGCTTGTCTGTTTCTGGTTGACAGCTGATAGGCCGTCCAGTCCTGCCGGCCTATTGGTCGCTTGGATTCCAGCTCTGTCGCTATGGATACGAAAATGACACTGAGATTTCAGACCTGTACAGGGACATGAGGAATGCTGGCATTCCCTATGTAAGTTCATGACTACCACTGCTACAGGTCCTGCTGTTCCTATCAGAAGTATAATGCTACCTTTATCAACACATGCACATCATGCAGACACAAAGACAAACATTTACAGTGATGGTGTCCCTATGACTACTTTGGTCACACATGTTGCCTGATGCTTCTCTGGCGGGGGGGGGGGGGGGGGGGGGGTTGGGGGATTAGCAATCTTTCAATGAGGACCCATTAAAATGTCTTGAATTCCATTAGATCAGGATAAAGCTGTCTCCTCATTGAGCCACTAGATGTACGACATGCATTTCCTGGTAAAACAATTTGAAATATTTTCAAATCAAACACAAGAACACTCTTGCATGAAGACTGCCTTCCCTGTATATGTGCATGGTGTGGGCAACTAATGATGACATACTAAGCAGATAGTTTGGCTGGTCATATAGTTGTCAAGTATGTCAGTTGTCAAGAATGAGCAACGCTTTGACCTCTCCATTGTGCAGGACGTCCAGTATGCGGACATTGACTACATGGAAAGGCAGCTGGACTTCGTTCTGGACAAAAACTTCCAGGGGCTCCCTGCGCTTGTGAACCGAATGAGAGGAGAGGGCATGAGATTCATATTCATTCTGGTATATTGTATTATGCACACACATTCCTGCTATCTAGCCACCTGGATTGTTATTTACTGGTCACCTTATTAACAGGCGCTTTATTAAAACACATTCATGGTCTTGCCAAAGAAAGAAGGATCGACATAAAGGGAACTTTTTGTGATCAGGGACAGTGTAACACTGGAAACAACCTGTGACACAGGCACTGGTAACAACAGGGACACAGCCAGGCAGAAATGAAGCACGAGTCAATGGAGGTTTAAATTCTCTTATGTAGGCACACCAATTGATCAGTTGTACTCCGTCAGTTGGACCTTGAAAGGAAATACCATGGTGACTTCCTTCTATGAATTCTTATTGCAAATCAGGCATTGGAGATGCAAATCAGTTATATGATATGAACTTAATTATGTCTTGATTCTCAGTCATTCAAGAGTCAGGCTTTTGCACACATAGCCCCCTCATCTTTGATACATTTCCCTCTTTTTAGGACCCTGCAATCTCAGGCAATGAGACCGCATACCCTGCTTTTGAACGAGGAGTCCAGGAAGACGTCTTCATCAAATGGCCTGCTAATATCAAGGATGAGATCGTCTGGGGGAAGGTACCATGTTTTGAATGCCTGTGCTTTTATCAAAGTGATAACAGCAATGGTTTTTGCAATATTTTGCCTCATTTTTCCAATGTTTTGGATTGCATGAAAGGTATGGCCGGACTACCCTAATGTCACTGTGGATGAATCTTTGGACTGGGACACTCAGGTGGAGGTATGAATTACCATCACACGGGCAGGTCGTCGCCTCACTCAGTCACTCTACAGAACACTGACACATTCTGCTTCACCCTTGCACTTGATATCCTTGATTTTCCGTTTCTGTCTTCAAAGCGCTACAGAGCTTATACTGCCTTCCCTGACTTTTTCCGCGACCAAACAGCGAAATGGTGGCACAGAGAGATTGAAGATTTCTACAGGGACACGATGAAGTTTGATGGCCTGTGGATTGTGAGTGCACTTTGAACACACACTTTGTCCCGATGGTGCGTTCTTGCTTGCTCCTTGTCATCTTGGATTTCAAAGATGCTGTTGATGAGGTGGTAGGAGAGGACAGCAAGATACATTAAAAACGCTTGTTCGTGTAAATCTGTGTAAGATGATGTTCACATTAGTTTTATGTATATATATTTTAAAATAAACATTCAGTAAATCACCAACACAGCTTGAGTTACACTGCTGCCTCTCTCAGGGGTACAACAGCTGAGTCTAATCTGGGATTAAAACTACAACTCCTGAGGAGATCATTATCAAATGATATCATTTCGTTTACCTTTATGCAAATGGTTTACAACAACTCTGAGAAGACAAAAGAGATTAAAATTGTTAAAATTTAAATTATCATTTTATTTATTTTTATCTCCAGGATATGAATGAGCCAGCAAGCTTTGTCCATGGCACTGTAGGTGGAAAGTGTTTGGGATCTCCCGAGTATGAAAACCCGCCGTACATGCCACGTAAGATCATGCCATTTACCATTTGCAAGGTTAAAGGCTTAAGACATTCACAGCTTGACACTTACATAAGGTGGATACTAAGCAATCAAGCTGTGAACTGAACAATATTAATACATTATTATTATTATTATTATTATTATTTATTATTAATTATTATTAGCAGCAGCAGCAAATGAGAAGGTTAATTTTTGTGCTCTCTTTACTCTCTCAGCTTTGGAATCCAAGCACATGGGCCTCAGCCACAAGACCCTGTGTATGAACAGTCAGCAGTTCCTGCCTGACGGCACACCAGTTCTGCATTACGACGTCCACAATCTGTATGGCTGGTCACACACTAAACCCACTTACGAGTGAGTACAAGGCTTGCAACAATTGTGACATTGATCCGAAGGCTGAAAATGGGCCTTTTCAGAGCTCTGCAGAGCTGAGGATCTAACCCAATCAGAGGGGTTGCTCCACTCTTCCTTTTTTCTGTTTACCTCTTTTGGATAGATTGCTAATCTTTATCTTCTATTTCATGACCCAGCGCCTTATTGAATGTCACGGGCGAGAGAGGGATTGTGGTGACCCGGTCCACGTACCCCTCCAGTGGAAAATGGGCAGGTCACTGGCTTGGGGACAACAATGCTAGCTGGGACCAGCTGTACAAGTCCATTATAGGTACAGGCAACGCTATTTCACCCTCATTAAACCCACGGTAAACTGCAATCATTATTGTGTGTGGATGGCTTGATCGAGCTATCGACAATTTATTCTAAACAGATTACTCTGAAATGAAACTCTCATAAGATTATGCTGCAAAGCCATTTGTGATTACTGAATTCTCTTTTTCTTCTTTCTGTTGTTCAGGAATGATGGAGTTCAGTTTGTTTGGCATCCCCTACGTAAGTCACATTACTTTATGTCCACCCCCTTCCAGAATGGATAGTGATATTTAGGTGGAAGTAGATGATATTTCCTAAAAGAATATTGCTGTTGGATAGGAAATAAATATGGTTCTCCTTTTACTTGTTTGCCCCTGCAGACTGGAGCTGATATCTGCGGCTTCTTCAACAAAGCTGAGTATGAGATGTGTCTTCGTTGGATGCAGCTTGGAGCATTCTACCCTTATTCCCGAAATCACAATGGCAAAGGGAACCCAGTGAGTACAGAATCAAAAGAGATGTTTAAATTAAGGTAGTTTTGGAAAGAGGTGGGGGGGAGAAGGGGTCATTTAAACTGTTGGTTTCCAAGTTTGCAGTCTTCATCCCCAACCACCTGAATAAGTCACAGGTCTGTTTATACTGAATTCCATGCGAACCAGTGTGTGCTGTATTGGGCTGTTTCCAAAAACCTGGCATGAATCTATGCTAAAATGCATGTCTTTGCAAAACTGTGATACATTCAGCTACATGGAGTTTTTTGTTCAGTTGTGTTTTGTTTGTAATTTAAAAAATGAGTGATGTGGTTGAAACCCAATGTGACCGATTTGGGCACTTGCAGGGATCACAGGTTGTGATGCAAGCTATATGGTCGAAGACCTACTATGGTCTCTAAAATCTTGCATGAGTCATTACTGAGGTAATCTTACTATGCAGTAGCTTGTTGGTTTTCAGGTATTCTCCATGGGACTCCTTTAAAATCTGACCTTTTAGGAGTGTTGGAACACGTCTAAAAATCCAATAAGCCCGCCTGCGAGAATCGATGTGGCGTTGCTAAATTTCCTCGTTGAAATAGGACATGACTTCATTGCTGATAGGAAGCGCACGCAAAATTGAATTTTCAAGGTGAAACCCACCCCCCCATCCCTTCTCCTCCTCCTCCTCCTCCTCCTCCTCCCCCTTCCCTTCCCCATTCGCTTCAAGTCATTTCATAATGGCTTGCAAATGGATGTTTAAACAACGGGGAAAACAAACAAACACAAAGCATGCAGCTAGAGAACAGAGTCAGCATTGCCCGTGGGAGGAGGTGTAGGGGGTGGGGGGTGGGTTGATGGAGAAGAGTTCTGAGGTCACTTACAAAACATCCCTCTATTACTGTTATATTTCTGATCGGCTTGTTTTATCAGACTAAGTGCTGTGGGTACGGACTGGAAAACAAGAGAAACAACAAAAACGCAAGTCCCAATGAGCTCAAAGTCAGTAGAGGAGAC
This sequence comes from Megalops cyprinoides, assembly GCF_013368585.1. Taxonomy (NCBI): domain Eukaryota; kingdom Metazoa; phylum Chordata; class Actinopteri; order Elopiformes; family Megalopidae; genus Megalops; species Megalops cyprinoides. The sequence continues at coordinate 20,188,582 of NC_050591.1, forward strand.
TGCATTTCTGCTGGGTCATTACCACGGCGCCTCCATCACTGTTTACCCTAGAATCCAAACACTAATACACTAAGATTTCCCCCCTGTTTATGTTCCGGTCTAATCGTCCTTCCAACAGGCTGATCGGTCATTAGCTTTAATATGGAAATTCAAGGAGCAGGCTTATTTATTTATTTTCTAAGAGCGATTGGAAGGTCACACAGTGAAGCCAGCGAGAAAGTCATGCATCAACAGAGAGAGGGAGAGAGGGTGACACAGCTTGGCTGAGTGTCCAATAGCTCTTACTCATTGCTAGCGAATGGAGCAGCCCCCATGAATGAAGACACTCATGGGTGGAGAGCTATCATAACACGTGGGTGTGTCCACACTAATGGTGTTGTGACAATACATTTGAAGTAATTCAGCACTCAGCTTTGCTTTGGTGAAGTGAGTAAATGTGGGGAAGTATGATGGGCTGGGTCTGTTTCCATTTTTAATGTAGGGGCATGTGTCCTGTTATGTCTGGGAACAACACCTTATCTCCACTGGTCAAGTTACAGACTGACTCTAAACTAGCTGATAAATTGTGAGCATCTGCATTGTTACCCAAACCTGTTCAAACCTGTCTGTAATCTCAACACCCTGGACAGCTTTCTCTTCCTCAAGCAAACCTGTCCAGGGGGCGTGTCAGTGAATGTAAGTGGGTATGATTCACTGAATGTCAAATTAACGTTTTTCAATGAAAATACAGTATTGTTATAGATTATTGGTTATGCATGCTTGTTTAAATACTCTCTTCCAATGCAAATAGCCATATTATCTTCCATATTAAAATACAAATTAAAATTGTATTTATAACCCTAATGAGAAAACTTACAGCTGCAACAGTACTGAATTATTTCTGTTGCAAGTAAGTTAGCTATGGTATAAGCAGAATAAGAACCAATATATGTGTTCTTGTATAAATATAATGAATACCAGTAAACTATAATGTATAACACTAATGATACTGTTTGTGCAAATAGCTATGCACAGCTACACAAGCATGGCCCTATGTCTAAATATTTAAGTTGATGAAATGGAATTTACAAACTTGCTACCTAGTTTTGCTATATATTAGCAACCAGTGTTTAATGTTTATGTTTCACAGTAGGTTACCACCAAATGAACTCCAAATTATAATGGACACAGTTATCTAAATTGTCTGTCCAGTCTGGTTAAGACAGGGCATGGATAGTCCAGCGGAGACAAGGCACAAGAGTCTGATTTTTTTATTGGCCGAATACATGTTGAGGGAATTGGGCCAATACTGAGTGAGATACAGGAGCCAAGGAAAGCCAGAAACACTACCGCTCAAGTACCTTTTCATATAATGCCGCTGATCTTTTCAGAAATGGCTTCTTTCTCTGAACAATAAAAGCATTTCTGTGTTAAGTGAAATGACTACCTGCCGCTTTTCAAACACTTCCTCTTTTACTTCCATCCTGTATTGATTTGAGACTGCTGTTAATTTTGGCAGCGTATTGACATATGGAGGTAATGGAGGCCTTCAAAGGTCTCTGTGACTCCTCTCTACTAAAAGATGGAAAAATAGATTTTTTTTTGTCTCCTCTTAAACCCACTCTGTTTTCATGGTTTGTACAACAACAACAATAATAATAATAATAATACAACAACAACAACTTCATTCCCTATATTAAAACAATGTTTATATAAGTAAAAATGTTAAATTACAAACACATGATAATGATACAGATAATGATTTATCAGAGAATGCTGGAGCCAGGAAGTCGTGATCTGTGCCAGTTTGTGTTACCAGAGATCATAAAGAGTGTAGAAGAAGCACCTTGGGAATGTCAATGATCATGACAGATGATGTTACAGTTAACAATGATAGTTGCCTTTGCTAAGGGAGAAGTACCACTGCAGATATTACTAAAAAAAAACTTAATGAGACTAAAACTGTACTTGTCACTGATCAGATATCTGTCAGGCTCTTTCTGGATGTCATTGTATTGGAGTCAATTGTTATGTTCTGCTTTTTTCTGTCCATGATGTTCAATCTGTTGTTCACTCACACAGTCTGTACGGCACTAGTGCACCTATACATTTAGACATGCTTTCTCTTTCACATGACCGTCCATCAGAGTCCACTAGAGAGCTCCAGGCTTTCTGCATTATTGCTGTATGACTTATTCACAAGAGAGGAGTCTGTAAAGAGGGCTGAGGCAATTTATCATGCCTCTGATCCACAGAGAGCACAAACATCTAAGGCATGTCTCCAGTCAGCTGATATTTCCCATCTGGCCTTTCAAGTTCAGCCATATGGTAGTCTTCGCCATCCTTCTTTACAGAGTTCTTGCTCAGAGGCGAAATTATTGATCCTTTCCCAGTAGTGGCAGTTGCAGAGGTGAAAGAACCAAAAGCTGAATGAAACAGAGGCACTTTGCTGGTGTGTCAAGTGTGTGTTGGTTGTGTGTTTGTGTGACAGAGACAGGATCCCGTGGCCTGGGATGCTGCCTTTGCCAACGCCTCACGGGACGTGCTGAACATTCGCTACACGTTGCTGCCGTACCTCTACACCCTCATGTTCCACGCGCACAGCGAGGGCAGCACAGTGGTCAGGCCTCTGCTGCATGAGTAAGTAAACACAGCAGTCATAACACGGCGGACTAATCATTGAAACTGGTGACGTTGCAGACTAACTTCTGAAGCTGGTTACACCCCAAACTTAATACCCAAGTGGGTGAAGTGTCATGTCACTGATGCTGGTGACACAGGCTGAGCTCTGATGGTTTTCACATACCAAAATTAACAGTAGCTGTAACGATGATGGAGCAGCCCAATTGCACAATTCTTCTCCTTACCTTCGTAATCCTCCTTCTGCTTTTCATTCAGTTGCTTTCTAGCCTTCTTATTCCTTCATTTACCCTTTTTCATTTCATTTCCTCAACAACCTGTTCTGTGTTTTTTTCATTGTCTCATATTCCTTTCATATTCAGCTTGCCACAGATCCTGTCCTTCTCTGCTCTCCCTCACCTTCTCACCTCCTGCTGCTCATTTTTCTTTTCCTTCTCTGTTGGTGATTAAGTGTCCTTCTTATATCCGCTGTTGATTTTCTATGCTAGGCGACTCTTCCCTCCTCCTCCATTTTTTTCCCTGCCACTGCTCTCATACTTCTTTGCCGCTTCTTTCTGCCTTGCCAGTCTTTCTGCCTTTTACCGCAGTGCTCTGTTCGGTTCCTGTCCTTCTGTCCTTGGGGTGGTATATCACTGCTCCATTTGTTTGGTTCTTGGTGTTTGGCTGATGCCTGGGGTTCTTTCATCTCTCGCAGGTTTGTGACTGACAAGACGACGTGGGACATCCACAATCAGTTCCTCTGGGGGCCTGCCCTGCTGATCAGTCCCGCGTTAAATGCGGTGAGAACGTGCACACAGACACACATGCATTCCTAAACAACATCCCTGCATTCGTGCCTACGAAAACGTTAATTATGAATATTGCCTGTATTGCCTGTATGGTTTGTCACAGACAGAACCCTGGGAGGTGCATGTGAAATTCCTCACTGTGTGATTGGCATCTCAATCAGTGAGTATTGGAGTGTAGGAGGGGGTGTGATGATCTTTCTCTCTGGATTTTATTCCCAGGGTGTCAGAGAAGTCACTGGTTACATGCCGGAGGCGCGATGGTACAACTATCATACGGTATGTGTCCCCAGTACTCGCTGATGGGCCACTTACCTTCATATCCTGTTCTTACTATGGAATGCATATGCACTGTTATCGCTGTGCATGTTGCTCCACGGATTTGTTTTTAATGCATCATACCATATTACACAAGTATGTTTGCCTGAAAAGGTGCCTGCCTATTAATATTAATTATTATTATTAGTAATAGTAACAGATGTAGTGGTTTTAGTAGTAGCCTTGTATATTAAACTTATAACGAATAAATGACATCCAGGGTCCTTTGAACAAGGTATAAATAGTGATATTTTCAGAAAGGTTATTGGGTTTAAAAAGATTACTAAAATAAATATATTAGCATGATCTCTTTAGCATTTAGCAGGAGTTGTCTGCAGAGGGAAGGGAGTGCCACCTGATATATGACAGCCTCTCTCTGTGTCACTCAGGCAGAGGACATTGGAAAGAGACGGCAGTGGGTGACCATGCCCACTCCTCTGGACCAGATCAATCTTCATGTGCGAGGAGGCTACATCCTGCCCTGGCAGAAGCCAGAGAACAACACGCACTATAGGTGATGGAAAACTGCATGTATATCCTACGGCTATTTACTGCAACACATCACTGCTCCTGTTTACTTCACTTGTGTATGTGTACAATGGTTGTTTATTGTACCTAACCACTGTATATGTTTGCAATACAACTGTTCGCTCTTTTTCACTAGATGTGTACATGACCTGTTCATACTGCTTGAACGTTGAGGTTTACAGGCTTGCCCTTTGTCTTGCCAATGCCCCTAAGCCAGAGGGGAACAGCAGGACAGAGGGAAGGGATATTGACTATGTAATAGTATAACATGGAAGTGCAATCACCATTTCTTTTTTTCTTCAGGCTAGCGACACAGCAATTAACCTTACCAAAACTAAAGAAACAAAAAAGTGCAGCTAGAAGCTAATTAATGACATGAAATTCAGCTGCAACATAAGTTTATTTATTGCAATGTGCTCTTGCACATCTTAAACATGTTCACTATAGACAGTTTACAGTTTACAAAATCACTTAGGTTGATTCAGCCTATACTAGCAATAATCTATACTACTGTCTTTTTTGCTAACTAATAACTGCTCTCTTGTATAGATCTAGCAGGAACATATCCTAGCCCATTGAATAGTAGCACTAAATTAATACATTCATTACATGAATGTAGCGTAAAAATACTGTCGTGACATTCAAACTTTATTACTTTATCCTTGAATTCTGACAAATCACAGAGCAAGCTGAAGACAATTGTGGTTGTGCTCAATTAGCTAACTAGCTACCTTTTTTATGTGAATGTGTACTTTACACCATCTGTTTACTTTACATGCTCACTGCACTAGAAGACCTCATATATGTGCTTCACCCCAAACCAAGTAGAATGTGTAAAGTAGAATGTGTCAAGGTCTAAAACATACGTAAAGCAGACCTCATACAGCTCCCATACAGCATAGCAGCAAGCACACACTATGCGAGTATACGGAATTCACAAAAAGAACTCAGAGGTAAAGGAGCAGGTGGTCACAGCAGTGTAATTCATGCAATGAAATGTGCTCGTGTACAGTACCATGCATATAGGCACTTCTCGGTGCTCCATTTTTATGTCATATATTCTGGTGGCTGTGGATTTACCTGCACTTCAGATAATGTACAATCTGTAGCAGGAATATTAATAGAGGGCTCTTTTGTTTCAGTGCAGGCATGTAATGAAAAGGCCTGCATGCGCTGCATTTGACAGGACCCTTTAAGAAACTAGTGGCTTTGTGTTTATGGGTGCTCTGTGTTCAATTTTTCCAGTCGGAAGAATCCACTGGGTCTCATCGTTGCTCTGAGCGACAGTGGGTTTGCCCAGGGCTCGCTCTTCTGGGATGATGGACAAGGCATTGGTGAGTTGTTATTGCTGTAAAGGTGACCCGGGCGCTCTGATGTTTCAATTCATTCATCTCAAATCAGTAGGATTACCTGCCTTTGGTCGATGATATACATTCATTACAACAGACTTTATCTATCTATGACTTTCGCAGAGTTATGAATATGCAAAAATATCTTAATTTTACAGCAGAAGTTGTGATGTCAGCGTTGTCAAAAGCTGAATCAAAGAACACAATGTCTTTCCTTGCTTTGAAAGTAAAAAACAAAAACATTTTAACACTGTCAAAAATTCAGTCATTCTGAATTACAATAAGTTATAGTTATCTGCTGTGTGACAGCAGAACAGAATTTGAGAACAGAGTTGTTTACTTGCTTTTTTAGACAGTTGCATAATTGTGGAGAAGGGTTGGAGGCAAAATGGTAACATATTTCTAATTTAGTAATGCACAGCTGTCTAAATCAGCTGAAGTGTATTTCAAAATGAAAAATACTTAACATCTTAGACGGATACCACTGTTAGGCTGTACCCCTTACAGTACTGGTAAAATACCCTTGATGTAGTAGATGTTTAGGGTATGTAACTAGACAGACATGCTTGTATGCAGCTTGGGAACTCTCATGCTTATCATGACAAGACAAATGATTTTGAACTATGATACAGCAACTGGTGTATTTGGCTTTGGCTCCTTGCCATCCATAAAAAAACATTGTAAAATATCAGGTACAATCATCATGTGATATTATTATTTCCTATAATCCAATTATGATGTAACACAGGTTCATAGGTTTGCTAAACATTCACATGCAACCTTATAAAGTGAAAATTGTCTCTTCGAGTGCCTTTTGTCTTGTACCACCCCCTCGCAAAAGCTGTGCTGAGAACCTCTCAGTGCTAGGCTCTTGACCTTGAAATGAAAACCCCAGGCTGCAATGAAGCAGTTGTGGATTTTAAAAGTTTTAAAGTCCATATTTTGATTGAAATAGTCTTGACTTGAAGGGACACTTCAGAGTTGGCATACTGAGTAGGTATGAATAAAATAATGTTGAAAGAAAGATTTCTGTAATGCTCGCTGTTTCAGATTGTAAATATGCTTTCTATCACAGACATCCTTATCAGTCTATCCTCTCTCTCTCACTTTTCTCTGTTTTTTTTCCACAGATACTTATGGAAGAGGCCATTACCTCCTGGTTACTTTCACTGCCTACAAGGTACAGTCTATAAAACTTTTACTGGAAGTACAATTCAGTGGTTGTATGGTCAATTGAGTGTGAAAAATTGAAAAGGATGGAAAATGTATTTCTTGGATCATACTGTATTGCATCAAACTGTTTGTTTCCTCGATTTGTGAAGATTTAGCTTTTAATGATTTAATTAAGCCATTAATTGATATGCTGTATGTACAGATGTTACCTTAAATAATTATGACCTAGTTATGTTTTTTTAAGATATAGACATAGTCAGAGCCTGCTGTACATTTCCAGTCTCAGAAGTATTTGTTTTAAGATGGGGGATTAGTTGGACATTCCAGCCTTGATATCTGATCGAAGCCATCGCATCCTCTGACCCTGCTTCTGGCCCCTCCTCTCTACGCATCAGGACACCCTGGTGAACAGGATCTCACACGCTGCACTGGCCCCTGCCGACAAACTAACGCTCGGACAGGTGAAGGTGTGGGGCGCAGGGAGGGTCCCAGTGAGGGAGGTGGTATTAAGGAAAGGGGCAGGTGCAGACATTGCACTGCCCAGCTCCAGCTTCTCCCACAACCTGCAAACACAGGTGAGCCTATCTGTGCGTTCATGTAAAAGCTGGATGGTGTCAGACAGTAGTTTTGTTTATTACAGGATACAATACTGTACAATGTACTGCTGTTACTAAGAGAAGTTCACTTCAACAAAGTCATTACTGTCACACTGCAAACGTGCACCATTCACACGTGATGGTATTGCGTTGAAATAACTTTAGCAAGGGTATAATGACACAGCGGCACTCCCCTCCATTGTGTGCCATAAATCTTATAGCCAAGTGCTGTAAACTCACTTTCACCTTGGGCTGTGCTTGGCTTGATGGACAGGCAATGCCAATCGAAGACAGGAGAGGGGATGACCTGAAAAAGGGGGTGTAAGACAATGCCCAAATGCTGATATGCCCTTCAATGGGGAGGCCTGGTGCCCTTGCCCAGATAAATCCAGACCTACCATTGACAGCCAGTAAACAACATCTTTGTGTATTGAATGGGATGGCCATAAATTTTAATTTACATAAGAATTTTAAAGAGGCCATGATTTATTTTGGGTGGCTAGAGGGAAAAAAAAAAAAAAAAGAAAACGCTAGACATTTATTTATATAACTAGGACCTCATACTAAATCCATCCATTAATCTCGCTTAGTATTTTTCTATAGCACAATAACTTGAAATAGTCGCAGCCCCTCATCGATCTTGGAATTTGTTTGCCTGTCTGCAAGTTGTGTTATGAAGAACAGTGGCATTTTGAACTGACTTGAAGAAACACCTTAGCTGCAGAGCTATGACTTTAGTCTGGCAGAAATGTACTGTAATCTCAGTCAATCATTTAGAATAAAAGTCTAAAGGGGAAGAAAAAAAAAAGCTATGACATCTATTATTGTACACAGTTTGTCATGTACAGTGCATATTGTAAATGAAGACTTGTATTTTGATGAGGGAGTCATTGGTTTGGACTGATTTCCCTTTTTTTCAGGAACTGATCATGGATTTATCAGCGTCATCAGTGTCTCTGGATGAAGCCTTCTCCATAATTTGGAAAATAAATGTTTGATCTGTAAAGACACTCAGAGATTTGCCATGTGAATTACTGTTATGGGAAAAAGGAAATAGAGTAATTTATAATCTATCGGATCTTGTGAGAGACAAAGCAATTACAAAAAAGAAGAAATATATCTGCACTGTTATACTTGTCTAAATATATAGTGTTATAGGATTAATTATTTGTGTAATAACCTGTAACAGAAATAAAATGGCCATTGCTGATCGAAAAAAATCCAAATGTTGCATTGAGTTTGTGAGTTTGTTTCGATTCCCTAATTGAACATGCCCTGATATCATGTCAGCAAGTTTCAAAGACAAACAGTGAGGGACAAAAACATATGAGACTGACAAAGGAGAAATTGGGAGGAGAATTAAAACAACAAAAAAAAAAACAAACCTTGAGATCAGGAGAGATACAATTACCTGCATCTGTCTGCGTGTCAGAGGGGTGAGGTTCGTGCACCATTAAACACAGATATAATGATACAATAATCAATTATTCATACAGCAGTAAAGATAATGGTATCAATTTAGCAATGGGGAATTTAATTGATTTCTGCTCTAATTGGCAATCATCACTTATTTATTTATTTATTTGGGGGGGCATATGGTGGGAGAGGGAAGGGGTGAGTGAGTGGAGCACAGCGAGATGCTAATGATCATTGCAACGAAGAGGATCTTCTCAGTGATGTTTCCGAGAACGCCGGCTGCAGCTCGACAGGAGAACAACATTTTTTATTATTATTATTAGAAATAACATTTAGAGCACCTCTTCAATTACTGTTTCAATCAAAAATTAAGTTTCAAATGTAGTCCGAACTTATTCTTCCAGCAAGATTATTGAAGGACAACACCTAGCCCTGGAGATGACCAGACTTTGCAGTACTGCAGGCCTACCCCCCCCCATCAAACACATCCTTAATGTACTGGCTACTGTTTAAATAAATACACGTGTGTTCACCCACTTACCTAATTGAGATGCAAACATGTATAAATATCTGTCCTAATTCACTATACTGTACACATGTACATGTTTTGACCTTTTGGCTTCCATTTAAGTCAGAGAGGAGCTGCTAAGCGCAATGTATCCTGAAGCCTCTTTTCTCCCACAATGCATGCAGTATGTAAATACCTTGATTAAAATCATCATACTGGGTTCCCGAGTAGTCAGAGGGCACTGTGACCTCATGGCACCAGACCTGAAAGCTGAAAGGCAATGTCACAAGAACTCTCTCATGAATGTATTTATATCTCCCCTACCCATACAGAAAATACAGAAAGCATAGCATATCACCCCCCCCCCCTTCTGGAGTACTTGCTTTCCTTTTTTTTTGGTTGATGTTTTCTCTTTTTCTTTTTCCTATCCCTTATAACCACAGACTTAAGCATGCTAATACTAAGAAGCTGTCAGGAACGATGGATGGGGGGTTGGTGAGACTTCACCTTGAGGGCATACTGTACATTCCAGTCTTCTAAACCCCCATCCTCCCCTCACCTAATATCCTTTCAACCAATCTTCAGTCATTGACCTAATCCAGTTATTTTGCTCTTTTTAAATCCTGCAGTACATTTTGGAGACATCAGGATGAAGGTAATTATGTGAAAATATCTTATATAGTGAGAATGGCCGCATAAAACACACATTCTCCACTTGTCTTGACTTTATTGGCTCTGTTGAGGGATTCAGTTCAAGAGAGTCCCCAGGGAGTTATTTTGTGTCAAAACATGGTAATTATTGTTGCCTCACCCTGATCTCACAAACAGATGAAATCTTCTTCAAACCTCATATGTTTGGTTGACCTTTGACCTGCAGTCCATCCACACTAGTTATGGGTGAGCATTATATTGGCTGAATATAATAAATGCAGAAGATCTTGGCTTTCCTTCTTGTTGAATCCCTTATTCAACTTATTCTCAACACTACTTCTGTCCTCTAGCTTAATTGATTTGATTTTTCCTATTCTCATTTTGACGTAAGAAATCTTTTTTTCCTTTCCTTTCTTTCTGAGCTCCATTTTTGTCCAACAGACAGATGACTCCTTTTTGATTCACCCCCAGCATAAAATGACAATTTGTAATTTGAAAAAAAAGGAAAGAAAAGAGGAATACCAGCACAAAAGAAAAAAAGCAACTTCTGCTGAAAAGAAAGTGCTGCTTTCAACATTCCATGACTTCAAAGTGTTTACATGTGAATCTTAAGAGCAAGCAAAAGAGTTTTCATGCATGAATACATTATCCACTCTGCAGATCACGAGAAGGAGAGGTTAGCTCACAGCCTCTGTTTCTCTTTCTGCACGAAAAACATTACGAGCATCTGGACAGGGTTGCCGAGGGGATAGCCAACATATGTAAAAAGTTCGACAAGATGCTCACTGCGTTACGTAATGATGGAATGATAATGCTCAAATGCATAGAAAGTAGAGGGGAAACAACTGTGATGAAAACGAAGCTGTCCAAGAATACACTGCTTTGCAATCTGTAAAAATGACAAATGAAGCCTGCACTAGGAAAAAAAAAATGATGAAAGCCAGAACAAGGACAAACCCTGGAGCTTCTGTAATTAAATCTGCAAAGTCAGTTTCCTTTGCTTAACATATCACATTCACATATCTTGCACGGCACGTTAAATATTGCTTTACCCTGACAGAGTTGTAAGCTTAACTCTGTAGTTAAGGCCCAACATTATGTATGTTGTGACATCTACAATAAAAAAATCTGTACCTCGCCATAAACTAAACCTTTAGTGCAATGAGCAATCTGGATCATATTGAATATAAACATAAGCGAAATAAATATGCATGATGTGTAATTAAGACTTCTGGCACATTCAACATGGAAACATTTTGTTTTCTACTGATTTTGTTTAAGGTCAGCATGTCAGATGTGTATATGCACAGCAGACTGTCTCTTACCCTGGAAGGATACACATGAAAAGCATAAAAAAATACTTCAGAGGCGTGAATAAAAATCATCTTGCAGTTCAGCTTGTGCTACTGTTGTACTGATTCCATAAAATATGATAATTTCTTTGCGGACACTCAAAAGCAACACACAGAGCATCCTTGTTTAAAAAAAATGTCAATTTGCTCAGCTGGATAGTCACTGGAGAAATTCAGATGTGTCTTGTTCAAGGGTACAGCTTTCCCCATGGGAGTCAAACCTGCACCCTTCTGGTGGCAAGCCCAATTAACCCTGTCACCACAGCTATGTGATGTGTGAAATATAAAGTGCACAAGTCACCGTAGATAAGTACATCTGCTAATCAGATCAATGAATAAAAGCACTAATGTAGCAGTGTGCAGGGAGGAAAGAGAGGAATTCTGATAACAGATAACCGCACAGGGCTGTGAGGGCAGCACTTGACCTCTACACCTACATTAGCTGTATTGTATTATTCCAAAGCCACTTGTGCCTCTCAACTAAAAATACTCAGTGCTAGAGGAATGAAATGAGCAATGCAGAATGGATACAAATAATTACATTTTGAAGTATTGCTCAAACCCATTTGATAAAGCCATCAGAGTGTAACACGGCTGCAATATGTTTACTGACTACCCTGCCCCTAAGTAAAAAAAGTTTTATCATGGACAGAAATGTGTATTTCAGCACACAAATATGTGTTATTAATCTTCCAGACATGAGCTCACTGAGAGAATGTGCATACACTTCATTCTTTGATGCAGCACAGACATCCATACTAGAAAGATGAAGTATATCAGTTTTTGCTGCTTTCTGCCAAATGACCTGAGCACCCTTGACCCATGGCCTTTGGCTTCTCGCTGTCATCTGTCTGGCCTTGGGTAAGAGTCCATGACACTTCGCCTGCCAGGCACAGAGTTTTCTTTGAGTTGTAATTTCCCCACAGGAATATTCCGGCCACTGGCCTGCCCATTGCTCCGGAGACAGGATCAGACCCTGAAGATTTGTTTGCCTTTGCTGACCACACTTTCATAGCCACTATTCATTCTCACCACAACATAGTTGTCCCCTCTCTAAACACGATGGTTCGTTAAAGATAAAGAAGCCAATTAGAGGAAGTATTTACTTTGAGTCATATGACTAATTGTAATCTATAATACATTAGTGGATGGTTGGAACAAAGCCCTGTGGATGGGCTGTGTCAATCCTCTCTGCATAGTTTAACATATAATACAAGTCCAGATTACTGAAATATTGCATTTAGCAGTCAGCGGTAGAGGAGAGGAAAATTCTGACCTGCTTATCTCTGCTGTTCAGTAGGGTGCACTCCTATATATAGCTGTCAAAGACCCAGAGGGGGGCTTTTTTATTTCCTTTGACAGGATTTAAAGCCCTCTTTATTCAGACAATGTTCAGTCCCATAGAACATGGTAAAACGTTTCAAAGGAGCCACGGTAATCCACTCCCTTAGGTGAAAATCAGGAGGATTTATTTAAAATAAAATCAAATTCCAAAAAAATAAATTCAGCTTGTAGGATGATGCATTCTTTATGAATGTATTTACCCTGTATGTTCATAGAGACTTTGAAGGTTAAGAGGGGACGGGGTGTTAATAAAAAAGCACTTGTCATGGATAGTGTCTTTACGCTTCTTTTGATCGAAGTGTAGATAGAGAACTGTTATTCGGGAGTTCTGGATATCAAGCCATTACCTTACAGACAAGAGGGGGAAATATATGTAACATTTTGATATTTATATTCTGTCACATCTCTGGGCCTGGAATAATACCTCATTTAAAACTCTGTTTAAACTCTGCAGGGGTAGAAGAACAGTAAAATGCCTCAACAGTCTTGGACACAATCTCCAAAACTGATCTTGAGAGGCTGCATCAGCCTAAGGTGAAATGAGAGAGACATCCACAATAATTTCCTCTTATTTCATTTCTTCCACTTTTAGACTTTTATTTTTTTTGACTGCCAACTGAGGAAACATAAGCATTATTTCTTTCTAACTGACTACCTGACTGACAGACCGTTCGACTGACTGACTGGGCATCTGAGTGTCTCACTGCATTGGATGCAGCACCTCCTTTCATTGCTAGATACTGAAAACACCCACAAACACACAGCCCGCAAACTTTTCACATTGCGTTTCCTTCATGGACAGTTTATGGAAAGGCAAGCAAGCCCTCCACTTTGCACTGTGTTGTGTTTGTCGATAGGTCACCCATCCAGGCAAGTTGCTAAGCACACACGCCTGTGGAAACAACTCTTGAACTGGTCCTGCTGGCCAAAATAGCAGGCAGATTAACACACACTCTCTATTTTGCCTGTGTACACACACACACACACACACACACGCACACACCTCCTTTTGCTATCTTGCCACTTGAAGTGCCGATAGGTACACCGACAGCCAAAATAACACCCCTTCTCTCCTGTCCTTCCAAGCAATTTCACTGCATGACACCCTATTGCACCCACATCATTTTCCTTTCACTTATACGCCAATTACATTTGGACACGTAAAACAAGGGCAGGTGAATGTGTGTGTGAGCGCATGAGTGCGCATACAGTGTGTGTGCTTATATATGTGACCTCACGCATGTGAACATGTGTGCTTCATTTTTTTTTCCCAGTTTTGCTTTTTCCCCTTTATGCAACCTTCTTTTGGAATGTGCAATTACACATTAGGCTCGTTGTACTGCAGCAATCTTTGCAATTATCCTGGAGTGCTGAAGCAATATGACTGCGATCCTCTGACATGCTCACACAGAATTAACAACTGTTTTTCACACTACAAGTCCCACAGTGCACCAGAGTGAACTGAGCACCAGTTGGAGGAGAGGTGCTACTCCACTGTCATCCAGGCAAGTTGCAGAGGTCTGATGACTCAAAGGGTGCCTGAGAGCGGTGAGACTTGGAGATCCTGCTGACATACCCACTCCTACCCAAGAAAAATGAAGTCAATTTGTTCATTGTGGGTTTTCTGTAATATTTCACTGATGACAGGGCTGACAATGACTCCAGACCATATGGCATTGCCTGCACTTGAGATGAATACCTTTTCCACTGAACCACTTGGGAGCCCACTTTGGTGCCTCATTAACGTATACATTAATCCAAATAAAAAATAGAAAGATACGAAGAGGATGAAAACATACATTTCTAACTTTTAACACTTCAACAGTGCCCTAAAATAAAAACTTTCAAGATTTAGTCCATTTATTTATCTTTTGGTTACTTTATTGGATTCCATTGATCTTATTACATTTATGAAGAGACAAAATCAAACTCTCTTTATGATTTCCTGTCAAAAAAGAAGCACAGAAATAAATAATTAGTGAAATTAATGTTTTATTTCCAGCTATGCAAAGGTAATCATGCAATCAAGTAAACCAAAAACAAAAAATGTTGGGACCTTCTGGGAAGTGTCCAGCAGGGTGGCAGTCATAAGCCCTAGTACTAGGCCCATTCTTTTACCATGTGGCAGTACTAGAGTAACCAGGAACTGTGAGGCACTACCATGGAAACACAGTTAATGAAACAGTACAGAGCATCTGTGAAGATCCTTATCAGTCTAAAGGAAGGGCCGCTCAGGCTCACAGAGACAGACAGGAATAGAAAGGGGAAAATGGAGAGACAGAGGGGATGTGCCAAATCTGAGTCGATTCCTGGTTATCTTCAAAGGAAGACATGATATAGCACTTAAATCTGTCAATGCTGTGTGCAGTTTGTGTGTGTGGACATGTGTGCAGATGTGTGTGTCTGTGTGCGTACGAGTGTGTGTGTGTGTGTGTGTGTGTGTATGTGTCCAATGGTGCTTTAAGCCTAAACCTTAAGCGCACGGCAACATCAATAACATATGGATCGCCCAGAAATCCGGGATAAGACAGAGGACTTGAGCTGACTGGGACTACATGTGCTCTGCTCCTGGGGGAACCAGAGTCCATTTATTCTGGGACCATAATCTCTGCCGTAGGTGCCCATACGAGTGTTCAAAGTGCTCTCTCCTCCACACTCCAGGACTGGCGCGCGCCTCCTCTCTGAGGTGCTGTTCTACTGTGAGAGTGTCACACGACCACATGGAGACACTGCCTTTCGCAGGCTGTGTGTTCCTGAGGGAACAGAGGGATGTGCTCTGTCGCTGAGTGGCATGCAGCAAAAATAGAAGCCAGCTGGTACCAGTCAGATAGTGTATTACACAGCACACAACACATACAGGCACCTACATGAGACTTCTGGGGCAGTCCATATATATATTATATATATATATATATATATATATAAATAAAATAACACACTCTGCTTGCATTAATTAGCAGTTCACAATTTTGTACCTAATGAGGGATGAGGTAAACTGCCTTATTTGTGATGGGATTGTGATTAAATAAAAGATAAAAGGGTGAGGGATGCAGCAAAGAGAACTGAAGTTCTGTATTCCTGTCCACACAGCGAGTCCTGTCCATTCTGTACAAATCACCCACAAATGGATTGCAACAGGAAATATATTGTTGTGGTCATTTAGGGCTCACTTGATTTCCAGTTTGTGTTTTAGGAAATTCACCACAGACAGGAAACTTCTTATACATTGTTGTGCATGGCAATTTGTAGTCATTTGTTATGATCAGTTAATCCGCTTAGGTTATGGAACAAGACACTGTGGCATGACATGAACATATTGGTGATTCAGAGATGCAGTTAAGGGTTAAAAGAACAGTCTTTCTCATTTTATATTGGTTGTTCTTGGTGACCTTCAGAAATACTGGTGTCCAAAAGTACAAAGCTGAAAACAAAGGCGGTCAGGGTATGCATGTGTGGCTTTTAGGAGGATGACAAGTGGGTTTCTTGAGGAGAGTTATGCACAGATTAATTGGTTAACGAATGGCATTGACTTGATCACTTGTTTTCGTCATCACCATAATCATCATCATCATCATCATCATCTTCAGCTTTGTTATCTCCACTATCATCATCACCATAATCACAGTCATGAGATTATAAATAACTGAGAAATGCACGTAGAGGGGCAGGGATTATTTACATTATGATGTCTTTACAGGGGGTAGGCAGGAAGGCCAGTGTTTCACTCGCTGCGCAGCAGCTCTGTCTCCACACCGCAGAGAGCGGCGCAGGAGAACCAGGATGTGCAGTGAACTCCTCTCTGCTCCTCTCCAGCTTCAGCGGCAGGGAGCTGTGGGCATGCCTATGATTAAAGGAAATAAACGGGCAATCATTTCCCACTTTGGAAGGCTCACTGTCTGACCTAATGAACATTTTTTCGAGTGACGACGCCCACAATGTGACTAAGGCACTTATATTTTACAGCTTAAAGAAAGACAACAGCAGGAACAGGCTCACTGATGTGCAATTATTTTTGTTTTTGAATGTAAGAAAAAAAAACTAATGAATAAAAATAATAACAAGAGCTATATAATTACTTTGCTGACAAAGAGTAGTTGTGGTTTAATACAGACTCTAGATTTAGTCTAGGAGCAGTGGGTATTTCCACTATGCCACTCTTTTTAAGTGCATATTTTTATGAGTTAGACATATTTCCATATGTGGTATTGTAAGTGCATAAGTGTAGCTCTCAATCATGTGGGAAAGAGGTAACAGAGGCCAGGAATTGAGATGATGAAAACAGAAGTAGCAAGCCCTCCATTAACCATCAGATGGTTGCGCAGGTCAATTGATCGGAGTGTTTAGATCACGTGACCATAAATTGTTGACAACAATGTGTGTCAGTAAAGGCACATGAATTTGAAATGGAGGAGGCGGGGGGCATAAAAGTTCACCTTGAAGCTGTTGATTGCTCTGAACCTGCTTATGATTAGTTTGCATGATTGACAAGTATGTCAATTGGTTAAAGCAGCTGATTCACCTACATACATACACACACACACACACACACACACACACACACACACACACACAGCAGTTGAGTGAAGTTGCATACTGCAGCTCAGAATCAAACTGTTTCCACATGAATCACTTATGAGGTGGCAGGAGAAGTTCTGCAAAAAAACAACAAAAAGCATGATAAACAACAACAAAAAGGAAATAACTGATATGCCGAATTAGCTAAATATCACTGAAGAGAACAAGATGCAATAATTATTCAGTCAGCAGAGCTTATGGACCCCACAAACTCAACTGTGAGCTCATTAAGAGAATCAGAAAAAGGTGACCCCCATTACAGGTTAGCAGGTTTATTAATTAGAGGATATTCATTTGACTGCATTCATTTGGAAGGAAATCTGCTTCAAATCTAATCCATCATGAAGAGACAAAATTATTCATTTTATGGTGATAAACAGGCTATGTATTTTAAAAAAAATATATATGTTTTTTAAAATGGTGAGCTATTGTTAATGAAAAACACAATCATGCCCCCTTCTGTTTTCATTTTAAAAGAAAAAAGGCATGTGCAACATCTGTGAACACAATATCATTCATCATTAAATAAATGCTATTGTTTTTTTCCCAGTTTGCATCAGTTTATTTATATAGCAGTAATTCATTGCAATGAGATGTGAATGCAAATGTGAAAGATTTACTATATACTCTGTCTAGGTCCAGGGTTAGTCGAGGTTCTAAGAACAGCACTGGATTTTATGGAGATCTAGCAAGACTGAAGTTGTCTCACCAATTGAAGGGACAATGATAAGGTCTGATTGTAATGTGTGATCTTCCTGGCGAAGGGTTGACTAACAATTGGTAACAAAACACAGAAAGGACTCTGCGGACTCTATGGACTGAAACACTCTACTAACTCACCAATCAATTAAAGTAATTAGAACAAGTATTTGGCTTGCTGCAGGTACATTTCTTGGTCACATTATGGAAAAACATGCAATTACATGGTATAATTGACTTTATGACTTAAATTCTTGCAAGCAGTAACAAATTTTGCCTGTAATGATTATAATAATTATTATTGCAGTGGTCAAATGAAAATGAATTGCATTACACACTACATTAAGTAACAGTGTACATTATAAGACGGCCAAGCCCTTAGCTGACATCTGAATGCTGAACATCTTGCTGAACAAAAAATGTACACACAGACATGCATGTGCATGTTCACACACATCACTTTACAGTGAACATCAAACTTTTTCTCATTTTGCCAAAAACATTGGTGTCAATGGATGAGTAATATTGTGTTTCTGGATTGAGACTCACCACTCCTTTCATTTGAAAGATTTCTCTATTAAACAAATGGATCTCTACACAATGCATTTCTTGAAATCATGACAATATTTCTTACATCTCAGCTGCAATACCTGGAAGTCAGAGAGTGCGTGCTATGTGTTCCAAAGTTACCTCATGACATTAGCATTCCTGAAGTGAGCACCTGTGAGCACAGTGAAGGGCTTTGTACTGCTGCTGCAAGCATGATTCTGCACCTCTGAGCCACAAGGAAACCTGACCAGAAAGCACAGCATAGGAGCTGCTTCAACAAGAGTTCCACTGTCACAAGGGAGAGGGGAAATATGGGGTCTCATGCTACACTAAGTGTAACATGGGGTTTCATCCTACACTGAGAGCAGGTGTTTTTTGAGTGTGTGTGTGTGTATGTGTGTGAGTGAGTGTGAGTGTGAGTGTGAGTGTGAGTGCATGCGCATGTGTGTTGCAGGTGGGTTGTTCCAGGCACAGAATGAGAAAGAGGAAGAGATGGCTGTCATTCAATAACTGTAGCAAGGGGGTAGGAGGAGACCGAGAAAAAGATGAGGTAGTGTTTTCTACATTTTAATGAATGGAGTGGGGCTAACATCTCTGCCACCTTCCCACACTGAAAACAGGAAAAAAGGCAGGCAGTGACTGAGGGTGGAAACCCACAGACTGAGATTATTATCACTTCTCGTTTGTCACATTGCCAGGGAAATGGCAGCATTATTATTCCTCAAGACGGAAGAGGATTTCACCGGTGACAGGGAAACACTGAGAAGGTGCTTCAGACTGGGCAAGCGTGTGCATGTTTGTGTGGACATCTGATAATATCATCTGGTAATATTTTGATGACTGCATTTATGTACGTTTACATTACAGAGAAAAGAAACACATGAAATAACAAGATCAAAATAAAAGGACTAAAATATTCCAGTACTAAATATATCTCCTCAAGAAGAATACATTCAGCGTTTTCAGTGTTACTTCAGGTTTGTAGCAGAACTAAAATCATGTCATCAATATGAAAAGAAAAAAAAAAAATATTACTAAAACCATCACACTGCTCTTCAGTAACCATACACATACTACAAGTTTTTTTTTTTTTGCAATATTGTCCCATAATAAATACAAATAAATCAAGTACATTTTATTTTACCTACTGTATGGTTGTTAATTTAACACATTTTTACCATGTTTGGTCTTGAATGCTATAACAGCTTGTCAAAAATCAAATGATTTTCCATAATGTATTCATAGATTTGTCTGATGGTATTCAATTGGTCCCTGTCTTGCAGACCAAGCTTGTATATGTGTTTTTTATGATGTGAAACAATTTGACTTATATGGTAATGTGCTTCTTCCTTTTTAAACCACTGTAGAATGAATGAATATGAAAGAATGAGTATGAATACATATTCAACACTGAATACTGATGGCTGATCTTCTGCCTAATAAATATAGATGAATTCAATCCAAACTTTTAAATGACTTTATCAAGTGGGAAAATATCCTGACTTTCTGAAATACTATTGCCCTTTTCCAAGTAGCTTGGATTACAAATGCAGGCTATTACAACTTAAGCTTTTTTTTTTTTGATGAATGAGTTAGCAGTTATTATCACATTGGTACAAGTGAAAACCTGTGTCAGTCAGAAGCCTCTTATCATGAATAAATGGTGTTTCATGATCACGGGCATGGAGTGGTCTCATCCTGGCAACGGTCTACACCACTCTCTTCATCTCCGTATACCAACTGCAACTTCAGGCAGCTGCTAGGCATCAGTATTGGGTACCTGGACCACAGAACCAATACCGATGGTGTGGCTCCTGCTAAAACCGAGCCCTGGAACTCTGCAACTCATCTCCACACAGGAGATGTAAACTGGAGAAAAGACCATCAAATGGTGAGAGCACTAATCTTGACTAGGGGGTGATGTCATCATCTGTAGCAGAGTTAAGCACACAATGACATCATGACATCAACTACATCTGCACTGAGAACCACCACTGGCAAAAAAATAAATACATAAATAATTTAAAAATACATAAAATAACCAATTAACAAAAGTGAATTAAATGTCTTTTTCAATTTTGAATGCCACTGAAGTGAAATTCACATCAGCAGCAATAGTAATCACTGGGATTTTCTGCACTGCTCTGTGATTACGGTTGACAGCCTGTAAGAATTTCACTGAGCTCTGTGACTGATGGGGCCTCAGCAAACTGTGTAGGCTTTGTGGAGACTAAACTTCAGTGGATTGTGAAGCAACATTGGGACTCCAAGTACACGCTGCAAATATAAATACCATATCTACCCTCTCTAGCCTTACGAGAATAGCATGGAATGTAGCAATTTTATATTTGATGATGATGATGAAGACAACGGTGAAGATGATGACAGTGACAATGACAATGAGGATGATGGTGGTACTTCTGGTGATTAATAGGTACAATCATAGTAATTGCAATGGCAGAATAACTTGTCAAAACTACTATGTATTAGATAAATTGCACACCGTTTTCTGCGGTATTTTGTTTATAAAACGCAAATGAAAAAACCTGCAAGTTCAAGAGGGAAGACATTTTGAGAATCTTGAAGAAAATAACATTCTCAGGTTCATACTATTGAGCAAGTCCCCACACTGTCATGCATACAAATAACTAATGCCCACATGGTGAGAAATGGATTGCCCTGAGGTGATATGTGATTATTATTGTGCAACCTTGCACCACTCCTCCCACCTATTTTATTACAACAATATTCCCATGACATTTACTGTTTCTGTTAATAAGGATGCAATTTGTTAGCTGGGGTCGCATCCATGTTTGCCCACATGTACCTGCACACTCCATATAAAATGGTTTTTACTATGCTATCAGATTACCAGCAGTGTGCTTTTCTTGTTTTTTTTTTGGGGGGGGGGGTTATGACAATGACAGAAAGAAACATCTCTGCTACCTTTTGACCTTTATCTTTCACAATGAAAACTATACCTCTTTCAGGTGAAAAATGTTACCCAATTAAAAGTTGCTGTGGGGACAAAATTTTGCCTCCCCTTTTGGAGAAATACAACAAAGGGCATAAAACATTGCATTATTCAGTATGTGCTTTCTCACTTGCTCTGCCAAAAAAACGTGCATCAAAGAATTAAATACCTAAAATGTAGAAGTCTATACAAATACCACCAAAAATATGCAGAGGATGCAGTGAGGGGACTGAATTTAATTGAAGTCTTTACTGTGACAGGTCCTCTATAGATGGAATACAAAAATTGCAGTATACGCTGTTGGGGGGTATTAGACTACCTCAAACAGGGCACCAGTTATGTAGGGGACATCACTATCCCCATAGAGGCACTGGTCATTTGGCAAGGATAGATTTACATTCCTTGAGGAATGTACATTAATAAAATGAGCTTTTTAAACAAATTTTTGTTAATACATTTACAGACGAGGCAACAAATGTAATTAATAAATCACAGTTATTTACACAAAGCAGAAACACTAATGAAATGAAATACACTAGAAAAGCTAAACAAAGAGACAGTGATGAATGAGAAATTAATGTACAGACGATAAAAAAAATGTCATTGCGGAGCAAGACAAAAGAAAGGGAGTATAAAGATAAGTGTGAGTGTTGGATTGGGGTTTCAGCAGCTGAGTCAAACTACAGACATCATGAAGTGATAACCATAGTTTGCCACGCAGTGGAATTAGAAGTGTGTAACCGTACTAGTTAACATAAGCTTAACCATTGGTAAATTAGTCTAGTCAGTCTCATAAGGGAATTGTAACAATGAAAAAAAAATTATTGCTGTACAAATTACAGATGTGTCTAAACACATCTCGTCCACAACTAAATCAACTAAGCTCTTTACAATCCAAGTATTAAACAATAACACTCATTGAGTTATTGAGGAGGGGCAGTCCATATGATCTGAGGGGACGGCAGCCGTATACATTTTAAAAATGCTGAGTGTTAAGCACTAAATTATTTGGTTTTGGTTGTGAATGTGTGTCCATATCCCTTACAATGTAATGGCATGAGGGACACTATAGTCTACATAAAGGATGAGGAAGTGTGACCATTCATTTCCTAGGAGCTAAAAGCCAGTGATCTGTGTAGTGGGTGTTGTGGGGAACTCTGCCCCCCTCCCCACAGGAATCCACCACAAGAGCAACCCAGCAGATCAGAGATAGGAAGGTAAGTGGCAAATTCACAATCTTTATTAAAAGTTTAAGTTCATAAATCATACACATGTAACTATACGGAATTGTGTAGGAGCTAACAGCTTTTTTTCCCTCTTCCAGGCACTATCCAGAACATTCCCCAGGGAACCCAACAATACAGGTAAGTACACTAGTTAATTAAAATGCACAAGGATGAGGCTATGTATAGCTCTCCTCTTCACTGCAACAGAGTATAACACACAGCACAGCACATTGTAGCTTGTGACAAAATAACCACGCTAGGTGTGCAATTCACATACTCCCACACTCCTGCTAATAAGGTGCATTCTGGCTTCCCATGTGCCCCTGTCCCTAAGGAAACCCTCGTTTTAAATAACCACGTAACTGGGTGTCCATCAAAGCTATAATCTATATAGCCCACACCAGCCACTGACAACTTCTCCTGCCTTTTACGCCAGTCTCCCTCCCTGCCTCCCTCCCTTTTTCTTTGCAGGTACACCAACCAGAAGCCACTTGCCACTCTTTCACCAGTACTGTGGACCTGTCAACAAGTGAGTTCAGTGTCCACCAGCACCCCTGACCTCTCACACACACACACATAAGTACAAGGTAAGCCCCCCCGCTTTAAC
This sequence comes from Megalops cyprinoides, assembly GCF_013368585.1. Taxonomy (NCBI): domain Eukaryota; kingdom Metazoa; phylum Chordata; class Actinopteri; order Elopiformes; family Megalopidae; genus Megalops; species Megalops cyprinoides. The sequence continues at coordinate 20,211,851 of NC_050591.1, forward strand.
TGAAAGGGCATTTAGCCCATGAATACACACATTCTCTGTCCTTCTCACTCAGCCTCAGTCACCACCTCACTGGGCTGGATGGATCCCTGGGTTTCCCCTATACTAGTCTCCACTCCACTGCCTGGTTGCAGCTTACCCCTCCACTTCTCATCCCTTACACAACATGCATATTCACACAGACATAAACACTGTTGCACTACATGTAAAACTTATGAGAAAATAAATCATCTCACAGTTTACAGCAAGCTGACTATGCTTACTGGCGTGTGACTCCAGTTTCCTTCTGTTTCAAGTCCGCCTATATTGAGACAATTGCCCTGCTCCCAGCCAGGTGGCTAACGGCTCCCAGGTGGTGCACATTAAGGTGAGTAAGCCGCTGACCCCACACACTTGCATGCACCTGCTGACACTCCCGTGCCATAGTTGCTGACAGCTGCTTCCAATCTCAGGCTGCATGATGGACTGGAATCTTGGAAACAGAGTGTAAAGCTTTACCCCAGTTATTGATCTGATTGAACAGAACCCTAATGAGCTTACACTGTATAATTTTGGCATTATTTTATCTTATCTGGGCACCTCCTGACCTTCCTCCAAAACTGGAATGAAATCTGTGACTGGTGCTGCATCTCAGAATTTACTTTTATCCAGAGTTTGAGAAATAAAATGTCTGACATGGCTGGGGTATCACAAAAGTTTGGACACACCTGATTAGGGTAATGGGAAACATGCATTCAAAGACTTTTTGATCTTTTGAATTATGCTTAAATGCTTGAAATATGTTTCTTAGACAAATATAAGTAGTGAAGTTGATGCCTGTGTGTGAATGTCTTTCCAAACCAATTTTTGTCATTTAAAAAGGTATTTTTTGTTGCTACACAATTCCATTTGTGTTATTTCATAGCTATAATGTCTTTACTATTATTCTAAAATGTGTAAAATAGTAAAAATAAAGAAAAAAACCCTTATATGAGCAGGTGTTTCCAAACTTTTCCAAACTGTTACTGTACGCTATGTGTCAATCTCCTGATGCTTTTTCATGTGACAGAATTAATTCATTAATTTCCACAAAAAATAGCACACACACTCTTTTTTTCAAAACAGAATTATCATTGTTTTATACCCAAGATGAGATTTGAGGCTTCTGTCTGCTGCAATCCACATTATCTCAACAGGTGATGATATGTATATTTAAAGTCAGTCCAAACAGGCCAATCCACCGATGGGAGAAGAACACAGCGTGACCTTTACAGAAAATCACTGTAGTGAAATACCTTTCAAAGAGACTTCATTTACATGTCAATCTAAGCATGCATTCATGATTTCAGTGCTATGTTCAGCTAATTACACGGAAGTGCATTGCATTTACAAAAAAAAAAAAAAAATTAGACGTTTTATCTCATAATTATGAGAAAAGCTCTCGTAATTACGAGAAACGATCTCGAATTTACGAGATCAGAATTCCGTAATTACGAGAAACGATCTCGTAATTATGAGAAAAGATCTCGAAATTACGAGATTTTTTCTCGTAATTACGAGATCTTTTCTCGTAATTACGAGATCTTTTCTCGTAATTACGAGATCCTGATCTCGTAATTTCGAGATCTTTTCTCAGGATCTCATAGTTATGAGAAGCTAAGGTAGCCTAATTATCAATTGTCGCTAACCTAGGCTACAGGGTAAGACAGTGGGCAATGATGGTGCTATCACGTTTAATCTGCTTTTATTTCCTCCTCGGTATGAGACACTGGAAAATATTAATGTTACTTAATGCGGATGGCATTAATATTAGTATGTCAACACTGCGCAGGCATCTCAAGTCCGGACATTCTAAAACACTTAACATGGCTTATGTTCCAAAACTGCGATCAATGATCACCAAATTTCTCTCGGACATCTCTTGTCATAAACACTTCCACCTGTCAAAAAACTCAAAAGCGAAATCCTATGAGTATGGACGTTATCTTACATTAAGTGTTTTCGTCTCCATTGACGCCCATTATAAGGAAAAGGCTTAACGTGGCTTAATGTACCAAAATAGTGTCCAATGATCACCAAATTTGTCTGACACCTCACAAATTTGTCATATGAGACAAATTTGATTTACTTACACAAATCATCCACATCACGTCTCTGCCTGTTTTGGTGACACACACCTGTAAGACCCGAGATAAGTATATTGACACACACCTGCATTACCTGAGATATATGTATGGACATATACTTGTGTTATCAGAGATAATTGTACTGAGACACACCTGCATCAACTGAGATATATATAGTGACATACATATTCATCACCTGAAATAACAAACGCCATAAACCTGTACCACCTGAGGTTATCTACTGACATGTATGCATCACACAAGATTGCATACATACTGCATTGACATACTGTTTACCTGATATACATGTGTCTTTTTCCATATCTGAAAAGTTGATGGTGCACATGAATTATAATCCATTATTTTGTGCTCCATACTAGTGGGTTAGTTCATTTGATTTTTGTCTCTTTTTATATTTCATTTCCAGAAATTTGTTTGTTTTAATATTTAAAAACAAATAACATCATTTTTGTGACATTACACTCTTTAGAGATGGTCAAAATTTCAAAATATGACATGACATAAACGTTGAGTTTAAAAAGGGAAAAAAGAGGTAAATATAGTTCCATATTTTATTCATGAGTCAGAGATTAACAAATGAAAGGACTGACAGGAACAGAAATAAAATCAGAGAGAGAGAAAAATTCCCTGCCGTGACTTAAAGCGACCGTTGTGTGCAGGGCCCCTGAAGCCTGTTGCATTATTCAGTGAACATCCTTTTCCCTTCTAAGTGAACGTCTGTGAACTGCAAAAATTAAAAGAAAAACATGATTTAAGAACCCTGTCACAAATTCATGGCGTTGTGGCTGTGTTGTGTATTTTTTTTTCAGAGGGGTGGGGATTGGGTGGTTGTTGGTTGTAGTGTAAGCACAGAAAACTTCCAGTTTTATCTCACTCAGCCAGGTCTCACTCTGTTGTCTCTTTGGCAGCCTGCTTTCAAACAGGTGTCTTCTCTGTTTATCAGTTTTATGTTTAAAGAAAGATGAATCGATTTTTCTGCATTCATAAATACAATGTAAATCTTGGTCGAAAGTAAAATATTTCCCCCTTTTTTTTAAAGATCGTGTTTTTGATGTGCGAGAGCAGGCTGCCCGCTACCATTATAAAGCAGCTTTCTTTCAAGGTCTCCCTCCTTAAGCCTCTCAGAGTGCTCTCCAGTGTGCTGAAATTTAAGCCGACGTTCTGGCCACAGCTTAAACCTGAGTGGTTGCTGACCGTGCTGCTGAAGTAGATACCATGCTCTCTTGTGCTGTGTGGAACCTGTAAGCCCCAGTTGACTGGCACACATCAGAGAGACGACTGATCCCTCACTTCTCTATTGTTGAACAGGAAATGTATTTTTCTTCTTTTTTCTTGTTATGTGATGGAGACAGGGTTGTTGTACAGAATATTGCTATTTCAGTGTCATGTTTCAGTCTCCCTCTCTCTGTCTCTCTCTCTCTCTCTATCTCCCTCTTTCTCTCCCCTTGCCACTACACAATAAGACATAAATCCTCTTTGTGAATTTGGCCTCATGGCTTTAAATGTCAAAACTTTAGTGACTTCTCTATAACAAGCTTCTGAGATTTCACCAGATAGATTGGGCAGCATCTCAAGGGGGTTGCCAAGACGTAGGCTGCAATTAGCATGCCACTATGAAGGTGAGAAAGTAGAAATTGAGAGTTGCCAAGCAGGCTTGCCGTGAATCATTTCATGCATCAATTGCATTTAATTACAAAACCTTAATTATTGCATGCTTTAAGGCAACATTTCAGAATTCATCTAGATCACCGTCATTAACTACCCAACTTTCATTAGCTACCTCTTCATAATAACACACATATAATTAAAAGATGTAGGCATCGTTTGGTGTGTGTTCCTTTTAATTAGCTCTCACACTCTTTCCATTCCTCTGACTGAAGAGCTAAAGATGAAATGTTTGAAAGGTCATCTATGAATCACAAAGTTCCTGCTGCAAGCCATTGTTTTGTGCTGAAGGTTATACTATTTGTTATAATCAACCGAATTGCCTGAGCCAACTGGATGCAATGCACACAGCCATTATTGCAGCCCAATAAAACATATTCACTTCAATAGTCCTTCGCAATTAATTTGCAGGAAAGATACAAACAGATGGGAAAGCAATGTGACAAATATTAGCACAGATGAGGGAAACAAAGAATTTTGGTTCAGAGAATGTGAAGAATATGCAAAAAAGCAGGAGCCCTTATCCGTGCCATTAAATAACCATTATACGTAAAGCTGTTTTTGGCAATTAGTGTGACTTCAAAAATAAGAGCAAAGTCAAAAAAAGAATTTCTCAGTGCTGCACTTTCCTGTCCTGCATTTTCCTGTGTGGGTTTATTGCAATATATGCATTACTAGATGTATGCATAATTATGGAAAATAATTGCATTATTGAGATGCAGTGTCTTATCTCTCCTGAGCCTGATAATGTAGTGACAAACTTTATGGGAAAACGTAATGTGGAATATTGGGAGGTAAACTGCAGAAATACAACAATGTGATTTTAATACTAATACGAGTTAACAGTAGTTTACATTTAATCAGTGTAATTACATGTATGCAGCCGTAAACATCTGAACGTGCAATAGAGGCACGCATGCAAACATGCTGTATGTATCTTTGGATAAATTGCACAGTAATTATTTTCACCGTTGTTCAATTTCAAAGCTCTCAACTCTGCAGTTCCATTGCCCATCTGTTCTTTAATTTTTTATCCATGTATTTACATATTTCATATATTTATTTACTGAAGTAGAGGGACAGAAGGATGGTACTGTGAATACCACAAGTGAGTGAAACATGCTATTTTACTTTTCATGTAATTGTGAAGGAATTATGGTTTTTACTTAAGCTGTTTAAAGGAAGATTACAGGCCTTTAGAGATAATTGCCTTCCTCTATCCGCTGCAGATTTGGTGCTCAACTCTCACGACCAGGAGGACGGCACTGGTGCGATGGGCTTATCTTTCTGTCATATCTGACTTTTTTATGAAAGGGGTCCTTCCTCGTGGCCTTTTTAGAGCAGGTGCCTTAAATTCAAGAAAGCCTGTTCTTGGAAATTGCTTGTCAGAGCTGGCACAGAGGTCCCTTTCAAATAAAATAATAATGCATCTTTTTAAAAAAAATTCCTAAAGTGCTTCTGTGGGATGGATCCTTGCATGCTTATTATTTTAATTTTGGTAATGGTGAGGGGTGGGAGGGGGGTGGAGGAAAAGGAAGGACAGAAAATTGACCAAATTATAAAGTATGCATACTGTTCACTTAATGTCACTCATTCAGGCTTTAGCTGCAGTTATGTAAATTGTTAGAGCGCAATGACCAAAGTGGCAGACACAAGTGAAAAGGCCTGTGATTAGATCGTTTCCTTTAAGAAATGTTGTATTAGTTACAGGGGCCAGTCCATTTTTTGAAAATACTGCCAGACTGACAAGGGAAATCCATCAAGAGTGCAGCAGGTTAAAGGTTGAAGTGCGATGATAAAGACAAGAAGACCAGTACTCACTTATGTAACTTGGTGTCTGGATGTTCTTCTTATTCTCTTTCACTTACAGTCACATTCCTGACTGATTCTTTTATTTTAAGTAACAACATATATCTTGTGACCTGTGCATGGTTGGTGCTGGTAGCATATGAGAGAATTACTTTTAAGATGGAGAAATCGAAGTGAGAACATATGAAGATATTGCTGCTTATGATCAAAAATATACTTTTGTACATGTCTCAACCACTTAATGCAGTTTATCTGTCTATCTTTTATTTTGGCTTTTGGCAATTTATAAATCTGTCGACTTTTGTACGTCGCTTTTGATTAAAGCGTCTGCTAAATGAATAAATGTAAATGTAAATACAATGAACAACTGGAGCTGACTGAACAAGATCCTCAAATCGAACCAAAACTAGGGACAACTCTGTAAAGCTTTCCAATTTTCTCAAAAGTGTAAAAGTGAATGTATTATGAATGCTTTATGTAGGTAGTTAATGTAAATTGTTACCATTTGCTTGATATAGGAACTAGAATTGTCTATTTCATTATCATCAGCAGGGGTTTTTAGATTGTTCAGTATTTAGGAACACTTACTGGTGAGTCTGATGTCTAGAGACTGGCCAATCGTACTTTACTTTTTTAATTAGTTGAAATTGTTGAAATGTTTTGAAATGCATATTTTGAGCCCTATTGGGTAAGATGCATTTCTATGCAGATGAACTAGAATGGGGTAGGTGAAATCCAGCCAAAAAGTCTAGATCACAGGAGTTTATCATTTTTTTACATATCAATATTTGAAACATCGATCAAAATGTGGATTATTAGACCTCATTATGAGTGTTATAAAGTTCTACTTACAAATCTAAAATTACAATGAGCTTTGAAGTTTTTTGGAATGAGTAAATGAGCAGTCACATCTATAGTATCCCTGCAGGCATGTCAATACTATTGTGGATTTGTGTTGAATTGGTTTCAGCATGCAGGCACCGACTTGGATATGGAATATGTCTTTGGAATAGTATCACTTTTCATTAGTGGATATCACTCAGGACACACAATAACTGAAATACTGAACCTCCCCATGTTATTCCATGTTGGATTTACTTAGTTTTTTTTTTTTTTTTTTTGGGGGGGGGGGGGGGGGTGCATGGGAAAGACTCACTGGATTTGTTTTTAGGCAAATGGTATGTGTACATGTGCTTAGCCTTTTTGAGGTGTTCTTAGAAAAATCTCTCATCTCTATCAACTAAAGCTGTTGGTCAGGGCCAAACTGAACATTGGCATCTACCCTAAGGTGGTGCTGGGAACATAAGAGGTTAAAAGATGAGATTTTAAAACGCGTATCAAGGAAAGGATGACACACAAACTGATAGGGAATGGACAGGAGTCACCTTGCCATCTCTTAACTCCTCCATATGTGACTAGAATGGTCAAAACCCCTGTCCCTCCACCCTTGTGTGGTGGAGGCATGTTCGCAATACCTCACTACAGCACTGACAGCTCAGTGAAGAGACTGATTAAACTTGCATGACTCTAAAAATCACTGCAAGGACGGACAGGAGGCAATGAGATGAGGGTGGGACAGCAGTCATGTGACTGAGGGGTAATGAATGCGTAGCAGTAACCTGCCGCTCAGCGGTACTCTAGGGAAATAATTGTCTTCCACCTTGAATTACGTAATATGGCGGAAATTTTCCCCTGTTCTTTTTAGGCTGTGAGGTCAAGCCTAGTATATTTTATGTCCCTTAAACTTCACTGTAAATATTACAGTTATAGTTCATGTCCACATATATTTATACATTAATTGTGCACAAATACAAACACACACACAAACACATGCACAGACAGTACTCTGTGTTATGGTAAAAGGAGCCATGCTGGGTATTACATCTCTGGTGTATGGGTGTGTTTGGGCAAAGTATGACCAAGACATATGGGTAAAAAGAGAACAAACCACAGAAATCGTTCATGATGTATTTTTGGAACTGGAACAGCCGCGGGTAATCAAACCCCAAAAACAGAAAGATAATTTTAGCATTGCTTTGTGTTCCTATGCAGGGGCCTCAGAAGCTTTGAGCATATTTCCTGTGTAACGGCGCTAATTTGCAGAGTAATGGCATTGGATAGAGTTGCAATGAGTGTCTGATCTAGACATTCTGTATCTGGATAATTGGTGAGTGTGCCAGAGCAGAAGAAGCTTACAGACACAGCTCATTGTGTTTACAGATGTACTGCGCAGTGATAACAGAAATCAGGGATGTGCTCGTATAAATTGCTGCTTCATTAGTTTCATCAGGATAGTGTTGAGTCAGAATTTTGGTTTTATACATGTACTAACATGTGAGAAGGAGAAAGAGTAAGAGTGAATAAGAGAGGCTATGTGTGTGTATGGGGAGGGTGTGTGGAGTTTTCAGAGTTTGTATGTCAGATGGTTTCAACTGTATCTACAAGTGAAAAAATTGTTCAGGCTCAGAATGAACAACAGTAGAAAGTGATTTTCCCAGCATTTCAGCAATTATTCTCTTTCAGAGGGCATTGATAAATAAATTTTCCTTTCAGTTAAAGTGAAGAAGAAAAAATAAATTAAAAATCAAACAGTGAGAAGAGATCAAACACACACATCATACAAATTCAGCTTCTTTAAATCTGCTCATGGGTCCATGAAAAGGACCATAAAAAGGAGCTTCCAAAATGTCCTTACAAAGGAAGTAGATCTCAAGATTCTAACCTCACCAGATGAGTTTTTGGATGTTTTTAACAATACCCTGCATCAAACCCTTGACACAGTCATACATCTTAAGGTCTCCTATGTGTGCTTTGTCCGCCCATGTTAAATATTGTTAACATATCCTTGTAGAATGCTAGCTGAACATCTTGTAGCCGTTATGACCTCTAATAATATCCTGGAGACGTTTCAGTCAGGTTTTGGGTCCAGTTACAGCTCTTGTTAGGGACATACCCCTGTTTTCCAACCTCTCTATTCTTCTGCTTCTTGACCTGAGTGCTACCTTTGACACAACAGATCGTCACATTGTTTTCAGCAGACTTGAATGAACCATTGCTGGGAAGAGAAGTGTTTCTTTCATGGTTCAGGTCATGCCTACCTGACAGAATCCAGTTCAGGAAACTAAATGAAAATGCTCCTTTTCTTTGTAAAGTTAAGTATGGTACTCCACAAGGTTCACAAGGTTCCTTGAGTCCTTGCTGTTCTCGCTTAATATGTTGCTATATGGAAATTGCATCAGCATAAAATAATCTTTCATTTTTAAGATGAGGATTCACAGCTATATCTCTAAATGAAGTTTGCTGAAGATCGCACAATGTGAGGCATACCTGAAATACGTAGATCTATGGATGATATAAAACCTTTTGCTTCTAAATTCAGGCAAAATCTAAATGACTGTTATACCATGACAAACTTTCTGCTCAACTTTGATGGTCACTCTGCCACCCCTAACTTTCTTGTTAAAGAACTTGGGGTTACAATTGACCCAGACCTCTTTTTTCAACCTCACACAAAAATATTTCAAGATGAACACTTTTCAACTATGAAATATTGCAAAGCTATTGCCAGACTATAGTCAGTAACCTCAATAATGCCCTTCTATCAGGACTTCTGAATACTACCTTAAATCCCTTGAAACGTGTTTAAAATTCTGCTGCAAGAATGATGGGAAAAAATTCATATTCAGAAATCATATTCTCCAGTTCTAGCATCAGTTCACCAGGTGTCAGTTAAGTATCAGATTGATTTCCAAGTACTGCTCTTAACTTAAAAGGCTTTAAATGCACTTGTGCTTGCTTACCTGCAGGATCTGTTAATCCCCTATAACCCCTCAAGATTACTTCATTCACAAAACGGCTGGCTTGCTGGTGGTTCCAAAAATACACACACAAAAAAAAAAAAACTAAATCTGGTGATAGAGCCAGAGCTCCTCTATGGTGGAATAGTCCATCTAATTGTGTTAGGAAATCAGGCACAATCTGAATTTTCCACTCTACCTGTAAACCCTACTGTCTTATCTGTCTGAGGAGGAGGGTGGTAAATCTGTCTGAGGAGGAGGGTGGTAAATGGCTCTAGAGCATTTCTAATGCTGAGAACTGTCTTTGCTCTTTCCAGCTCAACTGACATTGTTTTTAATCAGTTTTTCCCATAAATGGGGCAGGACAGTCTCAAATCACCATCATGGGGATGGGTCCTAACGTTTCTGCTCATCCTCTCTATATACACTATACTGCAATAGTTTATACCTGGTACCTACCTAATGTCACACTGCCCCATAACTTACTTTGGGATTTGGAGAGTTATGCACATTAAAAGGAAAATAAAATGAGTTTTATGTGTGTGTAACAGCACCACATACAAACATCAGTCTGATTCTATGATTTGAGAAAAGTCCATTGGTGAAAAAGTCTAGCTTTTGTCCTGAAGTGTATGGCACTGCCATTAACAGACCAATACTGTTGAATGTCCGCATAATTTGAACACGTCTCACAAAAATATCAGAACACCAATTTCCATCATACATCTTCAGCTTCTTCTCTATATCTTGCTCATTCCCTATTTGTCCTCCTCTTTTTTATTTGTCTCCAGTCTGCAGATGACCTGCTGAAATCAAAGTCCTCTCTGTAAGAACCTCCATCTTCAATGGTCATCAGATTTGAGGGAGAATTTCTGCTTTTAGAATTCATTCAGTTCTGCTAAGTGCTTCCTTTTCAGACTGGTATTGTGAGTAACTCCCCCGGAGGATCTAATTAATCTGATTTTTTGTAGCATCAACCAGGAACAATCACGGAAAGACTACAGATTGAGCAACCCATTTCACCATTATCACAGTGACTGAAACTTGTCTTTTTTACCTTCACCTTCTGTGCTGCCACTCTTTTGACTAGCAACACTACTCACGTCCAATTACAGTGACTCCCCATTGGGCACATTCTTTCAAAGGAAAAATTGCCTGCTTCTTTGTTGGTGTTTTTTCTTTTCTTTAACCAGTGGAATTTCTTTTTAGTTTTGCAGAGAGAGAGAAAAAAATACTTATGCGTACTTGCATGTGCTTTTAGTGCTGGTCAACTGCGTAAGACTAATGACTCGATCTAAGTGAAGTAAAGAGGATTCCCCAGAATTGCTTATCTCCAAAAGGAGAAAGTCATGTGTCTTTTGCTATGGCTACATACATGTAATGCTTTGATGCAATGCTTTGATCAGTTGGTATCATTAAATATTTCTTTTAGTTAAGGTCTTTTGTAAAAAATATATATATCTAACAAAAATGTAGTGTGCTTCATTTATGTATCTGTGGGATTTTCACCTACAACTATGATCTGATATTCATGTCCATGATGTCCATGACATTCAAGCTATCGTTCATAATTGCTGTCATTTTTTGGTTGTAAGATTCAAAGAGCAGTAGTTTTGCTGTGTGTTGAGGATTCAGCTTCTTTTGTGCTGAAGCCACAGACATTGTGTTTATAACAAGGAAACAAATCAGAACACCAGTAGTTTCACCAATGGCAGAGACAGTAGTTTCAATGTGATGCCTATTCCATACATACAAAATGTGTGTTGAAGCTGCCTCATCTGCTGTGTAAGGTTTGGAGTTAAAGGATTAGAGGTCAGATTGTTATTTTATTGTTTTTTATTGCTATTGTTCATTACCTCACTGACATTTCTAGGAAAAAAATGAAGAATACTCTTCTTAACTTGCACATGGATATGCATTCAAAACAAATGTTTTCAGCCATGGGATATTTGTTTAAATACTTGTGATTTTTCTTCCCATAAAAAAAAGAAAAAAAATTAAATACATTTTTTAAAGGAAAAAATGGAAAAATGATGTGAATAAATGGAATGAGGTCACCAGCTTTAATTGTTTTGACTCAGGGTCGTTCTTGAGAGTTGCCGTGAGCTTTGGAATCCCGTTGTCTACCATTAATTGCCACAAGTTTCAAACAATCAATTATGTCCTAGCTTCTGGGATTTAAATAGGACAGAAGGAGGCAAGAGATGAGAGATCTGAACCCAGAAGTTAATCTGCAGTGTTCCCACAGGGGGCTTTAAAAAAAAAAAACTCTTCCCACTTTATTAAAAAGGCAGATCTCCCCTTTCTCAGACACCTTGAATAGATGCAGAGTGTTAATCCATCATTATTATTCAAATTAGCATTAGTAGTAATATCAGTGTTCGTTAATTAGTAATAATTATTAGTTATAAGGTATGGAGAGGTGAACCTTCTTTGTGACCCTTCAAACCATTCTTTTTGAATCCTGATCTTTTAGTGGTTTCACATTTTTTTTTTTTTACAATCCGTGAATAATATTCAGAAATATGGAATAGCTTTAGTTGATATTTTTTGTCTACTACTCCAGTTCACCAATTTTCAGACCCATCGTGGAAAGGATGCTTCTTTTACAGAACTAGATTTTTTTTGTCTTTTTTTAGGCTTCATCTCCATGGTAATTAGGAAAGATAATTAGAACAGTACATGCATTGTAGGTTTTTTGGTGTGTTTTAATAAAACATTAAGTCGATTACTGATGACAGCATGGAGTTCTGTAAAATATATTATTGATAGTTTATGTAACTTTTATGATTTTCTGAAATGGGGAGACTTCAGTTGTTGAATGCATTTATTTATTCACTCTTCCTACCGTATTCTTGTTACATAATTTTATTTTTCCCTGATACAAAGAAAAGAAAAAGGGAAGATTAAAAGGTCCCCAGAATGTAAATAAACATATATACATCAACAAAATATGTGTTTGCCATATGTAGCAGCCAACCAATAATCTCATCCTGCACTGCACACACATAACATTATTATACAAGTTTCATCATTTGCTGCAGTCAAAAATATTGCTGTGGTAATATGGAAGGTTCATCCGTGGAAGGAAGGGGGTGTTTTTGTATGTGTATGTCTGTGTTTGTGTGTGTGTGTGTGGGGGGGGGGCAGTATGTGGTTAGCATGAAGAGCCTGAGGGCTTTTGCGTTCAGGAAACAGGAGGACAGGAACACTGAGAGGCCTCCTGAGACTCTCAGACTCTCAGACAGGAGCAGCCCTGTGTCCCTCTCTCAAATCCCCATGCTGACACATGGGAGAGGGAGTTTGGGAGGGGGGTGGTCCCAGCAGAGATGAGGATCACCTGGGAAGAGGTTGATTGGGGCAGTCACTGCACCTGAAATGACAGCGGGTCACTTCTAGGGTAAAACATGGCCACTTTACTCTTGCTCTCCCAAATATGAGGCATTCAGTCTATCAGGAGAGAAGTTTGAAAGCATTTGTTCGCTACTTCCCCCTTCTGGTTATGGCAAGTTTCCTTCCTTCATCAAGAGCTCACTCACTGACACACTCACATGTTCACGTGTTATATGTGTGTTTGTATTTATTGGACAAAGCGTGGTGGTGAGTGTTTGTAAAAGTAGATAGTGATGTTTTTATCTTAAATAACATGCCAGCTGGTATTCAGATGTGTTGCTTTTAACATCCATATTGAGCATTGCCTTCTTTTGAAGTGCAATATTGAACTTATTCTCCTATATTTTCTATCATGAAGAATATGTGTTATGTGAGAATATGAGTGAATAAGTCAAGAGTTCCTGCAGTAGATAAGGGATTGCCAGCTAGATGTGAGTCACCATGCTTAGGGAGAGCAGCTATCATGCAGATACACAACTATCCTGTACAGTGCAATCCAAGACTGATGATGGAGGAAGCAAACCACTGTCAAGTGTCAGTGGGGAGAATGTAATTAATAAATATTTTAGATACAGAAGTTGCTTGTTTTAGAGAAGCTTGTGTTTGTTGTTTTGTTGTTTATTTATATGCGCTAACACTAATAAAGAAATTTTGTCTCGTATTTAATTCCATTGAGACTATGTTGGAGACTAAGTGGGGTAACACATATAAACAGTTGTACGGCAATATCGGGGGATAGCACTGAGGGGAGGTTAGTCCTGGCCTGAATGTATACCATTGTAAGTGTGAACCTTGCTGTGGCAGGTCGTTTTGCCCAAAAGGGGCTTGGAGGTTGATTAAGACTGCCTTTTGTTTTTATTTTCTTTTTTATATTTTTTTCTTGGCAACTACACACTATTAATAGCATGCACTATTTAACTTTTAACGCGTGTTTTCCAGGTGTACTGTATACCGTGTGTGTGTGTGTGTTTTGGGGGTTGAATCTGTAGATAGATAGTTTGATGGATAGATTCATTTATAGTGGCAGGGTTAAGTTTTAAAGTCCCAACGGTCAATGTCCCATTAGTCATTAAACCAGCAGAAGTCTCCAAAATGTTTCATTACTTTTCTAACCTCAATTTATCTTTTTGAATCAAAGGGCCTTTTTAGTTGCATCAAGTTCCTCTGAAACTTTTTTTTTCTTCTGAAAAGATCACTCTTGGAAGAAACTTTTGACAAGTACACAGCATTTTGACTCCTGCTGTCTTCACGAACTGTCTGCCATTATAAATGCGGTGTCGCTTTAATGACCGAGCAGCTGACATCTGGCAAAACTGGAGCTCTGGACGGTACAACCACTGACAGGAGGAGGGGAGATGAAAAACACTCAACACTGAGCTCTTTTTCATCTTGCAAAGATCACCATTGAGAATGTCTGCCCACTTTTACATGTCCCATCTCTTATAGCTGTGTCCATCAATCACAATGCACTGAACGCAACAGAGTCACGAACCCTGTTGTGTTTGGTTGTGTGTGTTTGTGTGGTTGTGCTGAAGGTTCCTTTTCCATTTAAATCTTTCAATAGTGAATGTTGAATTTTGCAATCTGTATGCACACATTGTTGTTTTAGTTTGTGTTGTTTAAAGTTTTTGTGTTTTTGGCTGCTATTACAAGAGACAGCCCTAGAATTAGTCATGGTGCTCCCTTGGCAATAAACAGCAGTAGCAATGCTTTAGCACAAGAGGGCGAAAAGTTCTGCTCACTTGCTGCAATTCAAGTGACAATTAGCAACTCCCCTGCTAGTAAGATGGTAGAGAGAGGAACACGTAGAACTAGGTCAGGCCATAATTTGACCCCGAGTGAGTCACCAGATTCTCGGTATGGCTTGGAGGGCTTGAAGTAGGACAGTCTAAGGTGGCATTGACATAATCACCATCATTTAACACCCAGCCCCCCCACCCCTAACCCTCACACGTCCTGACAGGTGCCCACCTACATCCAGCGATTCAATTTGAACCTCCCACCAGCTTGTTCCTCCAGGGTTTAAAGTTACTAAAACTGCATCAGAGGTTTGTTCATTTTTTCTCTCCTTTATGAGTCCCTCCTCTGACTCTGCAGTGCACGTTACATTATTCATTGTGCATGGCAGATGCTCTCATCCATGGCAAGTTGCAATGCCTAATATTTAACATCTTAAATAGCCTTAAACCTGTTTACACAGCTGGCGTATTACAGGAGTGAATTAAGTAAAAGCACTTGCAAAGGTATGCAAATGCAGTCTCCCACCTAGTATTCTAACGGATGACCTACAGCCCCAGGTTTCTTAGCTCAATCCATTACCCCGTACTCTTTTTTTTATTTTATTTTGTTATTATTTATTTATTATCTCAGCTGAAGTGACATCACGGGGCAGTTGTTTCATGGAGTCACCCCACACAGAGCTTCAGCATGCCTTATCTGAAAGGTCAAGAATCCAAAGGTTGCAGTGAGGATGGATGGCCACTGCCCTTTATTCTACGAAGGACCAGCAACATCTGAAATCCTTATGGATCTGGTGCGCTCCTGCAGTAAGGACAGACTGTTTAAATCCTTGGGTGGCCATACCACCAGAGTGGCTCACAGTGCAACACATTGATCTGTTTACCTGTCGTGCAGCCTGCAATCAATGTGATCATATGATCACCCACTGCTGCAGTACAGGGAATGAGGATGACTGACAACAAGAAGGTCATGACAAAAGATCAGGCCGTGTTTTCAGAAATGTATGAAAAGGTTGCATACGTGCTTATTAAATTGCTTGTATATAAGATTTCTGAGCTCACGTGCACTGTTTATGTATTGCTGTATCCTTTATTAAGCTGTAAGACGATGCTTCATAATCATTATCTGTAAAATGTACAATATTCAGAATGACACTTTTTAATGCAATGCACATGGCCTTTTACGTTTGACCATACTCACCATACTTTTTACTTTGTACTCTGTGCAGTCAATATAATGTACATCATTAAAAGTTCTCTTGTGCAGTAATCCTGGCCTAAGGCATGTATCAATGCACCAAAAGTGTAACACACTGTTAAACAGTCCATACGGTGAACTTTTAAGAGTAAAATGGAGTTTGAAGGAAAAAATAGGTTTTTATTAAGTAAATCTATGTTGGGCTTGGTAGGATTAATAAAAAATTAATTTTCAAAGTGATGCTGCCACATCACATCACTGCCAAATTGGCAGTAAAGCAGGTCGCAGTGAAAAATAGAGAGATTAGGTGTTTTAAATTTGGTGTACTGCAGGGTTGTGTATGGTGTACAAAAAATTTTAAAGAAATGCTGCTAGTCTGTTGCAGCACTTGTACACCATGCAAAGAAAGCCAGGTTACATACGCATGGAAAATAGATACTATGTGCATGTATGTGTATCAATTTGCATGTACATACAGCGTCCTCTGCATTAATCCATACCCCTGACTAAACAGTAGCATAAGTAGCATAACAGAAAAAAGTATTTAGTATATATACATATTTTTTTCAACATTTTACAGTGTTGTACTTTAATCTAAATATCCTAATTTAATAATTCCACAGCACTTGAATATATTTCACGCCATTAAAAACATCATTTTTGGTGTTTTTGTTAGTGTTAGTCATGCCTACAAGGCCAAATTTTAATGGAAGCAAATAAATCCATGAGGACCTCTGGTCACTTGCAGTCCCATGCAGTTGTGGTTTCCACCATATAAAAATGTCCCCGGACTATTAAAATAAGGCATTAGTAACACATATAAACCCAGAATGATGAAGCGATTTGATTCCCTGTCAAAAATCAGAACTGTCCAATTAACTTGTGCGGTAGAGTGAAAGCCTAAGAACATTTGCAATCAGTCCACGTCTATACATAGACACCCACAAGGATTTAGATGGCCTTGTCATTTGCTGAGGATACACACCACAGCTGGTCAATAGTTCTTCTAAGATGGTGGTGAGGCCACAATTCCCTTCACTCAATTTGTGTAACAGAGAGGTCCACAGATTCCCTCTTCCCCAGCTTCGGTGCCACAGAGCATCTCACACAGTCTATCTGCCCTGGTTCTGAGAGACAGAGGAGTTGTTCTAGTTGTTAAAAGTTTGAGCCTGCTCACTGTTGCAGTGTTTTGAAGGCGCAGCTTTTGCCACAGCCCTCTCTGTCACATTTGTTTCACTTTGTGAGTATGGAGTTAAAAGAGAGCAGATTTTTGGATGAAGAGCAGCCCATCTTGAATTTGATATGCCTGGGTGCAGCTCTGATACAAATGATCACAAGTCCTCTCTGTTTTGATGCTGTGGGTCTTGAGGGGGCGGAGGCTTTGTCAAATGGGCACGCAGCTTTATGAGAGAGAGGTAGTTTTGGAGAAAACAGTTTGTGCCTGCTTTCCCCCTCCCCCCTCTCGTTAGCCACCTGTTTGAGGCAACACCAGCGCCGGCCCAATCTGCCGTGCCATCTCCTGGGGGCTCCCAGCCGCTCCTGGCCTTGTTTGCATATGAAAATGAACAGAACCCTTCCTTTTCTCCACTCACCCACAGTTTGGACTCTCTCTCTAGGACAGGTGGCGCTTTGTTTGCAGCCATTTTTTTTGGGCCTTTCAGGACACAGCCTGGTCCTTGATGTGATATTTGGGACTGCAATATAGTTTGGATTAGTTATTGCTCTTTTTTCTTCCTATCTTTCCGTTTCCCTCCTGATTCGTTTTATGAACCTAAGATTGTTTTGATACAGAAACATTTTTTTTAAGCACATTTTACATGTGGACTGGGAAAGCTGTCTGTCAAGTTCCAGGAGATTGTACTTGAAAGCAAAAGTATTCAGAAAGTGTTCATATGGTGAACTGTTTTAATTAGAAGCAAGACATGGCATGGAGTGCCTGGCATGTAAATGGATGAGGAAAAGGGTAACTTTGTTTTACTCGGTGATGTTCCTTTGACACATCTCTGCCCAACACATATAGTTAGCTGGGCCTGCTTTACAGGTGGAACGTCCCTGACTAACACACCATGTGTTCACTGTGTGTTAATCAGGGACCTATGTTCACAGTAAGGCATAGCCTCAAGTCAGTTTTACAATCTTTGCCAGAGAGACAAGGTATTCCATTAGGCCTCTGGTCAGCTATCTAGTTAACTTCAAATATAGTATGATATCAGAGTGATGTCATGGTTGATCATTACCTCAGCTAGATATGCAAGTTTTTTTTTGTGTGTACAGCTTGCTTAGCCAGCTGTATTACTGTTTGGCCACAAAAGATTTATCTCCATTAAAAATTGAGAAATCTCCTTCTACCGTCCAGATGTCATCTGTTTCTCCTGAGCATTGTCTGCTCTACTCAGGATCTGTAACAAATATCCACGCATGTCATTTATCATATGTTTTTTGTTGAGAACTAATTTGTCTACTGCCATCAGGAATCCTGTCCATGAAATGAGGACTTTGATATACCCTTTTATATGAGATTAAAAAATGACTTGAATACCTTTCAAAAAAGACTGTATAGATTGTCTGGATTGTATACTTATACAATTCATGAAGTGATACTCTTTCATGTAATGTGTAAGAGTATCACTTCCGTGCCTGGCAAAACTATATGAAATAATCATATATATGTATTAATAAATCAGTTCATATTTCAGTTATTATCCATAAAAACAAAAACTGCTTTCAATAATCATTGAATTTGCTCTTGTCGTCTGTGTGGTCAACTGAGCTGAAAGGGATGCACATTTGAATAGACTACAGTTATCAGTTATCAGCTATAGCTACAGAATGCATCTT
Source organism: Megalops cyprinoides (assembly GCF_013368585.1). NCBI lineage: Eukaryota > Metazoa > Chordata > Actinopteri > Elopiformes > Megalopidae > Megalops > Megalops cyprinoides. The sequence goes on from NC_050591.1 coordinate 20,230,413, forward strand.
CATTGTTGTTTACATCAATCATGTTGTTTACTAACATCTGATTAAACACCATGTAAGACCCACATTTCTCGTACATAGCAAAAAAGTGTCCTGAAATGACCTACATATTAAATGAAGATGAAAAGGAGTTCCTATTGATGTAATCAAGAGAAGTATATATACAGGCAGACTTTGCACCACTTTTGAAACCAATATGCCTCCTGGACATGGTCAAAAAAGAAGAAGTTTTTGTGTTATTCAGCGGAGAATGAGGTAAGCGCTTATGACTGCAATTTGTGGTGTTATTCTTCCTGTTCTTCCATGTTCTGACGATCTGAACACAAAGGCCGACCTTCGGCAGGAGAGGCGAGCTGAAGGCAGAGACGGAAGCTCTCCTTACGCCGGGTCAACGCAAGATCTGCGGGTGTAGTCATCAGCACGTTCCTGTCACAGATACATTGCGGATTTGCAGTCTGTGCTCAGTCACCACAGCCAGGGAGGCAGGGGCCCATGTGAGAGTGTGCGTGAGCCTAGAAAAACAATGCCTCCACTCACATGCAACCAATTCTTCAATAACACAGAGGGAGCACTGGTGTTTTAGATCAAAAAAGGGATCCAATCCCCCCTGGGACCAAACAGACATCTATCTGAGTTCAGCTGAACCTCCTGGGGAACAACACGGAAGATGCAGCCCCATGATGTTTTTAATTACAATATTCCTCACTGATTGCCACAGTCTATCTGTCTAAAAAAAAGTGTTATTGATTGTAAGTGACAAGTGAATACATGTCTCTTCTTTTGGGGGACATTAAGCAAGCATGTCCCAAACGGCCTGCCTCCTCGTCCCTAACGGGGATATAAACGTTCCAATTACTTCCCTGCTCAGAGCATTGGGAAAACAGCCTTGTAAATACAGGGATAGGATTTATGGCAATGAAGATGTGTCTGATGAAATCTCCATTCACTCCACTTTGGGAAAGGGGGGTAGAAAGTGACGAAAAAGAAGAACATGTTCCCAAATAGAGGAAGCAGCAGTGGGTGGGCAAAACTCTCAGAAAGATATGCTTGCCAGCTAATGCTGCCCTGGCAGAGTTTCAGATGCACCTTACAACAAGAACCTTCTGCATAGCATAAGATATCCCTCACAGCTGTTTGTGTGGATTGATACTGTGTGCATGCACTTTGCCTGAGAAAAGCACATGCAATGGAAAATCACCTTCACCACAGGACTGCGGGGGAGTGGTTGGAGAGATCCCCCAACACCTGTGCTGGTGACAAATTAAGCACGCAGAAGCCAGGATACCACCGTTTTCAGGACATTGCTCACTGTGTGTTAATCTGTGCAGCAATCTGAAAGTCCAAGCATGGCTTTTTGCCTCTTTGTCAGGGCAGAAACAGGGCGAGATGGGAGGAGAAACACATCACAGAGATTTGGTAAATGTTGTTCCCAGCATTCCTGTCTTTAGATTCTCATTCATGCTCTCATTGTACTTCTCTCTCTCTCTCTCTCTCTCTCTCTCTCTCTCTCTTTCTCTTTCCCCTCTGCTTGTCAGAATGAGGCCACCTTGTCCCTCAAGGCCAGAAACAGCACAGTGAGGGACCATGTTACTCTTGTTGGAATTTAGAGGACAGGAGAGGAGAAGATCCCTGGGTCTGTGGGTGTAACATCCATCATTACATTACATCATTTATTTTCCTGGCAGATGCCCTTATGCAGGGCCATTTACGCAGCTTATATTTTGCATATTATCCATTTGTATGGGCAGATAGTTACTGAAGCAATTCAAATTAAGTGCATTGCTCAAAGATGGGATCGAAGTGCTTCGCTTGAGAATAGAACCTAGAACATGCTGGTTTCAACTTCAATTCCACCACACCACCCTTTCCTCTGAGGAGACCAGGAAGGTGCATCCCTCAAAATACATTTACTACCAGTAAAATGATATAATGAATGTTAGTATTAACATATTTACAAATATGTTTTGTGTGTTTGATAATCATGGCATTTACCTTCAGGACATGATTGTTTTCCAGTCATTATGGTATTGTTCAGTTCTGCAGTCGGAGGCATACACACTTGTGGACGTGTAGCTAAATTATGACCATTTCCCATTGCCTTTGTGAGATCTGAAGTCTTCAGCACTGCAGTTGCAGATAAGAATTCTTCAGATCATCTTTAAGTTAAGCTTACAAGGGGAACTCAAGCGCTGTCAAAGTGTATTGCCGCAAACACAAACATGAGCGTAATCAAATGGAATCTTCTAATTTAATTCATATTCAGAATTCAAATGCATGCTGGCAGGTTTCACCATACTATGGAAGGTGAAAGATATAGTTAATAGTAGTTCAGTCCTTCTCAGACAGATTTAATTACGATAAAGTTAATGAAGGACTGATTGAATAACTCTCTCTCTCTCTCTCTCTCTATATATATATATATCAATCAGATTTATAGTACCTGATTTTCTTTCGTATGTTGTTGTTATCTAATATTGTAGGCATAGATGGTGTTGCCCAGGGACGCAATGAAAGTGTGACAGAGGAAACAGAAAATGTGGTGCATTGTAGTGTGGATGAAGGAGACAGAGACAGTGTAGTATGGTGCCTTGCTGATGTAGGAGATAGTGTGGCACAGTGCAGTGTGGATGTAGGAGACAGAGACATTGTGGTACAGTGCACTGCTGATCCAGGAGGCCTGGCAGAATGGCTCTCAGAGATGGTGCCCATCTGCTCCCACAGCTGGCTGGCTGACAGCTGTAAATTGATTGTGTGGAGATTGGTACCCGTGTCTGAGCCCCAGAATCACAAGGAGCTCAGTGAGTGCATTAATCCAATTAATTTAGCAGCGCGCCTGATGCTCAGCAGATACAGAGAGAGGAGCAGGGAAGAGAGGGAAAGACAGAGAAAGAGGGAAGGAGGGAAGAAGGGAGGGAAAAGTGGAAGGAATAAGTAAACAGGAACAGATGATTTTGTGTGACCTTAGTACATAATTTATTTGCTCAGCGAGTGCACTTAGCAAGAGCAACATAGAGAGCTGTTTGCTTTTTTCACATATTATCCAGTTGTACATCTTAAAATGTCCTTAGGCCAAAGTAAAAGGCATTTTGCTCAAGTGTAAAGAGCAGTATCTCACCATGGATAGGAAGCCCACTGTCTTAACCACGACTCCACAAGATTCATTCTTTTCTTTTCAGTTTTGTGGATTCCACAAGTGGGATCCATTGATTTCATTGATTCCAGTTTCCTTTAACTGTTATTCCCTTAATTTATATTTTCATCACCTGTACATTCTTGCATACAGGTGGCATTATTTGAATGCTGGGTACATTGTGGATTTTCACAGTTTTGTCTGAATTGATTAAAGTAACAATTAAGAGTATTTTGGTTCTGGCTCTGATTCTGGGGGGGGGGGGGGGCATCCTTCTCTCGCTCAGATGGAGTGTTTGTGGAGTGAGTCCTGACTATCGCCTCATTACCAGATTGCTGACGAGGGCCTTTCCAAGAATGCCAGAAAGGCAGCAAGTTTCACAAGAAGTTTGTCTGAGGCAGACAAAAGCACAGCATTCACAGACACACACACACACACACACAAATGAAATCAGCCTGCCATTCCTTTCTTAGCACTTTTATGCAAGAAACAAACAGCTTGCATTCCTAAACCTCTAAATGTTCTTTTAAGAAATACAACATGTTTATTGTATGTCTGAAGTCATGATATGCCCAATGATCACAATATCAGTGTTCTCAAGGTGAAACAAACAGACACCACAACCTTCAGAAAGGGCAGGAGAGAGAGAGAGATAGATTGCAAGAGCAAGTGAGAGAAGAGAGAGATAAAGAGACATGGAAACATATCTCACATTCTGCTTTTTATCATACAAGGACACAGCAGCCATTAAAAGACATTTTGGATTAATAGAAAGTGTATGCTCACAAGGAGTGCTATTTTAATTATTAATATTGTCTACTGTATAACCTGAGTTCCAGTCAGTGTGACCTTGAGAGACCAAGCATGTCTTTTTTTTTTTCCTTTTGGCTTTATTTTTCTTTTTGTTCTTGCTGGTCCTGCTAAGATCCTAAGTATTGTCTCAAGATAATAAATCAAGCAAATTCACAGGTCCACATATCTTTTTTAATATTTATTGCAGGGTACTTAAGGTTATAAAATTCCAAATTGGCCTGTGCTGCCATCCAGTCCCAGTCCAAGCCACATCAAATACTACTGTATGTAGCATGTGAGGGAAATGATCGCTTTCAGCCTGTTTCACTGCCAGACTTTCTCTGCAAATCTCCAGTGATCACCAACTCCAAGGTCCTCAGAACTTTCTCATTTAACAGATCAATACCACACTGAATTCATTCTCTGTAATGAAAAAAAAACCTTCACCTTTCCCCTTCTCTCCTTCTCCGCTCTTTTCTTTCTTCCTTTTATTGTACATATTTTCTCTTTTTCTTATTCATTCTTCCTTTACTCGGCACAATTTTTTCAAATTGTATTTCTCACATAACTTCTCTCTAACACACAGACACACACTCACACACACACAAATGCACACTCACAGGTACATTCACACGCACACACACACATACATACACACACAGACACACACTCACACACACACAAATGCACACTCACAGGTACACACACACGCACACACACATACACACACACGCACACACACACACACACACATAACTCAGCTACATGTCCCACTCAAAAGAGAGAGAAGATGCCCCACGAATGCTCACTCTACAGGAGCTGCAGGAACAGGTGTGGGTTACCTTGTATCCCTCTCTTTGCTGCATGTTGCAAGGCTGAACATTTGTTTTTCATCTCAGCTGTTGCCTTGGCAACGGCTATTTGTAACCTTTTATTTTCAGAATGAGACCAGTCACATTAAAGATGCAGATTTTCCTATAGACTGGCACCCCCCCCCCCCCCCCCCAAGGACAGCTCCAAATAAAATGGGGGCAAATGGATTTGCTTGGATACAGACCCAGGACGGTGACCGTCTCATGAACCTCGGAGAAGTGACTGACTCCAGGGGAGGAATCTGATAGCAGGCCACTACAGTTCTCCACGCTGATCTCTGCACTTTGTGTGGGGATGCTACAAAATGCTCTGATTCACTTTGGAAACATTTTCTGAGAAAGACATTTGCCGTGTCCACGAGAAGGAATCATTTCAAGTTATTCGCACTTCACTGGCACTTCTGATGCATACATTGCATTCATTCATTCATGTGTGACTGTCATCTTGCCTATGTTTTTTGTTTGTTTGTTTTTTACTTTTTATCTATTTACTTGGCTTTCTCAAAGTCGTCAGTCAAATATTCACATTACACGTGCATTGTTTCAAAGTTGGCTTTGGCCCTCTGTCAGCATTATGTTCTAAAAATGTGCCAGTCTGGGCTATTCACACAGTGACTGCTACACGTGGTTACAACATCAGGTTCACACTTGTGGCTGTGCCCTGGAAACAAGAGCTGCGCGAGGAATTCAGTCTAATCTACCCTGAATTTTGATATTGCCTGTCTATATTGGGCATCAAAAGAAACATAAATTGACTTATGAATGAACAAGTAATATTACAATAATGAATCCTTTTTTAAATTAAATAAATTATTATTACAAAATTATGTAAAAATGATAAAGGAATTTTAGACACTGATTGAACGCTTTGGATTGAACGCTTTGGATTGTTTTTAATAAATATCTGAAAATTAGGTGAAGACTTCAGGTGATGTAGTGGTGATGTAAGCAGAATGTTTGCAGTATTGCTTTGATTGATAGATTATTAATGCTGTGATGCAATTTGAGTGATTGATGGTGGCACTTGGTGCTTTTTGATCTAATGAAACCAGTTATGCGAAAGTGATCATCAAGACGGAGCGCCATATTTCCATCTTTCCAACTCTCCGTGACTCGCGATCTCCCACGTCGCAGCTTGTCATTGACGGAATGTGTTCGGCTGTAACGTCATGCCAGAAATTGCTGGCTGTGAACATCCCAGATGGCGAGTGCCAGAGTGATGACTTAGGCCAGTCTCCAACGCACTGATGGCACAGAGATGTTGTTCTCTTGATTGGTGGAACATGCTGCTCCCTTTTCTTGAATGTCCGGACTTCACATTCAGCAGGTTACTTCACCTCATCACCTGCACTGAACGCCCTGTGTGACCGGGAAGATAATGCTGTGCTTATGCAACGGTCACCCAATCATATTGTGGCCAGCTATGTATGTTTGATTCATCAGGTTGACTCCAAATACATTAAATTGTCTTCAGAAATTTACATTTATATTGTGCATTTGAAAATGCTGGCATTTTGTGTTTGTGAAAATATGCATCCAGAAGTGATGTCTTTCTTTCCATACTCAATATGTTACCTTCATCAAAAAGCATGCAAAATAACAGTTTCACAATAGCAATAACCAGATGCAATACAGCACAGTCTGACTAAAACATCTAGAGGAGATAACTAGACTATTTCAGCTTGATGTAGCTGAAGCCAAAGAAATTGATAACTTGCCTGCAAAGCAATAAATATCCATAGTTGTCCCATCTGTACAAATAATGTGACTACTTTGAGATCATTTTCTGGGCTATTTAAAATGGATATGAAACAGAAACCATTATTTACCTGTATATATACACAGAGGAAATTTTGCCCTCAGTCCAGATGAAATCAAGCTTTTTTTACTGCCCCAATCTGTATAACCAAGGCCCCATGTACTTTTTTTTTTCATTATGGACTGCTAAGCCAGTAAATAACATGCATATCTGTCCTATCCCAAGGCAAACCTATGTAATCGTAACAGTCATATCATATCTTTCCCAAATGATGGCCGATTTAACAGTATCCATTTGGTGGAAGCGTTAACATGTTATCTTTAGCATGGAAATTAAGCAGGAAACAAAGATGACGTGAGGAGACCTGTTCCGGCTCATGTAAACAAGCTTCTCTCTCCTCCATGGCATCCTCTGTGGTCCTCTCTCTCTCTCTCTCCTCCTTCCAGTGTCACATTCATCTCTGCGCTTATCTGCCTCTCAGCAGAGGCAATGCTAAGGGAAAGAAGCGGGAGGATTAATTAATCTGTCGTGTGTCAAGGTGACTGGCTGTAATAGGCTGTTAGAGAGGTTTAGAGCTCTGGTAATTTTGAAGTTGGCAGAGTATGTGGCATGCACTGTACAGGTTTTTTTTTTTTTGCTTTTTGCTTGAATTTGCCCTTTTGTTGAACTTATGTGTATGTGTATGTGTATGTGTGTGTGTGTGTGTGTGTGTGTGTGTATTGGGGGGGGGGGGGGGGGGGGGGGGGCGATGGCGGTTGTGGTTGTTCTTTCTCCAGGGCACCCGCAAAGGATTCACTGTGTGGACACATATGTGTACCAGATACTCACTCATGCATAGATGACCACATCTATAGAGTCTCTGCTGCTCTCCACTTAACCTCATTCATAGATACTTTAACAGAACTGAACACCATCATAGGTGATGCTGGCATTCATGTATAACCACAGAATTGTTTGCTCTTTTTTAGCATTTCATATTTCCCATTTTTCACCCAATTGGCAGTTATAGTGCATTAAGCTCATCTCCTCATACACCCAGCTGTATTTGTATTGCAGTGCCAAAGCAAGATGTTATACTTGGTTGCAGCCTGCAACTATTCTTCAACATAGAAGTCCTACAGTGCACTACAACAGAGCCAACATGGAGGATGGACACATCCCCGCTGAACCCAGAGGGATTTCACAGGTGCCACATCATTGTGGTGACCACTCATTAGTGGTCACCACAATTGGAACATCAACAGTTTGGTACATTATTGTCGGCACATGGCATGGCCAGTTTTAAAACCGGAGATGTAGGGATCAGTTTGTGCTTCAAACAAGTGCCTTAAGTGTCTGATCCACTTTGGAGTCCCAAGAGTCAGGGTTGTTTTTAAAAGCTTGGAAAATGATGGAATGCAGCTAATACAGATAACATGAAGTGTGCAAGTTGGAGACATTTATACATGCATAATGTGACCTTTTGCCCACTGCTTCTTGCTGTTTTATGCCCTATGATATGTGAGCATACTTGCATTGTGTACTTGTGAGTCTGTTTATTTTTGGTCTGTGTCAGAGCATGCAGTTCTACCTTCTATGTGGGTCGATGAGGATGTTTACCTCCTGTGTTTGTGTGTGTGTTCATGTGTGTTTGTGTGTTTGTTTGTGTTTGCACATCTCTTTGAATATATTTAGCCTTTTGTGTATCTCATCAGTATGTGTTTGCTGTGCTTGCATCTGCTGTGTGTCTATCGTAAGTGTATCTGATGTTTGCATATCTCCTGTGTGTGAGTGTGTGTTTGCAGTGTGTGCCTGAAGGTGTATTTACTGTGTGAGTACCTGATGTGTGATCACTGCAGCCTGAGACACTCCGCTATGAAGGACAGATCTTGAAGAACTTTGCACACTGATCTCACTGACGGATGCTTCCATGGTCCACCAGCATCAATAAAATAAGTCAGACACGTCTGACCCAAATTTCCTTTGACCTGACCACTCCTCTGCTCCATGCTCTCTCTCTCTCACACACACACACACGCGCGCGCACACAGAGACACACACACACACACACACACACACACACACACGTATGCACACGCACATGTGCGCACACACGCGCACACACAGAGCTGCTTTCCCTCTGTCCCAGCAGAAGCAATAACAGGCTTTTTATTAGGACAGCCCTAGATCAGTGGGTTCCCCTGGGTTGCTCGTGCAGGCCGTGTAAATAAAGAAAGATGAAAAAAGAAACAGGACTGGTCAAACTTCTGAAGACCTCCCTCCCCCACCCTTGGACCTGTCGACCTTCCACATTCCCAAGATGCCTCTCAAGCCACGTTCCCGATGGGAGGGGGGACTGTTTTGTGTGCACTACAGGAAATGAAAGCAATTTGGGGATGGAGTCTTGGCCAACCTACCTTTGGATGAGAAGCAGCACCAGCGGGGATGCCAAATGGTTTATTAAACGCCGCTGTCCCACCGAGTGATTCCTCAGGCTTCTGTTCCTCTTGGCACGCATGCCCACAGCCCATCTTCAGGCAGCCTGTCGCTTACCCCCTGAGGGTGCCCACCAGATATGCAAATGTAATTGGATAAAGCAACAAAGTGATACGAACAAACAAATGAATGCAGTTTAAATAACGCACCTTTTTCTGAAATTAAAACGGATTTTCATTACAAGTAAGCATAAATAGGCAAGAGCAAAACACAGCTTTTGTGAGGCAGAGAAAAGTATTATGCACACTGATTCTGTGTTATGTTATTCCTACCAAGTGAATTGAGGTTTTGACAGTCTGGATCTTAATCTTAAACAATATGAAGAGAACCAACACATCTAATTTGAAATAATTACCTGAGGCATAATGCAACAACAGGGATGACATTAATTAACATACAATGACTGTTTTTCCCAAAATGAACCAGTAAAAAAAAACAGAACAAGACACAGCTGCACAATTTAATGTAAATGTTTTCAGAAAGTACAGGCATAATGCACAGTGGGGAAGATCTGACTGCATTTTTGTCTATGAAACCGCTAAATTCTGCCGAAGGACTCAAGCTGAAAATTGGACTTTAGTGTTGTTGTATTGGATGGCCAGAATGGAGAAGCTGTGAGCAATAACACCATGGCAAATTGAAAAATGGCATGTCAGAATCAGAGGAAGTTCCTCAACTAAAATCTATTTTCCAAATGTAGTCACAACGTGGAAAGTGCAATGACTAGTGACAAAAGCCAGTCCTGATTGTCCAGGATTTTACAGTCAAGAGGTCACAGCCCGCCTCTAAATATTAAGCAATGCCAAAGCGAGCAGGTTTTCAGTTGCATGATGTGGATGATGATGCTAGTGTTAGGTATTGCTGGCATTGTATTTGGTAAACACTGTTAGCAATGTTCAGTCTTAGATAAAGTCCAACAGTTCAGGTCACCAATAAGCAAATTAAGTTTGTGGAAAAGAATCTAGAGGATAAAATGTCTGGGAATTAAAACAGAAGTGCTTATTGTCCATATAGTGGTGCAGATAACCATAACAATTGTGCATTTTGTGATAAAAGCAAATAATTTGGTACACTTATAGCCAAAGGCATTCCAAAAAAAATGGATATGGAGCCATCCTGAATTTTCAATATGTCGCCCATGGCAGCCAATTTGACAGTGACAACTGTTTTCAGATCAATTTTCTTATCAACGATGGATATAATATGATATTGAGGACATAATTAGTTGAATTTAATTACCATACATAGTTCTTGGGAATTGCCATTTGGATAGTACATGCAAGTCATTGAAAATTCAAGATGGCTGCTATTTTTCAAGATGGCAGCCATGACTGGTATGAAAATTGTAATTGCAATAAAGTTGTGTAGACTAGTCTGATATGGATGATCTCGGTGTCAAATCATGCATTTTTTATTATGCAGCATTCGAATTTGGAACTTTAGAATTGCCCAGAAGCTTCCTTCTATCTCACAGTTCAAGACTCAAAGTAAGTGATAACAATAACTAAAGTTTATTATCTACAGTTTATTTATTTTTTTTTACATTGGACATTTTCTTGCTCTTGTGAAAAAGTGATGTCCATCACACATGGCTGAAGATTTTTTTTTTTTTAATTCTTACATTTATCATATTATATAAAAGAAGAAATTTATATTTTGATACTTATTACAAAAAGAATTAGATTTTATACTTTGTGATTTACATAACACATTTCAGAACTGACAGATATGATTTACCATAATGCACATAGGACAGCTTGAAACTAATATCCTAAAATGAAAATTATTTCTTGAGGCTCTGTTGCCCATGTAGCTTTTGCTGTCTTGGGAGGGTCATCTGGGGTCTGAAAGCTGCCCATAGGGGTGATGAGAGTTGCAGACCACACGGTCGAATAATATGATACATTCTGTTGTTGCTGCCTCCGCACATAATTACAAGTGGCTGGTATCACAGTGACGAATGTGTGGAAGGAGCATTCACAGCTTACAAGACGAGGGAAGGGCAGCTCTTCTGGACCGCTGCTGCTCTGCGGGCGCAAAGCTCACATTCAGAACTGGCTGTGCTATGGAATGTCATGAAAAACATTGAAGACTGTTGCACTGTGGAGTCGTTACTCCTGCACAGACCCTGCTGTGAGGGCAATCGGAGACAGTGAAAAATGTAAACAATTAAAAAAGGTTTAATGAAATTGGTTTTTCGATTACAGCACTTAGGACTACAGCAAACAAACCCCGGGGCCATGATTAATGTGCGACCACACATCGACACTGCTGAGCCACTGATGGAGCTGACATCAGAAGGGGAATTCACTCGGATCTGATCCCAGTCTTTGCTGTGGACATTCAAACGAATGAAAGTTTTCGAATCACACGTTTACAGTAAAGTTTTCAAAAAAATCATAGATTTAATCTAAAAGGTGTATAAATGTAAAAGAAGAACTGAAAAAAATTTGAACTGGCCTTTGATAAATTATTTTCTTTTTATTTTACAGGTTGCATGTGGTTGTGTGTATGTGTAGGCCTAATTCAAGTAGCCTATAACAACCTCTGGCAGTGGTAAGAGGCCACTTGTAAGGAAGGCTGCAACCAGTCTTGAGGCATGGGGGTGTGGATATCACAGCAGAGAGCAGGTATATTCTAGTGAAAAGCACTCCAGGGCCTCATTTAGTGTACTGATGACCTCATTAGTTAACTTTATTTCCCATAGGGCAGCACTCTTCAGTGGTACAGAACAACAATCCAATACCATAGAGATAACAGCCATTCATGCACCTGTTTTATTGTTGTATTTTATACCTATCTATTTATTTTATTCGATTTATTCTTTTGTTGTTTTTGATGTGTGTCGGACGGTACAGTTATGACACTCAAATTTCCTTCGGCATTAATAAAGTATTTCTTATTCTTATTCCTATTCACACAAACACACACACACACACACACACACACATGCACCCATATTCACACTCACAAACAACAAAACCATTCACCTTTTTGACTAAAAAACAACCTATGTTTTACACATGCAATTCATTGTATTGTAGATGTTCCTCACAGTGCATTGTGGGTACTTACCTGAGCCAGTCTGGAGACTCAGCATTGTGATTCACTCGGGAGCACGGTGTTTGCAGTTTTCTCCCAACAACTCCCTTCTACATAACTCTTTGCTCTTCCTCAGCACTTCCCAACAGTGCATATCACCAATTATTACGAAAGGTTATTAAATAGCATAACCCGAGTGACCTACGAGCACATTTTGCAGGCAAACCTTTGTTTGATTTTCCTCCAGCTCCACATCACCCATTGCAGTTCCTGTGCAGCCAATCTGAGGCCTCTTTAAGGACAAGTGTATAACCCTGTCTCCATGCACTATACTGTAAGACAAGGTTCTGCCCACACATATGATCACACACACACACACACACACACACACACTAACACACACACACGCACGCACACAAAGGCTAGTCCCTCTAGAAGCTGAACCTGATTGAAAGTCATATTCCCAACAAAGAAAAAAGATAAATCTTCATCCCCAGCAATACTCCCCCTGACACTGAGTCAGTCTGTTTCTCTCTACAGGATTCTATTCCATAAGACGATGCCAAGACCCCCTTTATATGATGGACAGTCTCAAATAACTTGAGTGAAGGAACATTTCAAGGGGGATGGGTGCACAACACACAAAGCATACATACTCAGCAAAGGCAGAATTCTTTCCTTATCTGTTGAGTTGCAATATCATAAATGTGCGAAATGTCATCCTGTCCCTCCCTGATTACATCCACAGTTCTTCAGATTCAGGTTTCTGCGGCCTGTAGCCAGATGATCTGTAACTGCCCTAATTCTGTGACTGCTGCTTCCCAATCACAGTAACAACACATTAAAAATGATTCAAAGTCATGTTCTTTTGGTTTAGAAGACAGGCATTCAAAAACAGTGGTGGAGAATGAGCTAGCTGTGTCAGTCACTAATGGCAATAAATGACAATAATGTGAAGCCATGCCCATCAGTGTTTAGCCTCCCTTATTAAATCTTTGTCCTGCTGTAATGGCATGGAAGATATAGGCATATATATGTACGCAGGTAGGGCACCTGTCGTGTATAGAGCACTTCATCCATTGTCTATTGATCACCCCAGGAGCCCCAGTACACAAGTACTGCAGGACCATGGGTAGAACCAGTGAATAGCTCCAGCCCTGCTCACAGGAGTGCTGCAGAACCATGGTTAGCATCAGCCTACACACAGGCATGGAAAAAACTGCTGCTCATTTCTAGTCACTGCATCAGCTGTTTGTAGCCTCAACAGAGAGACTGTATAAAATATCCTATGATGGGGAGAACATTAAGCAGTGCAAGTCAGACTGCCTGCTTTGTTGATGCCACGTGTTTTGTTTGATTATATCATTATTATAAGGAGATTACAAAATGTAAAATCAAGTTGTTATTTATTTATATATATATGTGTGTAATAGTGTTATTGTTTACTCTTCCTTTACCATAGTGGTTAGCACTGGGTTATGCTATCAAATTCTGCTGCCTCAGGTTGCTGTACCATCTGTGTTTTAGAGAGAGAGACAACAGAATTTTATTTTGGGAGCGTTGCACAGACAAGCGAGAAGTAAAAACTTTGGGCCGTATTCTCCCATGTGCGCCGCTACGCACTTTTCAGCCTACACGTATTCTTCCCTTGACTTAAGTCTATGATTTGTGCACCATGACGGCAGTAACGCGCTTCAGGGCGGAGCAACCCCAAAATCAGGGCGTTTCTTATGTAAATACCATTTACGCATATTCTGCCCTTGACTTGCGCGCTTTTCACACGAAAACACCATATTGCCTTTTGAGTCGGTGGTCAGCCTACTTTTAACATTATTATACATGTACAAATAAAGTTCAAAATTTACGATATTTGTGTCATTATTTTTAAACTACAATAACATTTTTTGTAACCCTATATTACATTGTTAAACTGAAAAAAAAAGTTTTACATCACATGGTGTTATTAACAAGCCTGGTAAATAATTAGTTCAATGAGAATAAAACAGAAATATCAATTAAGATGAATATAAATAGGACCAATCTTCTAGTATGCCTTAACAATCCTAAACCAAAATGCCTGCTCTGCATTTGCTTGTGCTCCTGAGAGAGTGGGAAAGACGGAGAAGAGCTTTCCAGCCACAGTAATCACCCGCATTCCCTACTGGTATTCATCAAAAACACCAGTGCTCTGTCTGGGTCGTTTCAGAGGGTGGCTGAATTTTTAATAATGTTTTTTTAATAATAGGCCACACAGAGTTCAAGCGTGGGCATTGGAACATACATTTCATTGCACCTTTTCCTCAAAAGTGCATTTTTATTAATGAATCTCCACATGTCAAACATTTCTTTACACATAGGCCCAGCACATGTGTCATTTGGTATATTTACTTTATTTTTGGGTTTATGTCCTACATAGAAACAAATGCTTTCCTTTGAGGCGATTCGTAGTATAGATGTCCCTTTGCATTTATTTTCAAAATCAGAGTTTTGTTTATGGTTTGAATGGATTTCAATGACATTCACATGGTAAATGCGTAAATCCATGTTCCGTGTTTTCCCGACAGCCAAAATAAAGGCTGTGACTCAGTCTACTCCTATTTTAAATAAATCACGCCTCTTTCATGAGCCTGCCTTCATTCTGAAGTTAAGCGCTGTGGGCGTGATCGGAGCGCGTAGGGGAGAATACGTGTAACTGGAGGCACGCAAAAAAGGACTTACGCACAAATGGGAGAATACGGCCCTTTGTTATTAGGCAGCTTGCACCTGCTGCACTGCAGTGAGCACTTCAGTTAATATCACACACTATGGACATCTATGAACAGAATGCTCTGGCAGCATACTGCAAAACCCAAAATACACCTCTGAGCTTTCCATCAGTAATATGAGTTATCATTCAGTCACTGCACACTTCAGTGTAAATTAGGACTGTCCTTTCCACACAGTTGGCTCTTTAGAGCAAGTATGAACTCTCACTGGGTAAATGGGTTATTGTTTTTTTTTCATTTTGGCCGCATTGTTGGCTCCAGTAGTTCATGTGGTAATAACAATGGCATCTGATTTTGGCTTGTTGTTGGCCACAAAATGATCTTCCATCTCTCCTTTGTTCTACCATACTATCAATCATTCAAGTAATCAATTCAATTTTATTGAATTTTCAAGTGTTGTAAGAACATTTTTAAAATCAAGATGCGTATGCAGCACAGTGGATTTTCCAGAGGAAATAAAAAAAAAAAAAAACAGAGCAATTGAGAAAAAAATGGAATGGAATGGAAAGTATTCCCTGACCCCAGGAAAAGACACTTAGGAGACCCCTGGATAATAATGGAAAAGATAACATTGAGATGAGGCATAACAGGCATCAGTTCATCGCAACAGTTCCATAGACAATGATGACATTATGACATTGACAGTAGATGGCATGGTGGCCTCAGGCAGGCTATGAGTGTGGACCCCTCCACCTGACAGTGCAGCAATAATCCATGCTTCTTGTTTGCTGTGGCTGGTAAATCAGCAGGTGGAGAGAGAGAGAGAGAGAGAGAGAGAAACTGTTCCACCCCATTGGGAGCAGGAACCAGATAAAACCAAAGGATAGTACAGCTGGAAATGTGGCAACACCAAAGATGGTTCACGGAATCAGAAATTATCTATAGTCATGGGGCACCCTTCTCAGCATCCAACTGCAAGACCTACCATCAAGATAAGTTTTCATTCTAGACTTCAAACTTGAGATTGTGCCAAATTCACTAACATTGTTTTCACCTCTCAATCAGGACCACTCGAATGTATAACTAAATGTATAACTATCTCAGGTCTGAATTAGTCAATCTTAATTCACTTTTTATATAAATAGGCTGTTAGATTCATGCTCATGTCAGTCATAAAAAATCACATTTGAACAAAGAGGTAATACTTTCATTTAAAATTCCATTTTTATTCACTCCTCTCTGGTAATCATTTGCATACACAGGGCCTCATAGTCCTGCTAATGTTACATACAGGTATAATTTTTTGCTCTGTATGTGTTTGTAACATAAGATAAATAATTAATCTGTAGTAATAATAATATGTCTATGACATTTGCACAGAGTATTTGCAATACGGTAATGAAAATACTTACAGTATGTTAAATTCCATGAAAATTCATGCAGAATGAATTTAGATGAGAAGTGCAAACATTTGTCTCTCAGCTTTATTCTGATGATACATATGTAATTTTAAATTAACTCATATCAATCTGTAATGTAAATTCTTAATTCTCTCAATTAATGTTTTTTTTTTTTTTAATTGAAAGTTGAATGCCTAGAAGCCATTGATTTCCATTATTTAGTGACTCAAAGTCCACCAGCCACAGTGAAACAGACCAGTGGGAGCCATGTTGCCTGACAGTATTATCAGACAGATTTTCGGATTTTTTTTTCTGTTTTTTTTTCAGGAGGCTGTAGAGATGAGCTGGCAGAGATCATTTATTAATGGCCCAAAAAGAAATTCATTACAGTATTGTTCATGCAAATGTAAATGGTAAAAAAGTTAAAAAGACAAACAAAAGGAAAATAGTTTGACCATTATGTTTTTGGCCACTATGTGGCCTCTATGAGTTCATTTGTAATAAACCATATGACTATTCACAATATTTGAGGTATCCCCCTTAGCCAGGACAACACTTCATAGTGTTTAAGATATACTAGGGAGTCAGTGAGGTCATTTGTTATTTGTCCATAATAGTACAATTGCAATATCCTATCTGGGATTCTTACCATCACCTTGGTATGGAACTGTAACCATTACAGTGCATAGATCAAGTACCTAGATATGGATGTGAGCCACTTGGCATTACCTGGATTCTTACCAAGTGTCTCCTCCTATTTTTTTTTTCTGTCCGTGCGGTGCTTCTCCTATTGTTCTGCCTCTCCCTCTTCAATGTGTCAGCTTCTCTCATCCTCTCTGTCTCCCTCCATGGTTCTGAAGTGACAGCCTGTAGTCTAGAGTGGATGTGCTTGTTATTGAAGGATGCACAAATGAGTTAGTCCGACAGAGCTTCCAACAAATTACATTATGCATACTGAAGAGCAATAATTGAGATTACATGATTAACTAATGTAATTTCACCATCTTTTCAATGATGATTAAGCAAAGTGGTAAGTACAGAGCCTGATGGTACCTCTGTAATTTTTATCAAATATTGTGCATTACGGGAAAATACAAAAAAGGATTTTGAGCTGATTGCAAGGTGAAAATGAACATCAAGATGGAAATCATGAATACAAGAGGAAGATATCGCTGATATTGTTAATAAACAGAGCACTGCAATTTTACAGTGACACCGCACTCTGATAAGACAGAGAGTTCTGTGATTCCTCACGTAATCAGAGACCCATTTAACAAAGTGGGATTCAAGATTGCAATAAAATAAAATGAATACATTTTGGTATCCCTTATGAATGTTAAAACTTCAGTTTAATGAAAATAACCAATGCATTTATGTGGATTGGATGCAAAATGCACAGGATGTGAAAAATATGGAAATGTAGAGGCTAATGGATTGGGCATACTTTCAATTTTGAACTCAGTTTTATAAGAAATACCCACACTATATCAGCTAAGGATGAGGGTGAGGCACATTTATCATTTTCCGAAGAAGCCAGAGGAGCAAAATTTTTTACGTGAATATTTCAATCAATACTTAGCTGCAGGGCTTGGAGTTTGACTTCCTATTCAATGTGACTCTTAAAAGACTCCTCTTTGCAGATGGGCCACTGCACAGCAGTGGGGGGGGGGGCTATGATTTCGGTAAACATCTTCTGCTTCCTTCAAGGAAGGGGGCAGTTCCTGGCTGAACGGACCTTTATTGAGTTGCTTTGTCAATATCCTCATTTGAGTTGACTTACACAACATGTGTTATGTATTCATAAAGGCAGATATGCTTCTGAACTCATTCAAGGGTCGATCAGGGGCATTTCACATGAAATATGAACCTACAATATTCACTGGCCATAAGTCCACTTTCTTCCAATCCAACACTTCTGAGTCAGGCATTGACAAACAGACAGACAAAAATATTTAAAATATTGGAATTGTGGTTCAACTTTGTCATCAGTAACAATGACTGGAAGCCCACAGTGACAGAACAAAGACTTCATTCTACCAGGGTAGGGATAGATATGTTAGCAGAGTCTCTTTGTCTCACTGCTCTGATGAGTTGCAGGGTACATGACTTTCAAGGAGATGCACCTTTCCAGACTTACAGTATGAAAAATAGTCGTTGGCTATATGCAAGATGAATTGTGAGGTTTCTTGCATGCAGCATTTAAATATAGTTATCAAATGCAAATGCAAACCCCCAATGTCATGTCAGAATACACATACATTTTTGACATTGCCAATGTACAATTGATAACTATGTTAAAATGCTTAAATAGGGCCCAGAATTTATCACACAAAAAATAGCCCACTCTGCATGGTCTGTGTAAGACCAAATCTGTGGAAAATCTTATGCAAAGTAAATGAGCACTCATTTAACACTGAGCACATTCTTTGGCAAAACAAATAAAAGGATGCATAAAATGTTAACCTTACTCAATTCTCAGAGCAGATTATTGTTGACAAGGAAATTAAACCAAACTGTTTAGTTAAATTAAATATTTCTATGGTACGGTTTTTGGTTGAAAGAGCTAATGCCCTCTACAAATAACAGAAAATATCATATGAACACATGAAAGAGCAGATAATGGAGAAAAGGATTAGCAAGGCTGTAGGGTGTAAGGATACAGTCTTAAGTCAACAGTGAAAGCCAGCCTCTTGTGTTGCAAGGTCTTAATCCATCTCATCATTATTATTATTATTATTATTATTATTATTATTATTATTATTATTATTATTATTATCATCATCAGTAGTAGTAGTAGTATTAGTAGTAGTAGTAGTGGTGGTAGTAGCAGTAGTAGTGGTGGTTGTGGTTGTGGTAGTTGTAGTACAAGTATTAGCAGTAGTAGTAGTTGTAGCAGTAGTACTTCATGTATTTACTTCACACTTTAGAGTACTGCTCTAGGCTACTGTAGTGTGATATCTTTAATACATGTTACAGGGGTAATAAGCACACCAATAACACAGATACAGAACAGCCAGTATTACAGTAGATAGGCATCAAGTTAAGCAAAATACAAGTATTTAAAAGTAAAATCACAATGTCTGAAAGTGGTCCTTAAAGACAACAAAGTTGGGTCACATTGTATATTAAAGCACAACCACATGAAGCAACCACAAGCATGAATAAAGCCTACATAAGCATTGCATAACAGTTGTATTAAGCATTCATTGCACACTAGGTTGTCATTACACATGACATATGTTATCAGATGTCAATGTGTTATGTTGAAACAAATGTCATATCCAGCCCCACCAAGTGTCACATGACACATAAAATGACCATGTTGACAGGGTTGGATGTGACATTGTTTTCTCCATAGCATATGTTATGTTGTGATAAAGTATGTTACATATCATGCATAGTGTATACTGAACACTTAATGCAATCATTGTGGCATGCTTACATAGTCTTTATGTATGGTTTATGTGGATCTGCTTAATGTACAATGTGACCCAAAGTTGCAACAAGAACAACAATGTGAATGCAAAGCCTAACAGCAATGTATTTGAGCAACATTGCTTTAAACCATACTGTTCACATATTTTACTGGAGATATAATAAATACAAAGGATTATACAGACACTGACAACTGTTTAGTACTAAGGTACTGGATGAGACATGAGCCGGTATTTGCAGATAACAATTATGAGGTCGTGGGAGCCTTCCTGTGGAGTGGGCACTGAGCAGCCTGTTTTTGACTTTACCTGTACAGTGTCCTTAGGAGGACAAACAGAGCCAGGGATGGCCACCCATGGGCCCCGGATACAAGAGAAGACATTTTTCCATTTATTGGAATAGTGAGGACAAAGAATGGGGCTACAGTCGTGCTCTACTGCTACATCTGCTGCTTCAGTGTTACACTAGACTTAATAGGACACAGAGCCCCTTCTATTTCCAACTCAATTGTATATAACCTGTCAACAATTTCTGTATAATTCTTCAAATGGTTTCTCTATCTTTATTTTAACTATCATGTGACAGACCTCACAATAGGCTAAACTGTTCATGACCAAGAGTGTTCCAGAAAGAAAGTTGTTTTGACTCCATGTGAGGGCAAACTTACTGTGGCCTTTGTGTGTGTGTGTCTACTTATCCGTGCTGTTTATCCCAGTGCTAAAATTAGAGAGACAGCTGTTAGCGATTGCCGACTGCATACAACAGCCAACTGTTATGACCGTCAGGAGAGAGAGTCTTTGGCCCACACTCAGAAGCCTGTCCCCAGATGCGCTGTCATCAGAATGAGATTAGAAGCCTGCTTTTCTGTTTTCTGATCTAAAAAATAATGAGACATTTATATAAACACATCGCCATATATTTTCACAGATGGATGGAAGGCCATCATGACAGGAATCATGACATGACCATCATGACTGATCTTGGTAATATATCCAATGAAACAGAGTATGCAAATGGAATATGAGTTGAATATAAATAATGTTATGATGGTTACGTTCCCCATATAAAGATGGCACAGAAGGACACTGGACACAAGGGGAGTAAAAGGATGCCTAAAGTCGTATATGAAGAAAAACGGAAGAGCCATGACACAGTGAGAATCAATTCTGTTGAAATGTTTGATGAAAAGATCCATTATATCAAGAACAATGAACAATATGACCACTGCTTACTTGACTTGACAAACACATTTTCAGCACACAAAAACTTACTAACATATACAATGCGGATATTCACCATATCCTTTCACACGTCATCCTGACTGATTATTTCTGTTGTGAGAGGTCTAACATATTTGATAAAATGGAAAATAGTTTTCTTCATTGATGTCTTACCTCAGTGACATGCAAATCAGGAATGGGGTGTTTTTTCAAAGTTCCAGTTTTTAACAGTAAATGCCAAAGCAAGCCAGGAAAAAAAAAAGAAAACACTTTTATGCTTCACAAAACAATCGTTTCCATCAGATTTATTGTCACGATAAACCCTTATGCAAAAACCTGAAAGTGGCTGATTTTATAAGCAGAAGTGCCACAGGTGTTCGAGCTGATTCTAAAGGAGCTTGACACATCATAAAATGATAAACAGAGAAATGTCGACAGCAATTCACCTGGGGCTACTTTCTCTGTGAAAAGAGCTATGTGTTGTTAAAAGAAGAGGGGCGGGCATAAATAATATAAGAATCAAATTACCATACATTTGGAAGCACTGAGTATAGAAGGACTGAGAGACAATGGAGGGAGTGAGAAAGAGAGAGAGAGAAAATTCAAGAGAGAGAGGGAAGGAGAAATTGCTGGAGGGTACTCTCACTTGTGTCAAAATTCTGCACACAATTAGAGCCAAAAATTTTCTTCCAATAAAGAACTTAATGTGGAAAAAACCTTGACAGGTCTTTGCATCATTGAAGGGTTTCTAGCAAAAAAAGAAAAAGAAAAGTTTATTAGTTATTTAACTTTTCCTATTCATTCATGTGGAGGCGAGAGGGCATTCTGCGCGACATAACTGACGGTATCAAAAGTGCTGGGTTTCCTTCCCACTCTGTAATCTGCTACTGAGGGGTTAAAAAAGGTCACACCCCCAGAGCCTTCTCTATTGTGTTTCCCTTTTATTACCTGTTGCTAAGGCAATAGTAAAAAATAGGTGTCATTTCATTGTTATTTTTCATTATTGCTAGTGAGATCTTTAGTTATTTGTGAAAAGAGATCCTTGTCAAGCAGTGATTATGTCTGGTGAGAATGACAAAGACAGTATAATGAGTGGAATTATCCTATACTGAACTATACATTGTTTTTTTTCATCCATTTGCCAATCAGTCTCTTTTCAAGCATCCTTTTGGCATATACAGTACTGTATACCACTATATTTTCCTTCACATTAAAATAGTTTAAATCTCTATGTAGTATATATTTAGTACAGAATATGGAAAGAATAATAAGCAGGTGGACAAAAGTAAGAAAAAAATTTAAAACAATTACAGTCCAAAAACAACTACATTGAAAAAAAAGAAAAAAAAAAAAACAGAACTAAAAACAATTGTCTCAAAAGCCATCATGGTGAATGCAGTTAACGTTAAATGCAGCTTCTCTGCATTTCAATGACATGTCTTATTTTTCAATATAATTTTTAGTTCACCCATTTCATATCTTGTGTCCATCAGTTTCTTTGAAGTGTTTGACAGCAAGCTTAGGGTAGAACATCAGTTTCCTGTTGTGTGTGAATAGTCTATTGTTGGCAGGATCCTATGAAAAAGGAGGTTATAGGAGGAAGTTACTGTCCAGCCCATTGTCCATGTCATGTTGAAATATTTTGGAATATAATGGTCATAATGAGACTCAGGCTTGAGAAAAACGGACAAAGTACATCTCACACTTTACAGTATAACATAACTATTGCTAAGCACGAAAATCCACAAGTGTCTCCAAATTACAGGATCCACTAGGAGCGTTATTGTGGAATATGATATCATAATCAGTATTCGCAGTCTCCTGCCTGTAATCAGCACATCAGGTCAATGAAACCTGATCCCAGTGATGCCATACAGAGAGAGAGAGAGAGAGAGAGAGAGAGAGAGAGAGAGGAAGACCTGTGAGACACCGTGGACGTAAGGAGTAGGCAGAGTGCAAGTGACAGGCTGGGTAATTGTGCCTTTTGTTAGTGGACACGAGCAGGTGGCATGCCATCTGGTCATCACGGGCAGGTTGAAGCTTGAGAGTGGCAGGGAGCGGTAGTGTCAGGGTGGGTGGGGGATGGGGGGGGGGGGTGTCTGGGTAGGGTGGGTCGGGGTATCAAAGTGGTTCCACTACTAAAGCCTGACTAAGTAATGGGGGGAAGGATTCAACCACGTTTGCCGAAATATTAAGATGCGCTCGAAAGGTGCTCCACAAAAACTGAATGCAATGAACATCTCATGTTTAGTACAGGAGTAAAAAAGGAAACAAATTTGGTCACATCATCTTATTTCCAATGCCTCCCTATGCCTCTGTGTCACACTCTCTCTCCTTTTCTTTTTTTATTCAATTTCTTTATCATGCTTTTTCTCCTTTATGTAACCTTTATTTTGGAATTGCCATTCATACATTAGGCTCGTCTCCTCACAACAACCTCCACACTAATGCAGAAATACTGAAGATAGACAAATGCAATCATCCAATACATTTGCACACTGCTATTGGTATTTTTTCACACTACAAGTCACACAGTGCACCACAGAGAGGTGAGCACACTTTAGAAGACAAGTACTAGTCCACTGACATCATCCAAGCAACTTGCAGGTGCCTGACAAATTGCTTGGTGCCTGAGAGCAGTGAGACAGACTGGCAGACTGGTTCACTTACCCATCCCCACCTTGCTGACTGAGCCACACAGAAACCCTCTCTTCCACTCTCTAAGTCTGAACTGCATAAACACTAAACAAAGATAATAAAATACATAACTCTACAAAGTGTAGTATTGTATTATTATAGCTATGTAAATACACAACCTTCCTCAATTAGTCGACAAAACAGAACCCCTTTCTTTTTTGTCCTTCTCAGACAGGTAAGGCTCATAATAGTAATAATACATGTAGCCCAGAAAGCCTAAATGTTTATCTTAGTCCTGTCTCTGTCCCATCCTCCCTCTTTTTCAATCTCTCCACCCTTCCTTCTCAATCTCTCTCTCACTCTCTGACACATGCACACGTTGACACTAGGGAACAATCTTGCCGCAGTGCGTTCTCTGCGAGACAATAGACGGGCCTTTGTAATCTTCACTCGTTACCATCAAGTGTGTTATCAGCACTCAAGCACGAGAAAGGCTTGCCTCTCTGATCTGCCTTCCACTTTCCCCAAGTCTATTTCCCATGATGCCTCTGGGCTGCACACACTCATTGTGTTTCTTCCTCTCTCAGGACAGGAAGTAAGAAACAGGAATGTGGAGTGAGGTAGGGGGATTAAGAATGTGAGCCTTGAAGCACAAGCCTGTCATGTAATTACTCCTCAAGACAGGGAGAATGGCAGTGGGACACCATGAACACTGTTTAAATATTCAACATCATTCAAAGATGGGAGACGCTGCCAGTCAAAGCCTGGGGGCAAATAGTATTGTACTGCAACCCACATCAGCTGAGAAACTAATTGTTAATGATGGAGTATCATGACATACACTCCTCAGCTGCACCTCAAGAGCAAGGTGGGAGGCAAATGTGCAGCATGTCACAGAAAACACAGAAGCCTCACTGTCATATCGAACATTTGCGCCTAATATCAACAGTCATTCTTTCGCTGTGCTGCATGAAGGCAATGTGACTGTGTCCTGAACCGAACTGCTCGGTCACTCCCTGGAGCATCCAAATAGGTATCACACAGCAGCGATAACCTGCAGAAATGACATTCTCCATCCTCTTTTTCTCTGAAGTGAAATAAAACAGAGGTCACTGGGACTTCGACACTCTACAGCGTGTTGCGTTGCTATCCAGCCTTTTCATCTTCTTTTTGAATCTCTGAGATTCTGAACGACAGGGCCTTTGAAGTGGGAATGCCCCGGTGGGGAGGCTAACCCTGTGTTTGGGGACATGGGAGGGGGGTATGTGAATGGAGGCCTGGGGACCATGCAGTGGAGGGAATGGCAAAGGGGGCAAGGGAACAGGGTGAAAACCCACAGTGAAGAACTGTAATTCTGTAATTGGCACGGACACCTCCTGCCCTCTTTCTGGGGAGTGCATGTAGTCCTAATTATATGTTGCCTCTCTGTCGTCAATCCAGAGCTGACAGCAGAGACCGCAGAGTGAGGAAGATCGAGAAAGCACCTCCATTGGCCGTGAGAGGGAATCACATTTGAAAGATTTAGACATTCTCGCACTGTGGACCACACGAAGAGGAAACTACATGATGACAAAGATAAAAGCAAATTATAGAGCAATGGAAACAGAATGATTATAATTTATAACAAAAGCGAAATATCAAAATCATAGCAAGTTAAGAATGTCTCATATCAATGAAGTTCTTTAGGAATCCCAGCAATTTTACAGATGAGCACTATCTCTTCGGCCCGTTGTTGAGCACTGATAAGGATGAATCATACACAAATGAGTTGCCATATATCAGAGATTAGATATGATTTGAATTGTTATGCCATTTCTGGAATCAAAATGCCATGATATAAGCTGTAGCTTTCGAGGAAATTCATTCTTTTATATACATATATATATATATATATATATATATATATATATATATATATATATATATATATATATGTTTCTTTTGTCAAGAATTTAACAACAGATTCAACTTCTTTGGAATTAGAAGTATGTACTGCATGTGATGAGGCAGAGCATGTTTGATTTAATAGTTTTATTCATTCACAAGGGGAAATTTTGCAATTGTGCACTCTTACAGTTAATAAAGTTATTCACCAGATTCTTAATACATTTTAAAGTACTAGGCTAGCTGCCATGAAAACACTATTTTTGCTATAATCCATCAAAATAAAACACTCTGATCTAAATATGTCTGTGTCTGTATGTACACCTACTCGTATGCCATCTTATTGGCCAAATATAAGGTACATTTTAAAAAAATCTCACAGTTAAAACACATAAATGCTATTTATGAACAGTTCAACAAATGACATTTGCAGTGACACCAAATAATTTCAAGAACATTTCATGGACATTAAGCACCTTCAAAAAAAGTTCTGGTTTATATTAAAAACAATCACAGAAACTGAAATAGGGCAAGAGAGTCTGAATCCTGATCACATACTCATAGCATGACAAGTGCTCCTAGAGCAGAGGTTTTTCTGGCTTTTCAATCATGAACACTACATGTTCTTTAAATTTATTACATTATAGAACTTTATAATGATTTTAATTCAGGATGTTTTTTTTCAAGCTTGTAATAAATACTGAGAAAGCATTTGCAGTATAAGACAAATGAAAAATGGGGATAAAATCGACAAGATAAGATCTAACAATTAATTGTTGTGGCAATGGATTGCTACTGCTACAATTAGTCTTAGTGTCTAATTGAATTGGGGGTGCAGCCTGGGAGAAGCTTAGTGTCCAGAGTATATCACAACATTTTAACATACAATGTGTAGAGCTGTGATTTATGAAGCCCACATCTTCTGTTCATTTGTAAAGGAAAAGAAAAAGTGAGAAGAGGGGAGAGTTCATCTGGGGTTGTGGAAGTAATAAACACAGACTGTGCTACTAGCTCAGACTGCTCCCATTCCATCATTGCACGGTCAGCCTGGTCGCTGTTTTCCTCTTGACCGTCTTGTTTCCATCCACGTGAGGCCTGACCGGTCACTCCGTCTTTCTCAGCTGAGCTGATGTCATGCGGTTCTGTACCATGGCAGCCATGTGAAATTCATGGCTGAAATAAAATGTAGAGGGTTAACTGATGTTAAGTGAGGATGGAGAAGCGAGGGGGCTTTGCATACATTTCTGATGCAGAGCCTGCCAGATCGTTTTAGCGTCAGAGACAGAACCGTCGCCAAAGATGTAAATGCATTTTGTGTATAGCACACACACGCACACATACACACACACACACACACAACCATTTCTCAACAAACAATCGAGCAAAAGAAAAGGAAAAAGACCAAACATCTAGATGAACTTCTCCTTTTTTCCAGTCTCACCATCCTTTCTGTCTCCCACCTTCTTCTCTATTGTTCACCCTTCTGTACTGTTCTCTCTCTATCTTTCTAACTCTTTACCTCTCTCTCCATTAAACAATCTCCCTGTGTCTCCCACCTCTGTGTGCAGTGCTAACCTGGCAGGTATGTCCTGAGCCTGTGTTCCTTTACCAGGTCAGGCTGAATGAGTTTGAATCTGGGAAATAAACCCACTGGTGAGAAAGGCAGGGCAGGGGCACCTTTCCACTGATAGCGCCCCCTCCTGGCAGGCTACTGTATGACAGATACAAAGGAAATATCCACTAGGCCTGTACATTTTGACTCTGACCTTGGACCTTGGACTGAAATTAATGCGGACCTCTAGCTTCTCAGATTACAAAGATGGCCTGGAGATTCAAATAGTTTCAAAATAAAACTTGAAACTCTGCCCAGTAGCTGCTATGCATCTCTTTGGTCCACGGTGTTCCCACATTTCCATCTGAATTTAAAATCTGATTTGTTTATGCCTTATTAAACATTAAATAATTCAGCCATATGGGTTTTGGCACTCTGTGTATATTTACCTAACAATATACAATATCTTAATTATTAAACACATTTTTCCCTATTGCTAATCACACAGCCAACACACATCGTCATTCAATCCTTAAATCCCATGTGACTGTATCTGAAGAACTGTGGCAATCCATGCATGTGTAAGTGGATACTACTATTTCTGATTACATTCGGAAAGCTTTAAAGTAAATGGGCACATGTACTAATGAAACTATTAAAATCAGACTCATCTTTATTTACATTGGATCACCCTGTCTCATATTTCTACCCACAGATATTAATTATTTAAAAGCTGTACTTGTGTTTCAAAATGACCATAAATGATGAGAATTCAGCTGCATCGAGTACATCCATCTACAACTTTGGAGTGGGCTATTGACTTGCAGGCAAGGAGCCACTTTAATAAAGAGGCTGAGAGACTTACAATGCAGTGTTTTTGATTGGAGTCAAAACACTCATTTTTTTTAATGACATTGAATAAACCGCCACATTGATGTTGGCATACTGAAACAGAAGTCCTACTAGCACAGTTACGCCACACACTTATCATGAAGTTGATACTCTGCGGCCTATTTGTATGAGCTGCATTTGACATCATTTCTCTCAAAAAGCAAGCAGTCAAGCAGTGTGAGCTGTTGGAGATATAATACTATGTAAGTAAGCAGAGAAGTCGCTTGTAAGATTCTCTGTCGAGGTATTCAGACCTGTTTGTTATTGCAATTGAAGCCAGAAATTACACAACCTCTTCAATAGCAGGATTAAGTTACTGCAAACAAATATAAGTGAGTACGTGCTCAACGTGCATGATATTTTACTATTCAGAGGGAAGCAGAAATTCTACAAGGTTGTGCAACTCCAGAACAAGGGTTGCCAACCTTAGCTCCAACAGCTGTGATAATTTATATGACACAGTACGCTGCACATACAGAGACACAAGAGGGGAGGGGTGAATGAGAATGGAAAAAGGTAATTGGGGGATGTAACAGGGCTAGAAAATTTGAGGAGTGAGGAGTGAAGTTGTTGCTGTTGTTGATGATGGGCATATAGTACACCATGGTGCGACAGCACAAGACGACAAGGAAATGTTTTCATTTCAATTGAGCCATTAGTGATATATTGGTCTCACTGTAACAGACATAACACTTTCATGAGCATCACCACTTTATAAAGCAGCTCAAAACAAATGTTCTGCTTTATGATTGCACACAGAATAATATAAAATTATATAAAATATGTGCCTGGTTTAAAGTTCTGAAGCTATTTTTGCAAAAGCTCAGTCATTTCAGGATGTAGACATATTTTCTTTTTCACACCAGCAATGTTAGTCTTATACAGTTTTCAAACAGATATTAGGAAACAGCAGGACTGTATATAATGAAGATGCAATCCTCACCTTTTTGTAGCTACAGTGTATTCAGATGCATGTCTTTCTCAGCATAGCTGACCATGCTTTTTTGATGACTATTGAAAGCAGTATATTGGTAATATAACTGAAATATGTACTTTTTCATTATTATAATCTATTTGATTGCATTTACTTAATGTACATATTATTGCTTGCATCACTATATCTGGAAATAGTTATTCATGCCTGTGATCTATAGTTGTTTTGCATTTATTTTCTATAGTATTAAGAAATTAGTTATTTACTGTTTGCAGGATATTAAAAAACAGAAAATACTTGTAACAAAAAATTTCTGAGCATATTCTCACTTGACACTCAACTCATATTTTTCACATTATAAAGCAATGGAATGTCACACTGACATGGTTTTTATATGTATGCAATCTAGAAAATCTATACTGCCAGTCTTTGTAGAGGTACCACATTCATTTTTGGAGGAGCACTCAAGTGAACACTTTTTTTTTCCAACAAGCAAGAATTATTTTACCTCATATACAAGGGCAATAAAATTCTCTATATCATGGTTTGGGCTCCTAGTGGCCATTAGACAAATTAGTTCTGAACAAAATAATATATGACTTGTGTGGATAGCTATTACAGATCTTGGGTAATTTGCCTATAACTATGGGGAGTCAAAAATGTCCACAAACAGAGCAGGGTGAACAGGGTTAACTTACATTATGCTGTAGATTTCTGGTGAGAAGCCTCATTCAGATTCAGGGGACATGCATTTGGAATTATAACAAAGTATCCTGTTTCTATATGGTAATTGTTTTCTTTCCCTTTTTATATCCTCATTGACCTACACCCCCTTGCCCAGTGTGTGGTTTCATTCAGACTCTTATTTCTGAACTGCTTTCATTTCTGCTGGACTCATGCTGATGTTCACCTTTGTTACCTTTTTTATGGTGTCTAATTTCTGAGCTGAGCAGCAGGACTTCTTCCACTCCTTGGTTACTGATGTATGTATTGACCTGGCTGCATTAGAAACTCTTGACCTAGCTCCCACTGAGCTGATTTTCTTTCTCTATATCTGTTCTGAGAGGTACTGGGTGTTTATTTGTTTTAGAGCAATTAGTTTTCCATGACTTTTCAATGATTCTGTAAAAGAAACTGAGAAGCTTGACCCCTCTAAAGCCTTCCTTTACAGTTGACTGTTTATTTGTTTTTCATACATTTATTTATTTATGCTGAAAAAAGTACATAATGCATACAATAAAAGGTACATAATGCATACATACAGACATACATGCATACACACGTATATATCGTCATTCTAATCTCCTGTTAATGTGACTTATTTGCTCATGTTAC
The DNA here is from genome assembly GCF_013368585.1 of Megalops cyprinoides. Lineage (NCBI taxonomy): Eukaryota > Metazoa > Chordata > Actinopteri > Elopiformes > Megalopidae > Megalops > Megalops cyprinoides. The sequence continues at coordinate 20,260,473 of NC_050591.1, forward strand.
ACTAGCATGACTGCGACTCATTTTGACAATGGCTCACTTTGGAAACTGTACAGTTGGCATTTCATTGAAAGGAACACACAAGCAGGTCTCTGGAGAAGATCTTACTGATTTCACACAGCAGGCTTTTATTTAGGGAAAAAAAACACATCATGTACAATCCCATGGTTAATACATACATGTACTTCTAAGCATCAAAACCTACACCATGGAATAACCCGTCGCCATTTTCTCAGCGGTTTCCTGTCTTTGCTTCCCATGTTAATAATAAGTGAGACATTGCTGACTTTCCTTCCAGTTTATCCATGTGTGTCAATGTGGTGGGGGTGCCATTTCTATAGACTTTGCTTGATGTCTTGGATGATGTGGTTGAGAACCGTACAGCAGAGAGATACCTGAGTTGATCATGCATTGGTTCTGACTGCTGTCCTCAGGCAACCCCTGCACTGCCTTCTCCCACCTCTCCCATGTCTCTCCATGCAGATCTCGCGGGAGGCACTTGTCAACGAATGAGTCAACCACATTGTGCCTTTTTTTCAGCCCGCTCTTCCCTCAGCTGACAGGAGCGGAGTAGTCTCCAGACTTCTTCTCTGGTGTCTGTCTTCACAAAGAGAATACGTGATGACACGCTTACAGAGAAGGGGGAGATATGACTCTTCGCTGAGAAACCCGGCACATCGTAGCCCTGAGATACTGATTAATTCCCTTCTCCTCCTCTTTCTTGCGTGCTCTCTCTCTCCTCTTCATCTCCAAGTGACCTCTTTCTCCATTCTTATCATCCCAGAGAATGGTTCTGTACAGACCGACTCAAGTCAGAGGCTCTTGCAGTTCTGAGCTGACAGCTCTATATGCAGTACTGACTGACCAGGTAAAACCAGGTGATGATGGCTTCTCAGAATGGATTTGGCCATTGAAACTGACCATTGTGGGTATGCAGTAGGGCAAACTCAGGAATTGACTTGGCAGAACACAGCCTGTTCAATCTGTTTCTCTACCCAATTCAAATTCATTGTAAATGTTTTTTTTTTTCCTTTCTCAGTATCCCAGGTGATTCCCATTCACTTTCTCAAGAATAAATATAAATATATAAATACATAAGCAAAAATGTACGAGTGATTCAGTTGTTTGTTTACATTTACTCTCCTCGCCGATCCTGCGGTGAAAAGCTCAGGTTGGTTCTGGCTTGGCGATGCGCCACATTGTTCTGTGAGTCATAATTATAATGTCTAAATTCCCTGATCCTACACGATGTGTGTTTCTTTTTTATACTCTCACCTGGAACACACCTCCCCTGTAATTTCTGAGATTTCTGTCAGTGTGCCAATGTACTCCTCTGAAAGCCTTCTACCAAAGGTAGCAATGTGTTCTGTTATTGTCTGCTGTTTAATTGAACTTTTGAGCTGTAGGACAGGCAACATCATGAAGCAGATATGTGTCTATAAATCCTGCCCCTTGTTCCACTAACAAGGATAACCAAACAATGGTCATCTGAACATGGTAAATCTAAACAACAAAAAAGTAACAAGATAATAAAGGGAACAAACATCCCAGAATAATTCTAGCATGAGGCTTTACTTATGAAATTAGAGATCTGATATGAATAATAAGTATTACTGTTTCTGATTTTTCCCCTGTTTTAATTGGCATGATCTGCAATTAGCCAACAAAATTGTATGGTGGGCAGACTTCATGTGTTCATCTACCTTAGGTGGTAGATCTATAAAGAAGAAACTGTAAGCTTTTACAGCAAAGGTACTAATTTAATAATTACCTTTTAGATGTCATTGTCTCATGCATGAGATTTCAAGGGTGAGCTGCTGACTTCAAATCCAGTAAACTAGGCAATATCCTGTCCTGTCCTATCCTTTTCCTTCTAAGATGCTCAAAAGTAACTGCTGAAATATGCAGGTCAATTTTTGAGTTTACATCTCCTTGAGCACTATTTTGGCTCGATGAATGAGAGGCCAACCATTACTAATTTGACAATTCCGTTACATGTTTGATTGAAAATGTGGTTTTTGCTGTAACTTATGGCCTTTCATTATGAAATGCATAATTTGTAATACATCGTTTGTGCCAAAAGAAAGAATTCAGTCATCTGTTTGAAACATTACTGAGGAGATAAATTAGATCATTATCTTGTTGATTAACAAACATGGTTAACACATTAAAAAAAAAAAAAACTGTAAACATGAATTCAATGTAATATATTGAATACATTAAAATCAGCAAAAGACCTAAAACAGCCAGCAAGTGACTCATGTCAATAACAGTAGCATTTTTTGTTATTTCTCTTGTTATGGCGTCAGAATACCAGACATTCCTTTGAGACGAAACTTATCCGATTTTCTACAAACTGTTTTAGCATTATACTAACCCATCTTTAATGATTCCCTCTCCCACAGGGGGAACAATACCACAATACGAATATTTCCCCAGCAAAAGTGACAACAGAAACATATTAATGAAACATTTACCTTTTTCATATAGAAAAAGTGAAAAGTACTTTGTCTGCTTGTCATTTTGAAAGATATCTGTGACCTGAAAGCAAACAATTAAGTTGTCACAAAAACTATACTTCCATTTCCTGCCTGCAGGAACAATATTTGTTATTGGGCTTGACCTCAATCTGACATTGTGTCACTCTGGAAGTGCTTACCTTTTGATGTAACTTTCAATAAGGTGTTTCAGGAGATGAAAATTAAATTGAGTGTGTGAATCTAGCACAGAAATAGGGTGGCACAAATGGGTGTGGTTATTAGAAGAAACAAGCAGAGGTGTGGAAGAGCCTGATGGCCATGTAGAACAAATCAGATTTGTTATTAAAATGAAAATGGAACTCTGAACAGAGACCCCAGGCTAATGCGGCTCCAGTTGGATAGCCAAGCCACGTGTATGCATCTTTTCAACATGGCATCTCAGATAGGATCGCTTTACTTGGGATGCACAGTGCTCCCCAGTGCTGCTGGGATTCTGTGACATTTGTTAAGAGCAGGATAAAACTGAGAGAGAACTGAGGGATCATATCGTGGGGGAATTCTGAGAGTAAGTGTGGACTCCGCTTTTATGAGACTGATTTTTATTCTCAACAGGAGAGATTCTTCAGCACCTCTTTCTCCCCATATGGGCACAAAAATGATGATTCACAAAGCAGCACTGTCAGAGATGGTTTATCTTAGAAGTCGCTCACGAGGAAAATGCTTTTAAGCAGCTCCAGCACAGTCAATATTCCAGTCTTCAAACAATATGGGTCTATGTAGGGTACTAATGAAAAAAAATATTATTTTAGTCTGGTACTTCAAATCAGAAGGAACCCATCTGTCTGAGGTTACGCTCACAAACGCACTGCAGCTGGATGAACAAGCATATTTACAAACAAGTCTTGTTACACCTGTCCTTTGTAACACAGCGCTTTGGTTAATGATGCATGTGCTCCACATTCATAATTATTGAAAATTCAGAGTACTTCTGGTCAGCTGGTAGACTCGTTTCCAAGGACAGCATCAAGCTCCTTGTAATATTTAAGTCTTTGTGGTCTTTCAGGTCGTTTTTTCCAACAAACTATTTTCTTAAGTCAGAACTGTCAGTATCATAGCTTATTTAAGGGCTTCTCAAAGCCACAAGTGGTTTTCAGACTTTGATAAAAGTCTCAGATACAATGGAATTTCAAGTAATGTCAACCAAAATGTCTTCAAATACTACTTCACACCAACATTTTTTAGTTGAAATTTTGGTTTCTTCCTCAGAGGACTGTGACAAATTTGTGTAGGCATCTTTATCTGTGTACGGAGCGCTGATGCTGCAATGCAGATGTAAAGCGCACACAAATACTTTTTTAACCAACCAAAATGAATTAATAAGCATTCTAAATACTCACTCCAAACAGGACTACAACTACTGTTGTCATTCTTCTTTATAACCTACCAGTGGTGTGCATCAAGGAGCCATTCTGAGAGCAGATAGTAGACTCACAAACACATTTAGGCTGACATGTGAACTGTTAGGCATGCTTTCAGGTCACGCGATTCTGTAAAAGGGAACTTATGGTAGATTTTATCTGAAGAGCTCAATTACGAAAACTAGCAAGCATCTTTTTATCATGTGTCATTTTTTACTCATTATGGATATTTCTGAGTCACTGGATTTGTTTTAGAGTGTTAAAATCATTTTTAAGTGTCTTGTTAATTCACCCGGTCTTTATCAATGTTAGACAAATTTCTTTTTCCTTGTTAGTGGTTATTTTTGTTAATGAACTGTGTGGCAGCTAATCTTTTTTTCTATTCCTTCACAAATGATCTCACATTAGTTGCAGGACAGCCCAGGCCTGGGTCATGCATGCCTTCATTTAGATAGTGAAGTTTTTAGAATCTCATTATATATATAAGGGCTGTGGGGTTTCAGACTGATTGTGTGTGAAGCACCAGGGGGCAGGCCTGAAGAGGATAACGAGGAAAAAGGAAACATAATTGTCATGAGGGGTATTTCTGAGATTAGAACAAACTTTCACACACATTCACACGCATGCCTGTAAGCACTCATATGCACACGCACGCACGCACGCACGCACACACACACACACACATACATATCCATACCCATACATGCACTCACAAGTTTGCCTTCAGGACACTGCAGACCTAATAAAGTCAAAGGGAGATATCAATATTGCAGACATCCCATAATAAACAGCAGATTGCATCCTACATCCTTCCCGGAGAACTGTGAACAGGATACTTCAGCTGTACTTCCGCCCTTGGCCTGTTTCTGGATGTTGGAACGTTGTGGTATTTTTTCACAGAGATTTTTTTTTCTGAGCAATATGGTATTTCTTTTGTCTTTCACCTTTCTGTTTTTAGAAAAAAGAAAGTGTAATATTTGTGACTCTTCTTTCTGGCTGCTGCCGTAATGTTCAGCAGGAGGAGTACCCATGCTATGATTTTGTCATTGAAGCTCTATTAGCACCCCCTCAGTCCTGCTGGATTGGCAGTGTCCTGATATCCTGTGGCCTCCCCCCACCCCCAGTTTCCCTCTCGTGTGTGTTCCTGGAGTGACTTTGACCACTATAATCCCTGTCGGGTGCTAATTATAGACTCCTGGCCCGGTGGCAAGCTGTAATTATAGCACACCACTGAAGATTCACTTAGAATTGTGACACGAAATATTGTAATTAGCTTTATTTCCTCAACGAGAAAGTGATGGAAAAATTTTCAGGTCATCTGTCCTTGTGAGGTGAAAGCCTGGGGATGTGATATCCAGTTATCTATGACTGAAATATTTCTTCATGCACAAAATGCCTATCCCCCAATGTGCAGATTTCAGATTTCAGATTTTATGTGCTGTGTGGAGCATTGGTCTGGGGGTTCAGACCCTTAATGTAACGTTTGCTTGTCATATTGTATGTTAAAGTGATGAACTTCTGTACCCCCAAGCAAAGGTATGTTCTGTCTTTTCATCCATTGTAAAAGGTTGCATCTTCACAGACATTGGATGAGGGTATTTTCTAAATAACATACTGAAGTGAACAAACGTAATATGCATTACAAAAGCATTGTAATCATCACAGAATTAACACTTACTAAAAGGGTGCGAAAAGCTTCCTTGGGCTAGTTGTGTGTGGGTTCTTGGGAACAAATCTCTGAACATCTCAGGCAAACTGGTGTGCAAACGCTCTAACTGTTTTCCCTTTTGGGAATTCTCCGGTCATTGATGAGTCTGTACCATCAATGTCAACCAACTATCACTGGAGCTTTGAGAAAAGCAGTTTGGTCAAAAAAATGCATTTTTAAAAAAAATGACATGGATATCAGGAAGTCCAATTTAGTGATGACTATGTGCCCGCTCACTCTGCCTGTCTTGTTATAGGGTGGCTGGCGTTGTCATTTTTTCTGAATGCGGGCAGTTAATAGGGGAATGCGGTAGCCCATGGCTCCTGCAATTAGAGTCGATCTGATTCGTTGTGTGTGAACGTAAACAACCCACTTCCTCATCACCTGGCAACCTGCCCCACTCCTCATCAGGAGAGTGTCGCCTGTGCTGATTGCTGTCCATTAACAGTCAGTATGAACACAGCGTGGAGACAGAGAGAAAATCAGGGGGAGAGAGAGGCGCCTGTCAGGCTTGCATTGATAATCGAGGTAAGAAAAAAGAGATGCCACTGAAGTATTCACACAAGACTAGTTTTCCTGGGGCCCCTAAAGTATCACATTTTTTATTTTAGTATTACTCCAAATATCTTTCTGGCTGTTTTGCCAGCTGTTCTCAGCCCATTTTGAAAACCCCTGTGACGGCTCACTTAGTAACATCTGTTTTGAAGCTACTGAGGATAGAGGATTTTGTACTAGCAACCTTTGGACAAGTCACTGACATAGAGACATTGGTAAATTAAAAGGCTAACTGTGGGCCATGCTCAGCTGCCTGTGCTCAAGCTAAGAAAAAAATATATACATATATATTTACACATAAATATATACACATATATAGACATAGACACGGATATTTACTTATTTATTCATTTATTTATTTATTTGGGAGTACTATGTCAGGCAAGTCACATACTGACACCCTTGTCTTTCTACCGAACATTCATATGGGTAAAAAGTCAATCAGGGTGTGGGAAGTTACTGAGATCAAAATATCAGTTAAAGATGAATAAAATGAGTAATGAGCAGCAGTCCAGCATGTATGAGGAAGCTCTTCATTCCATTCTAGGAGACAGTTTCCTGCCAAAGTTGACAAAAATGGCAAGATTAGCCCTTCTCAGGGCATCCAGGCCACTGCTATATGCAGATTATTGCTCACTATTAGAGTTGGAATTCAAGAATGAAGAATTTACATAACGTCACCTGCATTTCTGACAGACTATTCTGTATTCTTAATCATCACTTAGAGTAGATAAAATCACCATCAAGATGTTTCTATTTTTTTTGCCATTTATTTTTTATTCCACATTATCAGCTTTGCTATACCTATCCCCTGCAAATTATTGCATTTGTGCTCCATCTCTCTGGACCTTAACACCCCCAAGGCAAAGAGTGGACACAGGGCTTCTGAACGGCGGGGGTTGGTGGGACAGGGGCAGGTCAGGGCGGGGCACTATCCTCCTCCCTATGTTAAGGGTTCCCAGATAGAGGGAGAAAGGCAGAGAAAGCGCAAAGAATGGGAGAAGCATTGGGAGTGAGGACTAGCACAGTGCATGGAACTCATGCCAGCTTTGTACTCATTTCCTTTTTAGTGCTGCAGCGTAGCCCTGGAGGAATAATTACTTTAAGGAACCTAATAAAGAATAGATTAAGCTGCAGCTTTGAAGAACTCATCTCAAAGGGCTCAGGATCAGCTGTCTGAAGGCAATATTACCATGTATTAGAAGCAGGGGGAACAGAAGAAAGAGAAAAAGAAAGGAAGAGAAGAAGGGAGAAAAAGAAAGATCTGTAAAATGAGACGGGCCCAAAGAAAGAAAGTGGGGGGAAAAAAGATAAGTGTCACATACAACAAAAAGGTTGGGTTAATCAGATATACTTAAAGAAATGATCTAATAGCCACAAGCCATGTAAACAATAGATTTATTACTTAAAAGGATTAGCGTCATTTTCTAAGTTAGCTTCTGTGAATATACTAAAGGAGGATTTTTAATGGATTACAGCACTCAGATCGACCCATCCTGGCTACTTGTGCAAGCAATTAGTGTAAAAGCAACACCAAAGGGAACCATTCATAATGCAGCAGGCATGCAGGGGTTGACCATGCACTTGCACAGAAACCGGATCAGGAGTAACTGTAACTGCAAAAGAATTCCTTATTTTCGCAAGCGGAGCTCAACCTAGAAATGTGTATAGTCTATCCCTGATGTTTTAATTTCCATCCAGAGCAGAATGGTTAAATAAGTAATGCCGAAATATGGGATTTTTGTGTATTCAGATGGAATTGAGAAGAATTCGACCCGACATTATATAGGCTCAAAGTGTTCATGTCTCTCCTTGCCTGGCAAGGTGGTATAGAGAAAGATGGAGCTGTCTGCATCACTGAAAATGAGATTACCACAGCCCTGATTTTCATCCTGTGGATCCCTTTGTTGTAGTTTTCACTGGCACACAATCACACACACAGTTAAATATGTGGCCATTTGTGTGTTACTTTACCAACGTGGTATCGCTACACTGGTGGTGTTTAAGGGTCATATGGTTGACATAAGAATGTCAGAATTTTATTACTCACACAGATTAAATCTCAGGTCAAAGTGCTTTGTCCTCATTTTTGGGAGAAAATAAAAGAAAGCTACTTTTTTTATTTTTAAACTTTCTGAAAAATCATGATATTGTGTAAACAGGTGACATATCCATCATGTGGTTACTTTAAAGACTGGTGACTTACCAGGGCACTGGATATTGTGCTTTGTTTATTGTGTTGTGTTGAGGATGGTCTTGTATGTTTATATAATCAAGTCATTAAAACAACCCAAGAATATCATAGGAATGCCAGCAGGAGTATTATAGATCGCTGTATGAGGTGGCTCAACTCATTGTTCTAACAGGGACAACAGGTCTGACCAGATATCAGAACAGTGCCATACTTAATCAGACCTTTAGAACACAAAAAGAATAACATTTTCTCACAGTCATGTCATCCTTGCCTCCCAAAAGACCTGATTACCACATTCTCGCTAGTTTCAGCACATGCAGGTTTTTAAGGAAAAACATCATTAGCACAACCCTTTGTGACATCCTTAATAATTTTTGGAAGATAAGGTACAAAGCTAGCACCCCACACTTTCACAGTGAATGTCGCAGCAATAGTTATAGAAGCTAGTTATACTCATCCCCAATCAAATCACTCCTCCAAGATACATCACGTCTCTACAGCTCAGCTCCTCACACCATTAATAATTAATACCTTCATGTACCAGTTGACCCCCCCACCCCCCACTCCACAACCACAAATCTTAATATCACCCTCAACTCCTGCACAGACACCACTGCTGATCTTGAGACCTCTATACTCCTGTTGCATCTTATTGAAGGGTAGCTAAATCTCCCATACTGCTGAGATCACTGCTTCCAACTTTTCTTCTGTGGAACTCCCCAGAGGGAGCCTAGTATAGATATTACGTCATGAACGATGTGTTCTGACATCATTAGATGAACCATGGTTCATCTTTGCCCTTGCCAATCCTCTATCTAATTAGTTAGAGTGGGGCCCGGGCCTGGCTGTGGAGGGACAGAGATGCACAGAACATTCAGTCATGTTTAGTTATGAAAGCAACACACAGTGAATTAGAAGCTTTAGATTTGTCACTAGGCATTTCTAAAAAAAAAAAAATGCACTGACATGGTCTGTAAAGCCATATTTAGCAACAAAAGCATTACGTTGGAAGTGCTGGTGGAAAAAAAAAAACAAGGGCTGTAATTTGGTAACAATCAGACTGCTATAAGGCCATTGACTATTTCCTGTTTTAAAACTGATTCAATAATGACCTGGTAATGACAGGCCTTGTTGATTTCAGCATAACTGCAACATTTTGAAGTTGAATATGGGGAAAATTGCCTTGCATATATTTTACCACACAAGACTTGAGTCATGCTCATGTCATGGTGTGTGTTGATCGCAGTGTCAGAATGAGCAAGACCATTCCGTGGTCGGATTTAGAAAATCCCATAGTTCCCTGTTTTTCTGACCTTGGATTTCACAGTGAGGGGTTTACCCATTTCCGAAACCCTGAGGCACCATGAATTATACTGTAAAAGAAGCTTCTGTCGCTACACTACAGCCACCCACGCATTCTTTTTCACTGCTAATCAGATGATGAGTGTTGTATTTATGCTTAAATTTTTCACTCACAATTAAAGTGCTTATGAGTTTATCAGCAGTGTGGGTGGCAGAGTGCTGTAGCCTTTATGAAGCCAGGGCTTGAATCCTAGGAGTGACTCTGCTGTTATGCCCTCGAAAGCGATACTTGACCACAATGGTGTCAGTAAATATCCAAATGCATCATGGGTTACGTGAAAAAAGAAAGCTTTGTGAGGCTTCCTGGATGTAAGGGTCTGCTGAGGAAAAAAAGTAGCCATTACAAATATTATCAACAATTAGTACATTTCTCACATGACTCCTGTATGTCACCAGTTCATTGCTAATTTGGGTTGGGATACTTCTATAATGTTGAAGCATTTTGCAATGATACACATAGGCATTACATTATTACACGGTTTTGACACCTGTCCTATCAGGGAGATTTGTTGATATTTCCTTCCTGTCAGGGGTGGAGGGAAATGACGAGGTGTAGAGACATCTTGCGTTTAGTTCTGTTGTGGTTGGAAAATTAACTACCCCATTTATTGTATCTGTTTGCATAAGTATTTTTCATCCATATGAATCAACAGTCTATTTCTAAAAATATGTGAAAGCAGAAGAATTTTAGTTTAGTGATTTCAGGTGCCTCATCACTAAATTTACTGAAATTTTAAAAACCAATTCCTATGAAAGGACTCTGTGTCAATCAGATGAGGGCTATGGTGCTGCAAAACTTCAGACAGCAAATGAGTCATCTGTCACCAGTATAGTGCAATTCTTCAGAAAGAGCAGATTTTTTTGTACTCATTAATTTATAGTTTCTCAGATGTTTCTCATATTTATTCTATCATTCATTTTGGTGGGCATGTTTAAGGACTTACAGAAATACAGAAGAACACAGAACAGCTTCCTAAGCCTAATTATGGTCCTGTGCTTTGATGCCAAAATACAGACATATTCCTGAAATGTGCCAGTGGTGCATGAGGTGACATTTGACCTTGGAGAGGAGTGTAGCATCCATTACAGCAGCTGCTCAGTCTGTTCCAGCCCAATCCACTCATTTGATGCATACCACAGTCATGAGATGGGTGACACTCATAAGTTGGTACCACCTGGTATTGAAAGAATAGGGGAGGAGCCCATTCACAGACTGAATGGTTTTAGGAGCGGGCCAAACTAAACATCCAATGGCTGAGACAATGCAGCCACACATAAAATGCACAGGTCACTGGTCTGATATGCGATGTATGCAATGTACATCTAATTAAATGGTGCACAAGGCATTGTCTAACAGAAGAATCATATATCAGAGGGAAAGAAAGTGAGAGAGAGAGAGGAAGGGAGGGAGACAGATGTGTTCCTTGAAAAAAAAATGAAAGTAAATGTCACACCTGCCCATCATGTTGTGACTGATCTCATAGATGCACAGCCTGGCAGCATGGCATTTATGCTTGGTACCAGCAAAGATGCAACCTGTAAAGGCACCTCTCAATGCTATCACTTTTGTACTGTATTCTATCCTCTACTCACATTGGTGCAGGGATTCTAGGCTCTCGCCTTGTTGGTGCAGTTGATAATAGGGTTCCTTTTATTGATGCAGGGAGCCCAGACCCTTCTCCCATTAGGGTCAGGGGTCATTTAAATATGTCCGTAACAGATTCTCTCAGATGTTACTGGCATTCCTCAAGCAATATTTCTGTATGAGCACAATGACCTAAGACATGATAATCATTTTATGCAACCAGACTGTTCTTAGCTCATTATTTTCCTCTAGTAGTAAATATCTAATTTCACCTTCAGTGTTTCACATGTCAGCATAAATTTACATCCAGGAAAGGTCCCACAGAAGTATGTTTTTAATATTTGACCATTTCAATATGTTATAGTTTTTTTTCTCTTTTGTATATGGTATGGGAAATAAGAACACAGCATTCCATCTTGGTACTTAGACATACTCACTCATACTCTACAAGCATTTAGCAATACACTGATAAATGGATGAATGGCTGTGGCTGTGCTACAGTTCCGGTCTTGGGGGGCCCTCAAATTGCCTACCCGTAGCTCCTGTGGCGACACACGCGGCCTCAAGACTCATGCAGGGAATGTACTTAATGCCCCATCAGTGGCTCTTCTGGGGACGTGGGTCTTTGGGAAGTGTGGTAACGAGCTTTGGGCCTTAGTGACCAAGGTTCCACCCCCCGGCTCAGATGGTCCCCTGGGCCCGAAGCTCCACTCAGGCTGTGAGCTTAGGCTCTTTCTCAAATTCAATTCTGAGACCTGTGCACTGCATATCTCTCTGAGTCGTGGTTCATTCACACATTCCTTGGCAATGAGGGAACACAATACTTATATTAAGCCCAATGTAAATGGCTACAAATAGCTATTTGTTGTTGTTATTTAAGGTCATGTGTTCATGATTACTTAATGAACAAATATTATAGAAACAGTATGTGGAGGAAAAAAAGGTTTATAGGAAACTGGGAAACATGATTTGACAGGTTTGAAGTGTTTTCATGTTGCTGCTGTGTTTAATCGTGGAGTTGGATAACAAGGCATAAAATATTCTTGCCCAGGGTGTTCCAGTCCTTTATTTTGAGAGCTGAAAGGCTGCTGTCGGTCTTTAGCGCAATGAATTTTTTTTGACTGTGTCAGCCCCTAGCAGTGATGCAGTGTACATATCTGACAGTGAACCACACTATCAAAGCCCCTCACTCTGTGCCAGGCTCACCGTTGCCAGGAGGCAGAGTTCCAGGAACAATCATACAAAAAAGAGAGAAACTAGGGGGAAAAATGAAAAGCAAAAATTGTGGAATCACAGTCAGTGCACCAGTTTTCAACAAAAGAAATAGAGTCCATCAGTAAATCTGGTTTCTGTGTGTGCGTGCTTATGTGTGTGTGTGTGTGTGTGTATTTGCGTGCCTGTGTGTGTTTGTTTTTATGTGTGTGTGAGATCATTTTGGAAGAAAGTGAAAATGCTCCTATTCGTCAGAGATAAGGAAGTCTAAATTTCACTGGCTTTGTGTTATGTGTCTGTTTATCCACAGGCATCTCTTCTGGGGAGAAGTTGCTTCTTTTCAATCCTGATTGTATTCATTGATGGTAAATCCTACTGTGCCACTGAGATATATACAGGGACAGCAAAATAATGTCATCTTTATTTATTTATGTATTGTTTCTCCTTCAATTTGGCAAGAAACAGACACTAGGTATAGAATGAGAAGAGCATCACAGCTTACCTCTTAGTGTGGCTCCTCTGTTCTCTCATTCTGGTTACCAATACAAATCTGATAAGAACGAAGCTAAAACAGGTGCAGGGTGATGTCTCTCTCTCTCTCTCTCTCTCTCTCTCTTTCTCTCACACACACACACACACACACACACACACACACGCACACACACACACACACACACACACACACACACACACCTCACCTCACCTCATCAAATATAAGAGAATAATGAATATTCCTCTCTAGTCATCGTGGTTACAGCAGCAACTGGGGAGTGACAAGAAGGAGAGATACTGCTTCTTACTTTTAAAACTGGACTGAAGTAAAGCAGAATTCAGTCAGTCGACAGGGTAAAGGCTTCCCTCCAAAAGCTACCTGGAGGTTACTGTAAAAAGAGTCCCATTGAGATAAAGGATAGATGAGATATCTTGCTATACATGGGGAGGTAGCTATAATCAGGATTCTGGCACACTTGGAGCCATGGGTAGAGGATGGTTGCCCATAATCATAGTCATCATCAGATGCAAACACTAACCTACATTTACATTGTGTAGTTGATTAGCCTGATTTACACATTAGTACAGGAATCATGTAAGGGATTAGTCATGGTGGATGTTCCTTTTTCGATCACAACCGTAATTTTAAAGATTTCAAAAGATCTGCCAGGCATCTAAATTGTACATCACTATGTTACCATGGTTGAACACGCATATATTAATTGGCAGAGGCATACATTTATGCAGTGGATGAATAAGGGAGTCTTCATCCTAATGTTAAAGTGTGTCTGTTTATAGATGGTTTGACACCAAGCAGTCTTTTTTTATTAAAAAGGGGAAGAGAAATGCATTATGTACTGTAAATGTACATTTTCTCTGGTTAACAGGGCAATAAATATTATCTAAAGGTCGAAAAGACTTTCTCCCCCCCTCTCTATGTCTCCCCTTTTCTGGAGAGAACCTTCATGCATTGCTACCAGAGCAAATGTTAGTCATTAACCAATGACAGTGAGCTCAGTTCATTCCAATTACAGTCATTTGGAACACACAGTCTTTTTCCATTCAGAGGGCATTAGGATCATTGCTCTTCTTCCTCTCCCCTTGCGGTCCTCCCTGCACCCCTAACGCTGTGACTCGGATAATGCCTTTATGCATGAACAAATGCATTCTCTGTTCATGGGCTTTTGCTTTACACCCACCAGCAGACATGTGGAGCCCTTTCAAGAGCAGTGCTGTTTCTTTAAGCACAAGGTCACCTTCTCCTGTTGCTCACAGTGTCGTCGTTCCCCCCCACCAAAGAGACACACACACATTCACATGCACCCAACCCTTTGCACACACACTGTTAGATGTGACTACATTTGCATAATCAGAGTAAACAGAATCAATGATTTGCACTACTGTGCTATGAACAAGCTATCTCACAGTCCTGAGCTGCAGCACACTTTCATGTGGTTGATTCATCACAGTAAACAATAAAAAATATAATTCCTTTACAGGTATATCAAAGTGCAAAGTAAAACACATGTGACCACTACATAGTGACTATGCTTCCCACCCATCTGTGTTTTTATACCTAATCTAATAGAGCTAATTATATTGAAAAGAAATAGCGCTGCAATAGTCACGTTTAGCTTAATGAAAGAAAAACTGTGGAAAGGAAATGTGCAGCCCATGGGCACATCTATTTTGAATCTGTTTAAGTATAATAATGGTTTTCCAAAGTCACGATGAATGCCTCCATGGCTACATATGGACTTCACTGTAGATAAGACATACTACTTCTTTCTCCCTTTTTTTGTATATTTCATCCTGTTTTGTGTGTGTGTGTGTGTGTGTGTGTGTGTGTGTGTGTGTGTGTGTGTGCGTGCACACATGCATACTCATACATATTTGGCTTATTTGCTAGAACCTGTGAACAACAATCACACAGACAATAATGTTTGTACAGCTGGGGTAAAGCTCTGAACACCAATTAATATGTGTGAATGTTTTAAGCTTCATTAATTCTTGAATATTGTTACTTCACATACAGAGAAAATACTCATGTTTCAACTATTCAATTGTTTGTCACTGTTGACACCCCTGACTGCTAGGGGGTAGTATTGGATATTGACTACAGTGACATGGTATTTTCTTGCACAGTAATAGGACGGTGCTAGTATTGCAAAGCTATAGTTACTCATCTTTGTAGAATGTTCTGAGAGAGAGGCACAGAGAAAGAGAGATAGAGAGTCTGTGGTCCAGCTCTGCTCCTATCAGGTTGTGCTGATATGATGGGAACTTGAGATGGGTGTTTTTCAGTCACACAGTGTTTGAGTTACTAAGCATGCACTGCATATACTGTCACAAGGGCAACACAGCAGGCACAGCTCTGGAGAACTGGGGCAGGACTAAGGAACCTGACGTAATATGCATAAAGCTTCACAGGACGCAGCAGTCTCAAGCTGTTATTATTGTTGTTAATATTAGCGATGCATAAAAATAATTCCCTGGTGTTATCATGAACAGTAGGCACTGTGCTGTAGCAAACACAAAACAAAGGGTCTCGGCATTTCATCCAATGATGCTGAGTATGTAAATGGAAAAGTCAAGTATAAATGATGTAACAACTGGAGAAAATGAGTCATCGCTGCTTTCTAAAGCTGATCAGCAAGTGTCAAGCTCCTCTACAGTGACAATACTAGCCATGATAGTCCCACAAGAAAACTGGCATTTTCTCAAAAATGTGCAGCAAAATAAAAGTCTTCGATTAGTAAGCAGGCAAGCCTCTAGAGATTATTTATCACATTTTTTGAAGTTATGATGCTTTGAAATATGCAATGTGCATGCGTGTGTGTGCTGATAATCATAGCTACCTTGATCCTATACAACTTTACAGATAGAGTGTCTGCACATGTTCAGAAAGTAGATGAAAAATAAAAGTGGTTTAGTCTAGGGTCTGAAAGCATATTCGGTCTCTCTTTGATCATTTCACTGTAGCTGTCTGTAAGAGTGTATATACATTAATGTAAATAGATGTTCTTCTAATCTGGCATGGTGTCAGTGGAAGGGGGGGGGGGGGGGGGGGTTGGCGGTTGACCCCAGATGGTGCTCTCACCCTAATGGGCTTATTATTCGACATCTAGCATCATTTGCACGCACAGCACTTATATGGAGCTTCTCAGTCCAACACACGATTTGACCTCTGAATTCCTTCAATAAGACCTGATAGAGGAGACCTTTGACGTGAGCCTGTTAAATAAAATATCAGCTCACTTAGGCTCCCTCCATAACAGACATTCAGCTCTGTGAGCTTCAAGCTGAAAATTCTTTTCAGTTTTTTTGAAGTTTAAAACGTGGTGGTTTGCTATATCATTATGAATTCACAAAGGAGGCGTGGCCAAGCACAGAGCATGTATAGCTCTACTCCAGCATGAACAGAACCGGAACCTTCTTTACCATGCAGAACACAAAAACACATGTTGAGGTACGGAGAGCAGGATGTGTCCTGTTTAGTCGTCTCTGGAGAGGGGTGATGTGTGATATTAGGGCTCCAGCAGTGGTCTAGAGGATGAGAGAATCACAGCCCGGTCTGCCTGCTCCGGTTCATTGTGCCAGCCCATGTGGGTCATGGCCACCACTGTCAGACCTTTCCACAAACTGCCACCCCTTTTCTCTCCACACCTCTGTGGCTCATGTGAAATGTGGGAAATGACTCTTCATATCCCCTTTGTCTGAGCTGGCCAGAAGATTAGGTCACTTCATTCGGGAATGTGTTCTGCACATGATGATGATGATTCGTGATGGTGTTGATGATTATAATGCTAAATTCTGATCAAACACATTCAATACAGATTCATGGAGATCTTTTTGTAATTTTAATCTGCAATAAACCACATATGTTCATGATGTATGTAGAGTATATCTGTTTTTTTTTTCTGTTTGTTCCAGGTTGTGTCTGTTTTGCATACTGTGAAGTGCTCTGTGGCAATTCCTTTAAGACTGATGTTTTGAATAAAATTAAACTTAAGATTAAAATTAAAGACTGACAGCAGATTGATGTATGAATGCATGCATGTATATACAGTACGTATGTGTATCTGCTATACATGTTTTTAATACTCTCTTGATACATATTTCATACACTGAGTTCTGCAAGGCATACTATATACAGTAAGAGGCAGCTGCGTGCGATATATGATTTTGGATAGACAGTTTGACCAAGCTGGAAAAGTGGGAAAAAGTGTGGATTTGCATGATAGATTTTATTTTATTTATGTGGTTACTTACAAGTATGTTTGATAATCAGTAAATGTGCAATATTGTGTAAGTAAACAAACTAACACTGTTGCACCTCCTTATAAGGAAAAAACACATAGTTGCTCTATTCAATACAGGCATTCGGTGGGTCTTTGTGTATCACTTAAGTTGTATACAACTGTTTTCTTCTGGCGCAAAGGCTATAGTGAAATTTAGATTCACACAGTACAGTGAAGAATCCCCAAAGAAAAAAAAATAATTTCCCTATTTCTTTTTGCAAACTCACATTTCAATCTCCCAGTGAGTGAAATCAGATGTGTCTATTGCACTGTGCACTGGTTTTTGCTAGTGATGGGTGTGAAGACTGAATTAATGCATATGGCCTTCAGAGGAACAATCAGTAGGCAAGCACATACCTAAGCCTCACCTTTGACGGAGTCAGCATGGTGGAAGCGAGCTGCAGAGAGGAAACATTTGGTTCAGTACTTATTCTTCTAACAAGACAGGCTGTTATTCTTCAATTCAGCTGCTTTTCCAGTAATACCAGGCTGATGATCCAAGATGTCAACGCACTTGAAAGACAGGATTAGAAGGAACAGTAGAAAAGAAGAAGAAAAAAAAAAACAATCGGGGAAAAAGGAAATAAAAACAGGACTCTGACTCTGTTGAAGAATTCATTAAAATCGTGTCCTTCTAGTCTGTACAGCCTCTTTCAATACGGCCAGAGAGATAATGTGCAATGGCTGATATTCTGCGTACACTATATCTGCTGTGGGCTAATGTTAATTCAGTCTGTGACACCTCTGGACTTTCACAGGCCATGGCTTCAAATTGCATTTTTGATGCTTGAGTTTGAGTATGCACTACATATTTTTTCTCAGTCCTTTACACTGACCCTGAAACAGCAGAACTAATTTTAAATTTGAAAGAAAAACTGAATCTTCTGTTCTTCTCAATGATCCAATGATTATCCTTATAGATATACAGTGCTCTCCATATTTATTCATACCTCTAGTAATTTAGGAGCAAAAACATGCTATTACAGAAAGGACATATGTGTTGTAAAAATCTGTAAAAAAAAAAAAAAGCATTTAAAACTTATTGCAGTACTTTCATCTTAACAAAGTCATTATTTGTTCAGTAATAATTGTTTGTATTCAAGAATTAACAAGGGTCACATTTATTCATGGCCGTGCAGTTAATACTTGTATTGTCTCCTCTGGCAAGGATTACACCGACAAGACAAATCCTGTACTGTTTTATGAGGTTCTGGCACTTCTGAGGGAGATTACTGACCATCCAGGCAATGCTCTAGGTCTCTCAAAACCGTCCCAAAACATAACAGAACCCTTGCCATATATCAAAGTGAATATGGGTTTTTATCAACAAGAAATTCTTCTTTTTTAAAAAACTAAACATAAACCTAGTCAGCATGTCCAAAAAGCCAATTTTTTGTTTAATCTGATAAAAATGGCTTTTAGTTGCCATTCAGATATAAAGCAGGGTGCCAGATTCCAGGTGTCTCTTTTTGTGGTTTGACTCCAAAACAGAGAAAATCATGCAGACAGCATTTTCTAGTACTCTTTGACACTTTGTACCCTGAGGCCAGTTTGTTTTTTGAGATCTCCTACTTGACTTTAGGTTTACAGTTGCCTCTCCAACCATTTCCCAAACTCCTAACTACAGTTTTGCTGGCAGGATTGCCACTGTACTGGTACTTAATGGTAATCTTAATAATGGACACTACATGTGAAAGTGGCAGATTCAGCTTTTAGTCAGCTGGGAATTTTAGTGAACTGGGAAGTGAATGAGAGCATCTGCTAAATGCCAATAATGTAATGTAAATGTAAAGCTTTATAGCCGTGTCCCAACTCATGTAGGTCAATGGCTGTATGTATTTAGTCTTCTGAGTGTTGTCTTACTTTAACCATAATGATAGATGTTACTTGAATTTCTTCTGATACTTGAAATTCTTCTGATTTTTTACCCAGGGAAACAGTTTAAAGTATAACAATAATAAAAATTATTGTTATATATATATATATATATATATATATATATATATATATATATATATATATAAATAAAAATTCAAGTATATATATTCACCACCCAACACCCACTTGATTGGTTTGTATTTGTGGTTGCTAGTGGAAATACATGGAGAGTGAAAGTACGTGTAGTGCCAGATCAGCTGTTTTAGTTTCCTTCATTTTGACAGACTGCAACGGCATTCCTCATTCCACCCTGACCTGCCTGATCGGCACAGTTTGCAGAAATGTTCTAAAGCTCCAACCTTCATTCTCTTGCTCTTATTTCTCAAGGCTGCTGAGAAATTGAATTTTCGGTTTCTAAAGTCACTCGCAGAAATATTCAAGGAGAAACTATATGCTTTTCCTTTCCCTTTTTTTTTACAGATCTTCCAAGAATAGACATAGTTAGAGGTTGTTTGCATTCGAAAACAAACACAAGGCATTTATCATGCAAGGATGCTGATGCAATTTCAGTGGCATATTGCTTTTCTTAATGACTTCCAGTCTCTGCTATTTCTCCATTTCCCGAGCGGCTCTAGAAACGCAATGTGCTTTTTCAATGCAACTTCCATATAAACTGTGGGAGTTTGTCAGCTAACTATAATGTAAATACCCAGACAAATTGAACACAGTGTATTGCATTCTCAGTGATTGACTTCTAATTCTGTAACAGTCACTTAAATTGAATAAAACAAGGTTTTCCTCACATTGAATCATACAGTGCACATGCATTTGAAATACAATGAATGCTTGAATATGAAAATCTTGGAGAAATATTTCCCCTTGAAATAAGGCTTTGTACTGTACCATTTTTCTGTATTACCCTTATTTCACAAATTAGCCATTTGTCTGTGCTTTAAGCTGCTTAAGCTTGTGACTACTTTTGGAACATTTAGCTCACGTGATTTAATTACCGCTTCCACTTCCACTTGATGTAATTTTGATGAGCGCAGCATGGCTGCAGGACATTCCGCCATCCAGGACTCAGCGGAACATGGCCGCAGGTCCCCTGAATGAGTGAATTCCTCCCCCCACCAAAGGTAGAGGTAGGAATTCAATTACAGCACCACCTCTGATTAATGCCTTCCACTGACTCCCAGTCCATCTCTTCAGGATCTGATTGGACAGTCCTTTGCCCAGCAAACCTGTCAATTCAGAATTTGCACACAGATGCTCAGCACTATGCTTCCTCATCTCCCTTTTCATGTTTGCCTACCTCTGCCTTCACACCCCTCTATCTCAGTCAATATTGAAGGTTTCAACATAAATTAACTCTGGCAAATGGAATAGAAAGATATGCTAATCCAATGAGGCATATCCAAAAAGTAATTAAAGGCAGTAGTTTTCCAAAATTTCTGGGAAGAAAAGGGGTAAAACACATATTTCTTCTGTGCACTGTACAGAAATTTAGGATGAAATTAAGGACAGATTTAACAAATATTTGAAGATTACTGTTAAGGTAGTTATCATTCATCACATACATGGTAATTTAACTAAAAACTGCCCCTAAATGATTCATTCATGGATTTTTTTTCCCCAAAAAACTTTTTGACAGCACAACCATGCAGTGGGAATAGGTACAATTATCCCTTGCATTGATGAATAAATGTCAATTTGTTCATGTTTGAGGTTGTTGTTAGCTGCTGTATCTAAACACAAAATACACTCTCTATCTATGTGCCTCAGTGTTGACGGCTCACATATCTGATACACAGATCTGAGCTGTTCCCTTATTCCTTCAATGGCTTTGTAGTCAGAGGTTAAAGCCATCGTCACTCCTCTTTTCTGTCTTTAAAGCCCCATGAGAGTCATAAGTCTGTGATAAACCCATCTTCATTTCTACATATATTTCTTAAGTATCCACTCAATGAATAATGTCGCCACATAATTTCTTCCAAGATACCTGCAGGTAGTGATGATTCCACAATAATGCCACTTTTTGATGGAAACAGATTGCCTAATGTAACATTAGCTCAGAAATGCAGGATACAATCACAAACAACAGTGTAGCATCTGCAGTGTTGTAGGTTTCTGAACTGCATCAGAATATAACATGGACACAGAAAAGCCAACAATCCACCTGACACCCTGTGATTGCCTAGCTCCTCAACCATCCAGTCTAAACAAGTAGATAACCAAACAAATACGTCAATGTATAGGTATTACATACACTATACACAAAGGTGTACCATTGAAAAAAGGCCCCTGCCAACAGCTGAAGGCAACACTGTTTCACCTTGTGCCTACATCAAAGTTGCAAAACAACTTCCATTACTTAGGACTGTTGGCATAAGATGCATGCAAAACTGCTGTAAGTGTTTTCAGAATCTAAACAGCCACCAACATGGAGTAGAGTTTGTAAGGAAGTTAATTTTGAGTTTGCCATAAAACATCCTGATGGTATTAAATTATGCGATCAAAACTTGTTTCCCTCTGAGTGGAACATCTTAGACTAAGTCAACATCATAGTTCTCTAAATATACTTTGACTAGTATACATACAGTCAGATCAAAACCAGTACAAACTGAAGTTTAATATTTAATATTATATGATCAACCCTTGAAAATTCTTATTATTCCTATGTCCCTCGTTTCTTTAAAATTTGATTAAACATTGAGGGGGGAAAAAAAACATTTTAAAGTGAGTTTCAACAAGCCAAAAATAGCCAGCTGTGTTTAATTGTGGATGCTTTACAATGCCTTAGTCTATCTCCAGTCTTTGTAGTGCGAGGCCTCAATCCATCTCCGTAATGCTGAGTGCCAGGCTCAGAGGTAACCAAATGCCATTTGGTGTGACTCAGTGGGAATTGAACCCACAACTTTTCTGCTGTCAGACCAGGCGCATTTAACCAACAGGCCTGTGTCATTAAGCACCCTAGTATATGATTTACAAAACCCCTCAGAACACAACACTTATGTGGACAAATGGTTATTGACCACTGTGACAGTTTGAGGTGCTGATAACGATGTCTTCCAGGATACCAAATCAGACAGCGCGGGGACTTTGCCGCTGACACTAGATGGCTGAGTGAGCTGCAATAATCCGTGCCATCCTCACGTCAGGGGGGTCACAGTCACTGTGATTAACTCATCTGGGGGAGGGAATGGGTAAGTCATATTAGAAAACCTCTGCAGAGTCACCCAGCTGGATAACCACAAGCAACTGGGCCTTGTCATGTTCACTGCGGTAAAGCCATCAGTTTCACTAAGAAGCAGCAAAATCATCAGGAGGAATCAGGTCTGTCTAGCCCTCCTCAAATATAGGAGAAAAATATATAAAATATTTTTAAGATGGTTTTAACTAATAGTTAATAGTTTCTCACACTGAGTCTTGCTTTATTGTCCTATATATGTATATATAGGACAGTGATTACACTAATGTATAATCATTAATTGCTTCTAGTCATTAGTTTCTACATAAAATTTACCAGTTATGTGTAGGTCTATTTTTACTTTATAGTGAGTAATTGCTTGATTAACAACACAAAAACAGACCCAGATTTAGCCTACTTCTGGGCTGAAAAGCACATTAATTGAAAATCTCCATACCAAATTAGATATACAGTAGACCAGTAGTAGTCTTGACTGTTTGAGATGACACATCTTCCTCAAGTGACTGATTGGTTTAACTTTTCCTGTGCACCGTAGTGCTACATTGGGCAATCAAGCAACCGTATTATGATCTCTTCAGGCTTTTTCAATCAGAGCCATTGGACACAATTTATTTTTCAATGGACAACTGAGCGCCATGGTTGTTGAGCTCAGTGGATTAGCATTAGCTGATGCATGTCAATGATTCGAAACATCAAGTGACTAACTGACTAACTGTCAGTGTCATTATGCTCAACAGTTGGCCTGCTGGCTAGCTTGTTAGCTGGTTAACTGGTATTCCAGTGATTTTTAGTTGGAGCAGATAAACCTTCTGCTATGGAGTGTACACTATTCAGTGCAATGCACATTGTTCAGTACAAGGGATTATATGCCGATGATTTACTACAGAGGTTTTACATGATCAACATGTCTTTTTGCTCACTTGGGAAATTGGAATAACGTGATTTAGCTAGTGAACCTAACAAGTCTAGTTCATTTAGCTTGTTAGCCTTGCCTAGAGGACATATTAGTCTTTGTAACATAACATGTGAATCTTGTTTACACTGAAGAATTTATGAATCAAGAATGCCTACTTGGTATTAGCTAGCTAAGTATCAAGGTAGGTATAGTATTACAACAACTGCACTGTCAGCCAAGTATACCATATTATTATAATGGAACACCAGTAGAGGTTAAGTTAAATACCATGTTGTGAAGTTATCCTGCCCCTAGTCTTGACACAAACCACTCACTAGGCTAAAACTAGCAGCTAAAACTTAGATTTTGTTGTCTCAGTATCCTAATAATATCAATATGACTATGTTAAGAAAAATGTTTGTGTACCTGTTTACTGATGAATGGGAAGGTACATATCCTGTATTTTAATATTTATTGTGAATACACCAATATTGGTGTATTGGTTTAGCAGAAAACACAGTTTTGTATTAGTTTGGTACAAACACCATCACAGAGAAAATTCCATTCTGCTGCTAAAACAATCCTTTGACAGCTTTCCTGCACTGTCTTTGTATCTCTGCAGGTGTGTATGTGTGTTTGTGTATGTATGTATATTGTATATATGGGTATGTACTTGTGTGTGCACCTGTGCCTATGTGTGCATGTATGTGTCTGTGCGTGTGTGCTTGCTGTGAGCCTATTTCATGTGGTGTCAGTGCTCACATCTGAACAGCTCCAGCACTGCATTCTGTATTGCATTAGATCCTTTCCCAAACCCTGCTGAGCGATGTGGAAATCGATGAAGGAATCCCAGCAGTGCCAGGCTGGGCCTTGAGCAATTCCTGCTGCATTCTGGGTAGCAAAGATAACAAACAGTCCCCGGTCACACTGCCCCAGGGACCACGCCTGTGTTCCCTCTGCTCCTGTCTCTTACACTGTGCGTCCAGCAGAACTGTGTGAAAAGCAAGGCAGACCTTCATGAGGATGGAGAGCAACATTGCTGCCGGGTGAGGCACAGCTGACACGGATCCGTTTTTGAGTTTCACAACATGAAACAAGGGTAGGGGTGGTGCACAGGCAAATGGTACTCGGACCGCTTATTAAATCCTATATTGAATAGCTACATGTTATGATCTAGAGCTCATAATTTCATAAGCTTGGAGTGCACATGTATTATTCTGGTTATCACATGAAAGAATTGTGGCATTGTGAAACCAGCTCTACCCAATGTTTAAAGACTTTTTTTGTTTCTTAGTCAGATGTTTGCTTGTGATTACAGTGTGTCTCCAGAATGCCCATGAGAAACCTTATTACAATAAAATGTTACAACATTACTATGTTATAACACTACAATGTTATAGCTTATAACAATTTAGCAAAGAGCTTGAATGTTTCATGGGTTTCAGTACAAAGTAAATACCACAATTCAGTGCTGGATTTTTTTCTTTTATCATATGTCTTTTTTACTACTGTATCTAACCATTAACAAAAGTATCAAGAAGTTTCTGGGGAACATGAGCTGTAACCCAAAAGCTGTAGCTTTGAATCTTGGGCAGGGCACTGCAAGTTTTTTTTTTTTCTCAGTTGAATTGATTAAGTTAATAAAGCAAATGTATAAATGGATAATAAAAGCACCAAACATAAGTGTCATCTGGGGCAAAAATAGAGTTCAAAGTCACTGGGCTGTTTACAATATATTGTGTAGCCTATACTCTACTTTGATTGTATAGTAGTGGTATAATTACTTTTACTGTTAAAAGTAAGAGTAATAGTAATTTACAAATTTTTCTAATTCCACAAAAAGCATTAGCCTTAATTTCCCATTAATCACTTTAATTTTACATTTCTGCCTAAAAGCTGAAAAAATCTCAGGGAGTCTTATTTTATTCTGCTCACAATTAAAACATGATTCAGATACAGTCTAAAACCACAGCTTACTTATATTCTTTGTTGTATATTGGCATGTTGAACTCATTTATGCACAATCCAAGGAGTGAAACAGAGAAACATTGAGTTTATTAGGTCAAACATATCATTGAAACTTATGGGACACATATCATAGAAACATGCCTTATTCATATAATTTTTATTATATTTTTTGTATCAATCCCTGCCTTTCAGGTGCCAGTACATCATGCCATACACTTCAGCTGGTTTTTACAAGTACCTTGAGAGTTTAGCAATGAAAGTTGTAGCAATCATTTTGTTGGCTCTTATATTTTAATATTCCATTTAACATATTATAGCAGTTTTAGTCATGAAGGTTGCGACTATAAAGATTATCATAATTTGGTGGTGGTGGTGGTGGTGGTGGTGGGGGGGTGCAGCAGAGATAGTCTGACTCAGTTGGGGAATGGACCCCTCGCCAAGAATCGCTCAATTATGTGGCGAAACATCCAGTGACCTTTTCCAGAATACGTTGTTCCTGGCGGCTCAGTGCATTCACCATCTTCCAGCACATCACAGCACAGAGGCACTCTGTGGCAGAAAGAACATAGAGTAAAAACATCTCTGTCTCCAAAGGCTCTGCTCTTCAAAACTATTGATTTTCTTTCTATAGAAATGGAGTGATTGAAGTGCATCCTCTTGCCTGTGTTATTCAAGTGTGTGCAAAGTTAATTACATTTCTATGTCTAATTTAAAAAAAATGCTACTGCTTCCTCTATCCTTTATAGTAAATGCAACTACAATACCCTTACTGTCCACAGCTCCAAGTTTCCCACCAAAAAAAAAAAAAAAGCCTTAACCTGATCTTAAATGTACCCAGCACTCATGTTTTTTTGTACAGTGCTGCTGGGTGCCTTCGGGTAACACCAACCCAGCATCATGTCACTGTAGCTCAGAGCTCCTCCCAAAGGGTCAAAGGTCATTGGAAAGACAACATACAATCCTTTTTCCTCTCTCAAGATGTTTTTGTCCTGTCTGCATGCTGCCAGATATGCTTTTTTTGCCAAGTGGTGTTAGGAGCTACCAATAGAAAACCTCCTGCATACTCCTCCATTTGAACTATATGAACTCTAGAACAATGACAATGAGATTATATCATGGTCTGCAGGAAGCCTGATGCTCTGTAAAACTTAAAAAGCTGGAAGGGTGGATGCAAAAAGAAAAGGTTGAGTAGCCGATGAAAAATTGCATCTGGGAGAGAAATGTAACACAAGGTAGAAGGTGTTGCACACTTCTTAATGGTAAATTCTCTGACAATGCAGGCCAACCATAGGCAATTTCTATGATTGTAATGTCTTCAGCTTATGCTTCCAATGACAGTGGAAAGGACCCGGGTGGTCATTAAACATACAGCATGTCTTAAAGCCTTTCTTTTCTTCCATCTGCTCTGTGCTTATCCTGGTTTAACATATTGCTAGGCTACCATGATTGCTTTGCCATTTGCTCATCGTCATTGAGTTTGAGATGAACGAGGGAGGGAGGAGGGAGAAAGAGAGGGAAATGGACAAAAATAGATGCATAACATGCTGCAGCTGATTTGAACATGCTCCCTCTAATTCTGAATAGCTTTTTATTAGCTTTGACTGACCTACAAGTCACCTGTTTTTCTTCCTGTTTTTGTGTGTACATTTAGTCATACTCACCCAAGAATAGGTGCTACTGACTATACCACATCATATCTGTATATTTAGCAGAGACCCTCATCTAGGTCGACATGCCAGGGCTTCAGATCTCTGCATTTTTTTTTGCTGCAGATCCCCCCCTATCGGCATACAGCTGTAGGGTCCCGTTTGATCCAGCAACCCACAAGTCTGAAGGTTAACAGCTGGTGGCAGACTGGTACTGTGCACAATACTAGATATGTATCCCTGAGTTAACGGTGCACTTACCACTT
The DNA here is from genome assembly GCF_013368585.1 of Megalops cyprinoides. Classification (NCBI taxonomy): domain Eukaryota; kingdom Metazoa; phylum Chordata; class Actinopteri; order Elopiformes; family Megalopidae; genus Megalops; species Megalops cyprinoides. The sequence continues at coordinate 20,287,638 of NC_050591.1, forward strand.
TTCAGGGCTAGTGACAGTAATTATCCATTATATGTAACGTGGCTGATGTCTGGGAGATGGTACTACTAAGGGATTAATCTGTGCAGTCACCCTTTGTAAGTAATTAGACCACATTTTGTCTGTCTTTGAATCATTCCTCTGCGTCTGTTTTTGCATGGGTCTTTTTTCTCTTTCCTAGTTTCTCTGAGACACATGGAATCTCTATGGGACACCATCAGCTGTGCCATGGATGTCCACTGTCCTATCCCAATAGGCCCTCCCATTTTTTTTTCCTCGCCGTTATGAAACCACAGTTGGTGCTTAGCAACAATCATGACCATGAGTGGCAGCAGAGTGCAGGGGTCGCTGCACTTTCTCCACACTGCTAATGAGTTACGAAAAAGGCTCCTTGCTGCAGGGGTTGGGGAGGCATGAAAACCACAGGAGATTATCGGTGCCCAAAGCCAGGCTAATCAGCCAAAGACGACAGACTATTTTCCTCGTTCCTTACCCATAACCCCCTTCCATATGTTGGTCAATACGTGGACAGCTTCCATGCAGTCCCCTGGATTTCCTTGCAGACCATTGCCTTTTGCATATGATCAGCACCGGGCTTGTTGGCTCAGTATCGCGTTACGTGGTGCTTTAGTGGCCTGAGGCCTTTCAAAAGACCCTGCTGTGATTCAACACCTGCTGTTTCAATACATGTCCATTCATAAAAAGCAAATGACCAATGCAATTTGTAGGAGTGACTGATTTAGAGATGGGGACATTGGAGGGGGGGTTGTGTCCCGTCGTGGGTGATTTAGCATGACAGATATTTGCATGGAAATTCGCTGGCCATTTACTGGTGGATGATGGGTAATAAATCTTGTCTGTCTCGGGCATGCCGCCGCCGTCGCCTGTCGGGGTCTGCATTGGGGGGGATTCTTTACAGCATGGTGGATCGCTGTGGTTCAGACCTTCTTTGTGTGTGAGGGTGACCTGACATGTTAAAATGGCTGTAAAGAACAACCTGACACTAATTGTCGTGTCTCCCACCAGCATCTCACAGGACAGAGTCACGGTGCATCTATTAAAGCCACCAGACACCTTATTAAAGTCAGCTTACGACTGAAGTCCAGTTAACGTCCTGGTAATTTCATGCTTGTCTGAATGTATGCTGTGAATATTATAGTATATTGATACATAAGGATAATCATATTTAACTCTTTTATGTCATCTTGTTACTGCATAATTCCTCAGAAGCATTATATTGCACAATAACACTCAACACAGATTTTGAGTTTCAGTATTTGATTGTGTGGTTTTGGATCAAAAAGAGAATGAGATATGAGATAAAAGAAACAAACAATATGAACATCAAAGTTACATCCAGCTGTTCAACATATTATGCCTTACAGAATAATGTCTATTTATCAGCCTGAAGGAAAGGAAAAAGAGAGAGATGCTGTGTGTTTGTTTGCATGCATGTGCATGCTTATGCATGTGTACATACATGCGGGTGTATGCATTTGTGTGTGTGTGTCTGTCTGTGTGTGTGTGTCTGTGTGTGTCTGAAGGTCTGCTCCTCCAGGCATGTTCTGGACCATCAGAGAGAGAACCCCATCTGCTGAGCTCTGTCCTGGTGCCAGAGCTGCTGATAATCTCCCTCTGGTCTCCAGCAGCAAACCAGACCAACCCTGGGGACACAGAAGGCTCAGCAGTGCCAGTCCAAACATGGAGGCGCATCCCAGCAGCAGGCCCCACACAGTCGGTCCTGGCCAGCACACACAGAGGGTTCTGACTCAGTACCCAGTATAGATTAGACCTGGCAGTACCCCTTCTCCGCCTGTTCTGCGTGACACCCTTGGCCCATTTACACAGCAATCTGTAGATCTGCATATAGAAAGCATCTGTATGGCTGCACAGAGTGTGTGTACACCTGCACACAGTTGCGTTTACACCCACACTCATGTGTCTTCACAAGCAGCAAAGGTGTTTTAATATCTGCATGGAGACACAATGTTTACACTTACTGTGTGTACACCTGTGCATTTGTTTGTGAGAACATGTTTTTACTTGCACACAGACAGCACATGTGCACCTGAAGTGTAAGAGTGTGCCTGCATGCATATGATGTGTTACAGACAGTATGTTTGTGCCTTCACACACAGCTTGTTTTTGTTTTTGTTTGAGGCACCCCTTTTTCAATTATTTTCCTCCATTTTTCCCTTCTTTGAATTTTGCAGTAAAACAAGTGACTGAAAAGCACTGAGCACCATCCCTTTACTTCTTGACTAAAAAGAAATACCTTTGATAGGATTAACACCAGTTCAAATTCTGACAGCTGAATTAGCTCCAGGCATAGTCTCCTTGCAATAAATTGAAAAAAAAATTAAAAATGCAAATTTCAAGCATTAAACTGTGTCCTACGTATTTCTTTAATTATAATTTTTTAGATTTGTCTCATAAAAACTAGCCTGCCCTACTGATAATACATGCCAAGATACCTCTATCTGGAAAGGGTCATGTTAATACATCAGGCTGCATCCAAATCAGTCCTAAGCCCCTCACTGTGAATGACCCTCAATGTCATGTGTGACTGACATCAAAGTGAGCACCACTTTAGGGAAAGGGGTTTAAAGGGTATAGAATAGAATTGCTGTGAGTATAGAATTTGCTCAATGGGCTATTCATTCATTAGAATATGCACAACTGGTAGGTGTATCCAGGGATGGGCTTAGCAACTGCAGTTGCCTTTGCCATTTTCTTCCAGCAATCTGTTGGGAAATCAAATGCAGCTATTCCTGTCAGAAGGATACACAGTCACCTATTTGTTTTATTACAGGAAAGTGAGGAAAATGGTAAAACAAGCATGGGAAAATTTATATTGAATGGCCATTGGTGCAGCAAACTAATTATAATGTATTTCACCATCAGCATGCAAAATAATGCAGATATTATTAAGCATAGATGTACTTCAGTGTTTTTCAATTCCTGTAGTAAAGATGTATGTTTAAGTGTAGCCGTATTAAAATGCGTTTAAATAATACAAATTTGATAAATATGAGGATGATATAAAAGTTATATTAAACTCTAAATATATTGCAGTAAAGCTTAATAAAATATTATTACAGAAAGAAATAATATCTTACAGTTTTCATATATATTGTATAATATTTCAATACATTTATATTGTACATGTTTGTAATATATTATTGTTTAAATATAAATCTCTCATACTTTCAAACATTACGTAATCATTGTTATATGAGGACCTGAAAAGTATGGGATATGCAAAACAAGTTGAATCACTTTGAAACACCATTTTATGAGTTGATTGCACCATGTCAATGTAGCATTCATGTGAAAAAGATAAATTTCACTTAATTTAAGGAAAAATAAAAACTCCAATTGAAACTGGCCTGCCTATTTCTAGGACGGAGAGTAGTACTAGGAATGAAATTACAAAAAATATGCGATGATGATTTTCATTAAAAAAAAAGTGTTTCTTAGATACCAAGGAATGATTTAAAGTTGAAAGAAAATTTGCTTTATGGCTCCTTTAACTGACATGATAGAACATAATCACAAACCATTAGTAAATGTATTTGTTAACTATTAACTAACTAACAAGATGATGCTTTGTTAATGTAAATCACTTAATCACGTAAACGTCTACATTAGTTCATTTCAATTCATGTAGCCTTTTTGTTTTATGAATCATTAATAAATGCATTTGTCCACTATTGACTAAGTTTGAGAGCAAAAGTTATTTATCAAGATTCTTTAGACTTTAAAATGCTCCTACCTCAGCAGGTATTTAGGAGTCTTCATAAGCTATCCTTCCCCATTAGGAGTTGCTCACTCTACCATCTGTGGAACTTTCAAAAACGTGGAACACGTTTAAAACATCAACTGAAATGTTCTTGTGGTACTCCTATACTACATGTGAACTCTGTAGATGATATAATTGATATGTGAAATATTGTTTAAGTCGTTTATGGTTGTCATACACTGCCATATATTGCTATAAATACTGAAATGCAACATAAATGTTTGACATGTAGGAAGCCACCTGTTGGCAACTCCTAACAGACTAAGACAGCCTGCAAGGACTCCTAAATACTTGCTGAGGTAGAAATACTTTTATATCTAAAAAAAAATATAAAAAGCTTTTACAAGTAACGATAGGATGAATTGACGTCACTGTCAAAATTTTCCAGCACTTAGGACCTATCTCCTCTGAAACACTTCTTGAACATGGACTAAGGTCTCATTTTGATTTAATCAATTGAACTTCCTCTCTGGAGCAGGGAGATGTAGAGGACCTCTGCCTGTAAAATACAAATACAAGTCAGTAGCAGCTAGTTTTGAATCCTTGACAGGAAGATTTTGCCACTGCATTTAAGCCAGGCACTTTACCTCAGATTCTCAAACACCATGAGTATGACTGTGTGAGATGTGTGGGAAGTAATGCAAGTCAGAACACAAAGAGAGGCTTTGATGGTTCCCACTTTGGGCAACTCATTTTAGACATTGAGTGTGTGGATATGATTACTAAATACATTTTCCCTTGACTACATCAATTTATGAATGTAGTTACATGTAAGAGCTACTATGGGAACTCCCCCCAACCTCACATGCACACAACTACAAGTGTATCACACCAGCTGGAAGAGGATCATACATTTTTCACAAGTATGTTGTACAGTCTGATTATCCAACTCAAGTAGGGGTTTGAATCATAACTGTCCTTGTTATTATGATCACTCTCCGCAATGGTCTCACTTACCACATTTTACTGTAGTTTCTCCACAGATAACCTGCACACACAAAGGATCCCCTCTTACTTAAAAAAAAGCAAAAAAAACTCCCATGGTCCAGGCAAAGGAGGCAGTCTTCCCCATGCCCCCCGCCTATTTAGACAGTGGCACTTCAGTTTATGTGCTGTTTTGAGTCTAATGGCTCCTTTGGTTTGATTTGTTCCTGTGGTTGCTGAGGACCTCACAATACAGGATTTCACCACCGCAAACCACGGAAGAGCAGAAAACTTTGGAAGAAAAAAGGTAACAGCCAGGGGTAATGAGACACTTTTAAGTGTCCCTCCCTCAAGGAAAGCATGGGGTTTAATGTGTCTGCTGAATATTTTAACTTTTGGAGCAATTACGCTATTTAAAATCAACAACGCTGCTGAAGTATGCACCAGTTAGTCGCAGTTCTGCATTCACAGCCTAAGGGTTGGCTTTTAAAACAAACCAACCGTATGTTAAAAAGTCCTTTCCATCTTTTTTGTCCCCTCAGACATGTAATGCATTTGTCCAATGCCATGCAAATGAACAACACACAAAAACCACAAACATTTATTGGGGGAAAGAAAGAAGAGTGCCTTGGGCAAATAGTAATGTATAAAAAGAAGGCAATTTCATGGCATGGCATCCTGTCATTCAAAACTCATAGCAAGTCAATAAATAAATGCTCAAAAGTCAGTGCGGAATTCCATCTCTGCTGACAAATCCACCCACACATTGAAGATAAGATGTGCAGCCATCTGCTGCTTTCCCTGTAAGGGGAACATTTAATTAGCTGTTTATAACTTATTTATTAATAGGTCCAGGTATTGACTGTGCTTAGGTCTTAAGGTCACATGGTTTTGGGCAATGCACACATATCCTCTATTTTATGAGGAATTTAAACAATTTAAAGCTGATTTAAGGATTCTACCATATCTCGGTTGACAGTTGTTCATCAATTCACCTGCTGTTCCCCGCATCGAATAGAGGAAACAGATTCCTCTGGCCAATATTTACCTTGTACAATAAAGCTCAAAATCCAGAGACGTGCTGGTTCTCTGAAGTGTGTCCTTTGTGGCTGTGGCCCTTTGTGTGTATGAACAATGTACAGAGTGTCAGTGCTCCGCCTCCTTAGCTGTCGAGTTTTTGTTTTTTCCTTTGCCCATGTGCTTTCGTTTTCCTTGTGTTTTGGTCCTGCCCCGCTCCCCGCCCGTCTGATTGCCTGCACACCTGCTCCCCATTCCCTCGTCTGCCCTGCCCTATATCTTCCCTGCTTTTCCCTGTCCTGTTGCTAGTTCGTCACAGTGTTTTTCGCCTGTTTCGTCCCCGCGTTTGCTTTATGCTTCTGTCTGCCTGTTTCACGTTTTTCGACCCAGCTTGTACCCTGACCTCGTTTTTGCCTGCCTCCTTGCCTTGTTCGCTTGATTGCCTGCCTGTCCGGTTCCCCGACCTTGCCTGCTCCGATTTCCCGATCCTCGCTCTGTCCATGGACTGTCTCCCGGTTTTCGACCCTGCTTGTTTTCGGATTAGCGACTTGCCTGACGATTCCATTAAAGACGCACGGAACCCGACGCTCCCGCGGTCCGCGCCTGAGTCCCTGCCTGAGCCCCGACACAGAGGGTGACACTGGCTGTGTGAGTACAAAGCCCATGATACAGTCCAGTCTCACAGGCTCATAGACTAATGTCAAACCATCAATTACAGCCGCCCACATGGCCAATTTACTTTTGTAAGGTCCCTCAAGTAATTATTGTGTAACTGCTAATCATGGGTTACCCCAATGTTATATAACACGAATTATAACTTTAAAGGTAAGGTTTTTGGATATGGGTTAAGGGTTGGACTTACAAACAGCATTGACATTTGGGGTGGGTTTAGGACAGAGCTATTATTTTTCATATAACTTTTGTACAACGTACAATGTACAACCAGCAGATATCAAATACATCCATATAGCATTAAAAATACAATTGCCTTGGTAATGTTACTGTACAGAATTTTGCTCTTCCCTTTTTGAGCTGACATTAAGAACTTTGTTTACATACTATATGCATCTAGGCCATCTTGGGAGGGATAAACACCTTCAGACTCTTTAACAAGTGTGAATGCCATTACACCGTACATAGTAAATACTGTAACATCTACCGTACTTAGATGAGGAGATGTATAGAGCAAGGCACTATTCTCCTCAGAGAACATCAAGTTATATAAATAGATAATATGTAAGCTATGCAAATACAGCACCGAGTGGCTCACTTCCATTTTTGCAACCGCTCATAGATGTCTAATAAATCTGCTCCAAATGGTGAAATATCCAAAAAATATATAAAATAAACAAGCCCATTTAAATTGTTCTCCAGGTATGAGAAAATAGCATATCAGAAATTAACGTGTTTACAGCACACATAGAGAGAACCAAATTTTAACAACATTAAAAAGATTACTGTATGTCCTGGGGATTGCACGGTAAAAAGACAATATACATCATTAGGATGTGCTGCAAAGACAAGGAATAGTATATAAACTGTGGTGTCGGGGGGGGAGAGAGAGACAGAAACCTGTGCATAGACTTACAATGTCACTGCAGATGTGGAGCAACACTTGTAGTATTTGTATGTTTGCACTCGCAGCATTCGGATTGGTTGGTGGGAACGCGGGACTGTTAAGTGAGCGTCAGCGACAGGGGCGTTTCTGTTTGTTCATTTGTTTGTTTGTTTGTTTGTTCGGGATTTTTGAATATCTGGGACGAGTCCCATGAACGAGATGCCAGATGCATGTTTTAGCATCCTCCCTGTGGTATTCCGCTAACTCATGCATATTTAACTGTACAACTGCGCCGTCTCCGAAAGGAGCTGTGCTCGGAAGAAAGTTAAACTCCGAAACAATGTCTCCACATTCATCCGGCACTGGTGGAGTCTTGCTGCAGGCAGGTGGCTGACGCCAGCAGTGGGGAACTGCTCAAAAGGACTAACATCACATCAGAGTCTCAGAGTTTTGCTAACATAAAATGATCCAGCTGTATTAAAGAGCTGATTTTTGTAAGATCAAAGAAGTGTCAAAAGTTTGTTGTGATGGACTAAGCAGGCAACATGAGTGTAAACCTAATAATATGTTTGGATCTTTTCTTTACAATACAGCCAAATGTGGTAAGATTGCAATGCAAAGCTGTAATGTCCCAAACGTCCACAAAAGTGTTTGGAATCATTACACAGAAATAGAGAGCAATTATACTCAAACTAAGTTGTTCAGGAGCTGTATTGTGCTACAATAATAATAATAATAATAATGCTATAATGATACATTGGTAACGCTGTACATGGTTGTGTGATAGATGCTTATTTTGAATCTAAATAAACTGCAGTTGAAACAGTTCAAACAGAGTTATAAATTCCCTAGATTGTTAAGCTCTGAGAATGAACAAACATCTATTATAATAATGATAAAAATGTTGACTTTGGTTCTTCAGGATTTAGTAACCTTGAAATCTCTTTGTGCCTTCCCTCAAGTGGCGCAGTGCTTCAATCCATTGCTGCCAGCCAAAAAACAGGCTGTGTGGAAAGGAGATCACTAAAGAATTGTGCTTCAAGCTTTTCAATGCTTCTGTCCCTGGTCATTAATCCCCATTACTTTCTGAAAGCTTTGGGTGGGTTTTACATTCAGAGTCTGAAGAAAACCCTCCAACGCTTAAAGAACACAAATTGATTAATTTGTTTGCAAAATATGCGGTTTTACCTAGTTTTCTCACTTATGTGTTTTTCCCACCAAAAAGATGTGCGCTTGTAGCATCATGCAAATATGTTCTCACACACACACGGATATCCTCAAGTATGTACACACACCTGCATACCAGGACCTGTCTGAAGGTAACCTGACTTTTAAAAGTCATTATGGTGACATATTTTCATGTATTGAACATGGAATTGTCTTATTTCAGTATGATATGATGAATTGTATATTTTTGTTGCAAACTTAAGAAAAGACTATCCAATTGATCCATCAGTCCAGATTTCATTCCAGTGTTTCTTCAACTGCACTTAAATTCCATCAATACCGGAAAAGACATTTCTCCAAAAATAAGGCCGTGATCCTTGGGGTGAAGGAAGAACAGACCACAAGCTTCCAAAAATGTGATTTTTCTCTTTGACAACATTTAAATGCAAAGTCAATCTCTCTGGGAAAGGCTTTAAGCTGAAAACTAAAATCCCCTTAAAATGAAAGAACGTGAGGTGCTTTTCTATAGCTGCTTTTCATATTTTTTAAAACCATGTCGACTGCTGTGACAGTCCGCACACCTCCTATCTCCTAATATGTGATGAAATTCAGCTTTAAATGTCCAGAGTGGCAACTGATGTTCAGTTGTGTTCACTGCTGGGAAAGCAACTCCAGCGAATTGGCAGGACATAGCTCTTTCAGCGGGAAGACGGGGCGGAAAAAGAGCAGAACACCCTTCCACCCAGCTCCCCATCCTGGAGCATCGATTCCTGCGAGAGAGCCGCAGAATCTGGGACAGGGGCGTTACAGCTGCAGGTCACGAGCAATGCCGGGCCGCACATACAGAGCTGAAATGTGAACTCCACACCTACTGCCCTGTATGGCATAAGTAAGCGTGTCCTAAAGGTCAAAACCGTGTGAATTTATTCATAAGGATGTGTGTATACAAATTTCTGTCACACTGGCGTCGTCCTGTTTGATGTTAATCATTTGTGTGTGTGTGTGTGTGTGTGTGTGTGTGTGTGTGTGTGTGTGTGTAGGGCTAATTTGGCTGGCAAGGGATTCTTACCATTCTGTAAAAATCTCCAGTGGTTTACTCCACTGCCAGTTTTGATGATACTTTTGTTAACCCACCAGGGGGCATTTTTATTTAAGAATCACAAATGTAAGTATTATATAAAACTGGAAATGTTTATCTGGTTTAAGTTATGATAATATATATGGCTATAATTTATATGATTCATATATATTAAAAAGGGTGAGACAAACATCAATACTGGCTGCACTCCATTCTGTAATTCCAAGCCAGGGACAGACATGGATAGAAAATGAATGCTTCGTCTTTGTTGGTAGCCTATCAAGAAGTCTATACATGTCTCACTTTTACGTCAAAGTTTTTTTTGGGGGGGAATCAATAATAAAAGATGCATTACTCATGCTGCCTGAATGTACAGTAGTTATTTCTGTCAGTGTGAGAATCTCATCCCTTTCTGCTTAGGCAGGTCTGCTGTAGGATTTAAAATGCAGCTCGGTCCATCTGTATCACACACCAAAATATTTAACCAGTACACACAGCTAGACACACAGATTTAGCAATGAAGGACCTGATCATAGTTTTGATCCGTCTGTGCTGGGCACATTTGCCCTCAGTGCTGAGTTCCACTGCACATGTACTGCGTTTTCTGGGGCTCGGTACCTTGTCTTGTATACTCTCTGAGTCTGACTCTTGGCACAGCATCATAGCACACGTCACACCTTGCTAGACAAAAAAAAATAACTGTCTCTGGGTGCATGTATGTGAAAGACCGCTCCACTTGAATTTCGACCTGGGTCTGCTTGGGTGTGGGTCTGCTGATTGTGATCATGTGTCTGCTTAGCAATGCTAAGGGTCCTAAGAACAAATTTATTTACATATATTAAGGCACCAACTTAATGTTTTGGGGCTGGTTTTCCAAGTAAATTTAAACATCCACAGGAGTTTACTCACTGACTACAATGTAATGAATGATTTTCTGGCCTCATCAATACTTGGCTTAAACATCTTCCTACCCATCTTGTAGGCAGAGGGAGAACAGGAAGGCTCGGAGTTCCATCATTGCCAGATTTCCCCCCAATATCATGTTAAAAATATGTTTTTAATATATGTAAAAATGTTTAATTTAAACCAAGTATATTACATCATGGTGTAAATGGTGTTAATTCAAAACAGCACATTTAAGAGAAATTTGGACATTAACAAGTCTTTGTAATTTTCAACTTGATTCCACTATGACTTCTTAAAATTGTTTAGTTGAATAATATTATATGTATCTGGTTTGGCTGCAGCTTTGTGCTGATACAAAAAAAAATGCATAATATGCATGCTAATATGCATACTTTTTTCAGGTGGTGCGTATGTGTGTTTGTTTGTTTGTATTTGTGAATGTGAGTGTGGGTGTGAGAGAAATACTGTGTACAATGTTCTCAAAATACATAATTTACTCAAAATACATTCGGTCTTGAAAAAAACTGATGAGTGCCTTTGATCCCTGGACTCATTATTTCAGCCTCTATGGGTTTCCACTTATGCGCACTGTTGACTACTGTCCAGTACAGGAGAGTTAATGGACTGCCTCACATATGCAAATCACTCAAATAGAAATTAATTGAAAGCAACTTAGTTTTAATGTGTCAGTCTTTGCTTCTGCAGTGCCAGGGTTGTGTTATAATTACCGTCTCTTGGTGTGCGCCTTGCTGTACATTTTATTTTCAGCCCACCCTATCTATTATTTTTGTTTGGCAAAGTAGAACCACAATTTCACAGCTGAAGTGCTGAGACAAGGTTTGGCATTATCATTAATAAAAAAACTAAGAAATGGTTTCCCACCTCCATATTTGGATGAAAGAGTACTGGTATGTTCGTGAGATGGTTCAATGACCAGTTTATGTTTTATATTTTATGCAGTGCCTGTAAAGTTAAATAAATAATTCATTGTCTGTTCTACACCCAATCCACACAAAATGAGTGGTGAGAATAAAAAATATATATATTTGCAACAAAACACAAAACAACCATGCACAAAAAGAATTTAAATACAATTTACTATATGTACTTTGGAAATCTACTATGAAAATGCGAAGATCATTCAGACTAATGTGTTTTATTAAAACAAGTATCAGAAGGTTCTGATCAAATTAAGTATTTTTCAATAAAGAGTACTTTATTACTTTATCCAAAAAGGCATTTACTCTCTCAATCTCAAGTATGGAAAGCTAACTATTGTGTGCATATAGCTACAGGCATTCTGTGTGTATAGCTATAGAGGAGCATTACATACACTTCAATATTTTTAAGTGTTTTATTTTGTGCATTAGCTCATAAATGACTAAAGATATTATTTCTGACTTAAGAAACATTGAAAGCAGCTTAAACATACATTTTCCGTTTTGCTTTTATATGCAGTGAACTACTAACTACAAACCTCATCAACAAATTGAATGTCTAGATAGCTGTACATATTGCATTAAAGGTACCTTTCAGGAAAATGACCACATTCAAGGGAAAAGCGTTAGGAATCTCATTTGATATTACATTTTCAAAATTCAATTCTTGAATCCAGAAGAATTATACTTAACGCTTTGTTCTGAATGATCAAAATGTAGGCATTACAAATGAAATACGTGAACATTCTTAAGCAAAACTAACAAAGGACTGGAAATGCACGAGCAGTCCTAAAAAAGAGAGGGAAGGTGAAGTTTCCCTTACGTATTTTTAAGTATTTTCAAAATCAAAATACTTAAAATGTTTCAGGGTTTCAGGTGAAAGAAAAACATATTCATAAGTTGGAAGATCTTCCATAGATTAATGTGATGAATATCCAGCAATAACAGTTCATAGCTGTGTTTGAACTTTTTACATGTAGTTGCTCAGGAAAAAGACAGAACAGAGGCCAGCTGAAAATGTCTTTTTTGTTTAGTGCAGAACATACCTAGCACTTGTTGCTTTGTTGATTTTTTTTTAGCTCAATCCAAGGTCTCTTTGATTGATTGTCTGATATCTGCAATGTGTGGCTTATTTATCAAATGCCTGCAAATCAGCTATTTGTCTCAGATGGCCTGTTTTTAGTTCACTTGGACTTGAACTGGTACAACAAGAACCTATAGCTCACAAGAAAGGGGAGTGAGAGGAAGAGGAGAGTAAGCAATAGAGAGAGAGAGAGCTTTATAGTGGCAATCTGTGGTGACATCTAATTTGAATATTTCAGTTTACTAATGCAGATATAAAAATTGCAGTATAACACTTGACAATTTAAATTGCACCCTTTGCAGCTGAAGCCTAGTTAAAGACCATACTGGGACATCACTTTAATTTTAAATTGTATGTAACACTTAATGTAAGGGTAATGTAAGCATGTTAAACATGCTTAATTAAGTATTAATAATGGACTCATAAATAATGAAAAATTACACTGTCTTTTTACTGTTGTTTGGTTTTAAATGAAATGTGTTAATAAGGAGGACAAGGGTTGCAGGATGAATTATATTGTTACATATGTGACATGCTATGTCGCCTTTTGTGAAACTATACTCCATTTGTAATATTAATGTATAACCAAACAGTATGACAAGAAAGTGTGACAAGAGTTTCTTGAACGCCTACCTTCAAACACTATCAAAGCTATCTAAACATACTACTGTGTTATTTTCTGGCTGACAATTTTGTATGTATTGGTATCATTTATGTATGTGAGGTAGTATAATAATTACTGAGGAGGATGGGAGTTCTGACCCAGAGGATTCATGTCACTGATCAACACAGCATTTTCCAGACCAGAAAGATATCAAAAAATATTGTGAGTGATGACTGTCATTATTATTACTGGGACAAATGAAATGTCAATTGAATTGTTTGTCAGGTAAAATGCATGTAATGTCCATCACTGTTTATTTATGTTGTCACTTTCACAGTCATTTTAGCTTTTTCCACCTATTATCAAGCTAGTATAATTTATTTAATGTATTCTCTCGAAGGGAAATTTTAAGGTAATAAACTAATAAACTAACCTAACCTCAAACTAAGGCTTTGACTAGATACTGGGCCATGTATATAGCAAACAGATTTGCATTTTTAGCAGGTCTGTTTGAGTCATTTCGTAGTATAGAGTAATTTTTTAATTGAATTTGTTTTCTGGAAAACAGTATTTTATCTTCTCTTCCTCTACTTTTTGTCTTTGACTTAAAAATTGACAGGCATCAAAATTGGTTCTAATTGTGTTGCAAATTAAATTAAGGCAAAGTGTTACAAAGTATCACTGGAAATCATTTTAAAATAATTATGTCCCTGCAAATGCTCTGTTTATCTTAAAGAAATACTGAACTGGGCATTTTCTACCAAGGTCCTTGTGAAAGAATAAAGTTCTTCTCTGCATGAAAAGAATCGGAAACACAAAAAATATATATATATATTAAACGTTAATTTCAATCACGCTGATGGCATCTCATCCCCTCCATTACTCAATGTATAAATGTCATTCAATGAAACTATTTGTATTATAAATAAGATTAAGCCATATGAATCTAATTGGAGTACTTTGGACTCAAATCCTGCATTTAATTTAGATTCCAGGAGTATCTGCATAAATTACAGATTAGTATTCAAAGCAAGAAGCTCTTATCTGTCCGTTTCTGAATAGTAACCTGAATTTCTGACTCTCAGACTTCAATGTGGATAAGAATTTTGAACAAGACTGTTCTTCCTTTATCTCATATGCATGAAAAAAACACATTGTTGTAATAGCTTTCCACCATGGGTAGAAATCAAAAGGTCAATCAAGCATTTCCCCTCAGAAACATATACTGTGTGTGCGTATATATGTAGCGAAACTAGACATGACTTCCCAGCCAACACACGTTCAAAGTACCCTAAGTAGAAATTCTTTCCATATCGAGATTGTCATTTGCTGTCTTTTGCAGGCATTTCCAGACATAGTGTATGTGTGGTGTCACACAGCAATCAGGGCTTGGCGCCCCAGTTGTCTGATGGATGAGCTGTGCATCGTGTTGGAGGAGTTTGACCTGTCATGAATAATGTATTTTTCTGGGAAGGAGTGATCCGAACTAGGCCTTCAGGCTCCTTGACCGCCTGGAGAAATGACTCCCTCCAATGTAAAGTAAACTTGTGCAATTAATATGGAATGCATTATCCCATGCAATGCACTGTGCTGGAACCATTCTCGGCGATGGCTAATGCTTGCACTGTGCTCCACAGTGCTTCACAATGATTCATAAATGTATGAATAAATGAAGAAGCATTTAGAAATGTTTATTGTACCATATGGCAACATGTCTGTTGTCCAAAGCAGAAAAAAAAAATCTAATATACAGGCAGCATTTATGAATGTTTATGTGTGGTGTCATTAACAATATTGAGTAATTGTGAGGTTTAACTGGCATATCTAGTGTTACCATTCTGGTGCTACAGAATTTACAACCTATTGAGATGATACCTGCTTAAAGAGTCAACAAGCAAGAACCCACAACTGCGATTGAGGCAGAAGGGGTTGTAAGTGGGGAAATTTCAACTAGAAAGGGGGTTGTCGCATTCTGAATCTGTAACCATGAAAAAAAAACATGTTTAGGTGTACTGGATGAAGAAAAAATATTGATAGTATTAAAATTAAGAATGTCAGTAATGAAAGTCAAATGATATGATTCCTAACACTCAACTCAGTTTCTGCCTTTGAATGAGAATGCTACAGCTATGAATTTGACCAATAAGACCTAGGCTACTCACATTCATAAAGCGAATGTTTTCATTCAATTTCAATTGGTGTAGTCTCCTATCCCTTAATTTCATTTGAGTATGAGCAGCAGAAAGAAAACTGTAGAATCAAATGAGCTTTAGAAACCATTAACTGCTTATTGAGGACTTTTAATGATTAGTTTTGCTTGGTTTACTGTATTTTTTCACCTTTCTGATTGGAACATTTAACGATCGTTTATTGCTGTCCTAGTTAGCAGATTGCATAATGCAGTTGCAGATTGCCATCATGATAGGCTAGAAGTAAAGTACAGTACAGCAAAATAGTGAACAGGCTGACATTTAATGAGCTCAGACCTATATCACAACTGTAGGTTGTGTTAGCTTGGTATTATGTTGAATACTTTGTACTTAGTAGGTAACATTAGTTACCCATAATTAAGACACAATTTAATAAATTTAGCCACTCGTTGGAGAGTAGCATGTGTGCTTATGTTCTTTCAGGTCTGATCTGTGATTCCTAGCCATAGAACAGCTTGCCAGCTAGCCAACGGCTGTTGTTAAATGGCAAGTCGGCTCAGACAAACTAGATAGTTGTCTAGCTAACACAGTAAGAATACACAAGAATAAATCAAATGGCTTGCAGTATATACCTAGCTTATGGCATTGTTCATGGATCAAATTAGTGAAGCCAGAGAACAAAGTCTCACAATGTATGCTAGCAAGCGATCTGATATTGATAGGAATAACTATAGAGGTGCTACCACTTTCAAGAATTCCTCTCAAACAAAGCTGTACAGCCATGTAATATATCGTGATACCATACACATTTGAATAGTGCTTATCAGGTGTTGCTTATTTTCTCATTGTTACATAAACATTTAATGTTGTTTTGCACAAGAGGTTTCCAGGGCACTGCAGTAATCTTGACTGCCCGAGTCAGACATCCACCTGTGATCTTATACATTAAAAATAGCTGAACTGCTAAAGGTTTGTAGTGCCTAAACTAAAGGTAGAGATGTCCTTACATAAGCTTTCACTAGTGACATCATCCTGTAGGCATAATTGCATAATATATACAGCTACAAAGCAGGCCTCTAAGTTTCACAAATGTTTTGGAAAATAATTCATAAATGATGAAAAAATGTATGAACAGAGTGCCACTCTGTATTAGCATTACAAATCCTACAGTACTTAGTTGAAGCAAACCAGTGTTTTGTGTGGCTTGTGTAATCTGATACCAGGTGGGAAATGCTTCCGCTCCATTAGCTGGACATACAATTGACTATGGGCCTTGCAGCTAATAGTGCAGGTGCAGGTAAACCAAAATGCTGGGTGTGATCTCCACTCCTTGGCTGTTTTTCCCAGAAAAAAACAAAAACTCTGTTTTGTTTAACACCTGCATAGTCATGCACAGAGAACAGAACACAGAAATTTAGCAGTGATTATTATCCATTTTCTAATTCCGCTGAATCACAGGTAGCATTTTAACTTGTCTTTAACTTAGAAAGGCATTTTGGAGAAAATTTGTTTTGAATGTAAGCAATGAGGGTACTCCTGCCTACATGCAGGCAATTGAACATCCCACTTTAATTTAAACTCAGCAGGGGATTATGGGAGATAAAAATCTCCATTCATGGAGGGGAGGAAAAATTGTTTGCTTGTATGGAAATGCACCACAAAATGGGTAAAACTGGCCAGGTATGCAAAGGAGAGGCATGGTGTGTAGAGAGGAATGGAATGCCTTTTAGCTGTTTCGGGAGATAAGATGCGGATAAAAGATGCAGGCAAACCTGGTTGGCAGCTACACAGAATTTTTTCAAGAGGGATCAGTGAACAACATCATGTGAGTAATCACAAAAGAGCAACGGAACAGTGCAGAAGAAATAGTAACTCAAGAAATGATGGTCTCATGAATGTGTTGACGCATCCCAGGAAATCTGGTTCCAACATGAAAGGCATTCGTATTACACATCACATTCCCGGGACCTGAATTTTAGCACTGTTGGATTCTCCACTCTGAAGGCAAACTGTACCAATTTGTTACACCCAGAATTGATTTAGGGCACCTTACCAGGAAATGGATTGCACTGTGAAAGCACTCTAACTCAAGCAGTCCTGACTTTCCCCAATTTCCAGCTAGTCACCCTTTTCCTGTCAACCTTCTCCCACCATTTCCAAAAGATCTGAATGTCAACTGTCAGTGCATACATCAGCCTCTGTAGTCCTCAAATAAATGTATTCATCAAAGGTCTCCAGCGTCAAGAACCACCGGCCTCCCAACAGCTCATCACAATTGAAATAATAGCCACTTATCTCACACTAGTATGATCCTGATGCCGATCACCAGACATCTATAAAACAGTAGAAACACTGTTCCTGCAAGCCTTTTTTGGATTTCTCTGCTGCTCTGAATTTACTGTCCTAATCACCAGTTTCGACCCCTCTCTCCATCTGTGCATCTCTGACCTGACCATATCCCACCAAACCGTCATTTTCATTCTCAAACACAGCAAAAAAGACCAGTTCTCAATGCCCAGTCTATTTCTTCAATCTTAACTCTTTGATCAGGTCCTACAAATTCCTTGTTTCTTACCAGAAGTACCTTTCACTCCACAACCAATCCATTATTCAAATGGATTGGTTGTTCATATTCATATAGTCACAAAAACTGGACATGCCAACACTTGAAGATGGTTCCAAAAACACCTAAAAATAATACTCCTTAAATCCAGTTTTCCCCTGGAGCGCTACTCCAGTCATCCACTCAGAATCACAGCCACCACAACTGCCACAAAACAAGGCATCCCAGACCACACCATGAAAAGTAGGCAGGTGGAACTCCAGCACTTGTCACACTAATATCCATTTGCACTTCCACACAATCTGTCAAGTACATGCTGCACTAATTTCTTAAATACAGAGACACCCTCCTTTTACCCTTCATTTCCTCTAAGCTTCCATTCACAGTAAGCACTTGATCACTCACTCCTCAGACACTCAATAATGTTCAGTGAATATACCCTCATCCACTTACTGAGGCAAAGAATCAATATGCAGTAACCCATTTCTCCAGCAGTCAGTGTATCTTTGG
Source organism: Megalops cyprinoides (assembly GCF_013368585.1). NCBI lineage: Eukaryota > Metazoa > Chordata > Actinopteri > Elopiformes > Megalopidae > Megalops > Megalops cyprinoides. The sequence continues at coordinate 20,305,936 of NC_050591.1, forward strand.
TTCTGGGATCCTTTCTTTGGGGTCAACAACCTTATCCCAAAGCCAGGTGTGATGTCTGTATTGGACTTCAAAGAGTCAAAGACCAATACCCCTGTACCCTCAGCAACCCTAACGCTTCTTAAAATCATATCTACTGAAATAAAAATAGGTGTCATATGACATGAAAAATGTTTTTTAAAGAACGCATGCCATATGTAGGTCCTGGAATTAGAAGCCAGAGGGAACATTAACTAGGCTTGTCTGCATCTTTAAATAAGTCAACAGTATAAGGAATGTAAGTTACCCTCTATGACAGTGTTGGTGCATAAGGTAATAATCAAATAATCAACAGAAGGTGTATGGAAACAAGTTGAGACAGTCATTTTTAATAAAATAATAATAGAAAAGCAAGAGCTGTTCAGGAATGCTAAAACCTTTCAAGCTCTTCTATCAAAGTCACCTTTATAAAAGTGTTCCAGCCTTCTCCTATGCACATGGATGACTGGTGGTGGGAGTGTATTTATTACAAAAATAAATCATTTTAACACTAAGCCACCCACTACCGAATCTTGCAGTAATGAGCACTGAGCCTCTGCAGAAATGAGAAAGAGGAGCTAATTCAGTATTTAAAGCAATACCATGAAGGCTTGTAAACCATCATAGCAATAAAACAGGATTATTGGGGATTGTCTGAGCCTGGATGAGGTTAAAAACTGAAGCTTGTTTGTGTGAGTAGAATGAGTCACTTGAGTGGGAAACTTATTCCCTATATGCGTGTGCCTGTATGTGTGTGTCTGTGTTGTGTGGATCCCAAGCCAGAATCCTTTTAAGGGCAGCAGTGTTGAGTAACAGAACAACAGTACATGGGTCTTTGGCAAAGAGAGTGTTTTCTGCTCAAGTGGTGTACGAATAATACCAGCATTACAGGGTTTTAATTTCAACTGTTTCTTGTTACTCTGTCTATTTGGCTCACCAGTGGCCTGAGGATCAGGGGCCACTGTTCTGGTGCCTGGTGTTCCAGAATCCATTCTAGTATCAATGCCCCAATGCCAAGAGATGCACCATCTCCCCCCATACCCTCACTATTGGATATAACAATATATACAGTATGCTACATTAGCCTTGTTCTTTAACAGAAATGTAATTGTAATTTAAATGTATCACTATATCTAACATAATGCTACAATTTATTTGTCTTTGATATACATTGCTATGATTCTGTAACTGTCCTATCAGCTAATTATTGTAATTGCAGGCATTGTGGAAACCATTTCTATGAATTGATTAATGTTGTGACAAGTCTTGTTATTCTGTACTTATTTGCACTCACATAAGATCTCAGATTCCCCAGACTGACCTCAAAGGCAATAGGTTATATATTGTGAAGTGCTATTTATTTAGCACTCAATATCTTCTGCTTTGCTGTTCTTTGACAACAAATGACATCCATCTGCTGCCTGGCTTTTTTTAAATCAATACCATGAGAGTCATTCCCTGTACATTGAAGACCTTAAGGGCTTTCAAATGAAATGCACAGAGAGCACAAAATTCCAGTTTACAAATCAGAATTGTTAAAGACATTAACTTGCAGTGGGCTTGGACCATCCAGCTAAACACTCTCCCTGGGGTTACCATACACATGTCATCTTGGTGCTGAATGACCAGCATAGGGAAACACGTCACGCACAAATGTTCCAAGACAAATGAGCCAAATTCAAATTGGCACAATGTTATGTTCAATGATGAGTCATGGTTCAAGCTGTGCTGGTATGGTAGTAGGAGGGAGATGAATTGCAGGCATGGGAGAGGTCCTGTCCATGCTGCATAGCACAAGTGGACTGGTGCAGAGATGGAGGTGTGGAAGTATGGTCTGCAATCTGGAATTCCAAAGCAATGGATATGCTCAGTCACTTTAGCTGCAGAGCAATGAGACAGCAGTGACCATAGTCAACAGCACGTTTGACTAACAACCTCATCTAGAGTGCAATATGATTCTGTTGGCGTATACGGACTCAAAATGATGGGCTAGTGTATGCCTCACTCAACATAAGGTTCTAGACGTGCACACATCCAAATGAGGCCAGATCCCATTAAAGACACAAGTTGTGTTTGTAACAGTACACAGTAGCACTGTTATTAATAATGAACAGGGGAGGTGGGGGCGAGACACTAGGGAAGTGTTTTGGTATAAATTTAAATGTGTAAGTTCAATATAAAAATATCAGACTAAATTTAATAAAACTTTTGCTTAAGCGACCAAATAAGATTTGTCATCTATAAAATTGATGACCCCATGTCGACAACCTCTGTCATGAGTTGGGTGATTTGATTGGCTGCATGCTATGTACATTGCAAGTGTAATTTTCACTCAGCTGGCTGCTTAGCTATTTTCAGTCGTTTGAGTTATACTCTTTTAGCTAGTAGCTAGCTAGTGCCCTAAGACTACGCATCTGGAAAATTTGGACTGTTTCACTGTGGTCATAGCTAAAACAGCAGTGGAAATGCAATGCTCAAACCAGCAACTTGTGTTAGTTGCTGTGTTGCTGATCAAGAACCAAAGAATTGGATATTTTTAATGTGACTGACCACTTTGCTGTGAATCGCAACAGACAGATTGTATTTCTGTGACTGCTGAGTACACCAATATATGTGTGATTGTTGGTTTACATTACATTACATTACTTTACTTCATGACCATATCAATGTCCAGTGTGTGAGTAAGCCTAGGTCTCTTTTGATGAATCTGGAGTTTTTTTTTTCCCCCAACATAGAGAGCTTATTTTAGCTTATGCATGTTATTATTGTCATGGTAATGACTGTGTTATGATGGAGGAGCAGTGTAAGTAGCCTGTCACCAGGTGATTGATTGTGATGGTTGACTGGTATGTTTTTAGGGAGGTTTCCAGTGTCTGAAAGAGCTGAACCATGAGTAGTTGAGGCCAGATTTCTGTAGTGGCTTTTCGGTGATTTGGTTACTGAGTGAATTTTTGTCTGATGGAGCTTGTTCGTCATGGTGTGCATTTCAATTAGAGATATGTTAGCCGATAGCATTCTGTCTGTCTCTATGGGCAGCAATAGTATTATTACTACTGTTTCACATTGAAATTGTTCATGTGCTATTTTATTCAGTATTTTTTTACTCAGTACCTAAGGACATTTTAAAATGAACATTTTAGAAGAATGTTCCCAAACACTGGATGCCTATTTCGTTTAATTTATTTTGGTTCAGATTTTAAGAAAATGCCATTTCCAGTTTTGAATTAGCATTTCACATGCTTCGATTTGAGTGGATTTTAACATTGATATGTCATAAGTGATGCAGCATTATATGCTATCCGTGTGGTTCATTAACAAAATACAGCCGTAATCATCAGGTGCAGTAGCCCTCTCCTCTCCATCAGTTCAGCTTGCCTTTGACTTTCTAAAAGTAATATGGTGCCTTTGGGAACTGGCTGGAGGTAGATCTTGGAATTCAGTGTTATGGAGCACTTTTTTACACACATATAAGTCTATGCACAGGGACCAATCAAGATAGTTTTGCTGAGGTAAAAGAATCTATATAGAATGAACATGTCAGACACTGCTGGGAATAGAATTAGGTATCTGTGGCTGACAGTTTCTAGAAAGGAACACTTTGAAGTGCTTCATTTGTATGTCAGGGAGTAGAGCATTATATCGCTACTGGTTTAGGGAATCCCTCTTCAGCCTTTTGACTGCAGTAACCTTTGTAGTTGCCAACATTAAATATTTAAGAAGAATTTCGTATTTCACTTAATCATATACAGTGCTGCAGCTGTATTTAGGGTTTGTGTGGTCACTGTTTTTTATAAATTTATACTTGAAGTGCTATTTAATTAAGCTTTTTTTTCTTTCCCTTAGTACAAATCCAACCTCAAAGGCAAAAATAAAATCTGAAGTCAATAAAGACAGTAAACAGATATGCCCATATCTGGACTTGGTGAAACATGTTTGGATTTTTGGGAAAGTGATTATCCAAAGGATGATATTGTAGCCACCTATTTTAAATTGTTTGACCAAAGAAATGGTAGTTAATGATAGCTAAATGTTTTAACAATAAAGTGGGTTTTTACATGAATGTGTATTATGAAGTCAAAGGTATGAGTCACAACAAAACAATCACAGTCTCTCAGAAGGTCAAAAGACCTTCATCTGCGTTGGTGTGTATCAAACTACAGATGACACATTGTAGTGTCAGACTTTGGCATCGCTTTTCTCTACATTTGAGTACTTCTTTTTTCTACTATGAACAAATCTGCTAGACATGTAATGATTATAACTATGCCTCTCTTAAATTTCAGATTTTCACATTTGGCCCTTTTTTCTATTCCAAATAATTCCCTTCCACAATACGCTGTCAGTCACTCTGGTTAAAGAGGCCTTTGTAATGCCAAGAGACACCCTACCCATAATGTGAACATAAAAATGATTAGAATTCCCAATTTTAATATCTCATTTCATTTTATGAAATGGAAAATGGTTTTACAATGTCTTTAGAGGTTTTAGGTTTTAGTGAGAGTTTTTTGATATTAAGCTCGATTTCATTTTATTCTGTTTTTCTGCACCATGTAAGTATTCTCACTGACTATTAATGAGCTAAAAAGGGCTTTTTTCAAGAAATGATGTTTTTCTATATTGTGTTGTGTGTTTGCGCGTATGTGAGTGTGTTTGTACATTTCCCACATGTGGTGGGGGGGGGGGGGGGTAGGGGGGAGAGAGATTACATATTAAATGTAGATATGTATTCAATTATGTATTTACAGCAATTTTACCTGGTATGAAAAGTGGACCTACATGAACCATTTGGGTCACCTAACCAGCAGTTTGTCAGGACAGGACATTGCAGTATTAACAAGGCGTCCACATTTGAAGCAAATCTAAGAAAGAAGACATAAAGCAGCTTGACATGATTTTCACACTTACACTGAACAGGCTCACATTTCATGCTGTGTGTATAATATTTAGGCAGCTGATCCACTGGTTTTTAAGGTGATCTTAAGCAAGGAGCTAGCACTTGAAAAAGTTTTCATGCTTCTTTCAGCTACAACTTGACAAACATCACATGAAGTCAACAACTAAACTTTATACAAACTGAAAGTTTGTAATTAGCCAAAATTTAATTTGATGATAATCAGTTTTAGTAGGTAATTCTGTCACACCTACCCGTCTACTTTTGGTAGTTGTCAAGAGCAGCAATACCATTTTGTCATACCAAATGAGTCTGTTGTCTCAAAGCCCCTTATATTTACAAGACCTCTTGTCGATGATTTCAGATGAGTTATTTTTAGATAATATGGCTGCTTTTCTTGCTGTGTTTTTGTAATGTTGCTGCTGCTGTTGTTGTGACTGTTGCTGTAGATGTTGTCATTGTTATTGTTGTTAATAATGGATTCCATTTACTGTACAGAGGATCGCAATGTGCTTTACAGTTAAGGGGGATGACTCATCTCTACCACCACTAATATACAGCACCCACCTGGGTGATGCATGGCAGCGATTTTGTACCAGAATGCTCAGACGTAGAATTATTAAGCCAATTAAACTGGGATTGTTAGATGGCCGAATTGAAAGAGCTTGATAAGGAATTTCGCCAGGACACTGGGGAACCCCTTACCCTTTGCTATAAGTGTCATGGGAACTCTAATGACCATATTCAGAATGTTGATTTAACGCCTCGTTGGAAAGACTGTCTCATACAGTACAGTATCCCAGTCACAGAACTGGGTCAAAACTGTTCCTTATTGGCCTACCAGCACCATTTGCAGCAGAACCATTAGGTTTTCCCTAATGGTTTCCCATGGAAGATCAGCTCTGCTTAGCTTCAGCTATAAGACAGCAAAAAGTCACAGGGAGGTGTGGCTACTGGCAAATTATTTATGTTTGAACAGTTAAAAAGGTCTGTCACAATGAATTTATATATATAGATAGATAACAGGTAGATAATGCTGCAGGAGAACTAATATATATTCTCATAAACCCATGTTGCTCTGTCATAATAACAAGATTTTTCATGGAATAAAGCAGTCTAATTTAGCTTAATAACTTTTTTCTTTTTAATTTTTATTTGATATCTGCGCTATCCTTTGCACCGTCTTCTCTGTGTTGTTGAATTGATATGCCATTAAAACTTAATTGAAATGTTTCTTTAATTTGATTCTCATCAAAATTTTGTCTAGCGTGCATCACCTTCTCCCACTACCCTTCTCTCAGTTCATTATACTGAAATGATGGAGCAGCAGGGAGAATTTGGGGAATTATTCTACAAGTATTTTTTTTTTCTCCAAATGTGGCTTGCGTTGCTTGGCAACACAAAGCCTTCTTGTCATCCTAGAGCAAGCACACCTAACTAGAGGAAAGATACATGGAGGCATATTTATCCGTTATCCATAGCATACATACATATGTATATATTTACAGTGAGAGATGCTACAGATATAGATATGAATCTAAATATAGATATTGACAATAGAGATACAACATTAACCCTTACACACCCATAGACACACTCTTGAACTTTAAACAGAGATCCTGGTGCCACAACACAGCATGTGTCTGATACGATAGAGAGGAGTAGTAAGAAAAGGAATGGAAGAGAGAGAAAATGAAAGGTCATTTCATTCCAAAGGGTCACGAGTGAGACGGAATGTCTTTTTCGCCTGCCCACCCATCTTTTCCATCCCTTGTGAAATCTCCCAGCTGGAAAGAGTGAAAAAAAAAACAGTAACAATTTACAAAACAGCCACAATATGGTTAAGGCAATGATTTACTATCTGCTCCTTTAGAAAGGCATTTATTACTCTTGGTGGCCTGGTTAAAAACAAGCAATCAGACTTCTTTCTCTCCTAAGCGTAATTACTTGTGAATACTTTAGCAGCATGAGGGCCTGACAGCACCGGTGATGAGAAATCTTATAAGCACTGGCCAGGCAGTATTTCTCACCCACCACAGACGAGCGCACCAGGGTCTCGCCAACCGTCATGTCAGGATGAGGAAATGGGATCGTCGACAGCTGTGTAGTTTAGACACCGAGGTCACCATCACTCTACTACACCGGTAGGGTGAATTCCAAATTAATTTCTCCATCAGCCTGAAAAAAAAAGGATGGTCTGTCCTAATAAAGCCCTCACACCACTAGAGGGATAAAAGTCTTTTTTCCTGAGCTTAATAATTGATCCTCAGCTATGGATGAATGGAATGTATGTGACCTGTGCTGCCACCATGCACCAGGGCTGAATTTCAGCCCTTAATGAAATTAGAGGTGGCTGATTCCAACAGCAGCTCCCTGATTTTATATCAATCTGTAATCAGAACCTGAAGGTCTGTCTCCTTAGAACTTTACTGTGTTGATATTTATACTTGAAAGGGAACCTATTTAGCATTGAGCACCTTTTGTTTTCTGTGACATGTGTGAATATTCCTCACATAACAAGGGTCATCTGCTAGGCTACAGTAGCTCCCTTTCACCATTACCTTCCAAGGGATCATGTTTCTGGATTATAATAAAACAAAATTACGCTACCACACATTTTAATAACTTCTAAAATATGGTTTGTTGGGGAATGGGCCCTGGAGAATATATTAGGGGCTGTGTGAGTGTGGGGGCTTGTTTACTGCAATTTTGTCCTTGTATTACAATGCAAAATCCATGAAGCTGCAGGTTATATCCACACCACTTAAATTCAGATATATGCTGTAAGAGCCCATGCTGTTGTTTAGTGTAAGTCCTTATTTAAATGTAGGAATCTATCTTATGTACATAATTCTGTGTAACAGCAGTGCATTAATGGATTTAATCAATTACATCTTTTGAAAGTGTGAATAATTCTAGTGTAGAGAATGGAACAGTGGGAAGTGAGGATTAGGGTGCTATACTGTGACCCTGGTAGTCATAGGTTTACTGTGGAGTAGATCCCTGGTGGGCACTGATGTAGTACATTGAGAAGTGTCCTTATCCTTGACTCCTTCCAGTGCTGATCCAGCTGTTCTTCACCCTGAACGAGGGCACATGCAAAATGCTTACGGAAAAGTGTGGAATTCATTCTGGATACCTGGAATGACCCTTAACCATTCCTTAACCAGACACACAGATTGCTCAGATGACTCAGTTACTCAGCTGACATAATGATCAAATAACCTTGCTGTCCTGTTGCAACAACAAGATAACAGTACTGCAAGTTTTTTGGCAACATTGCAAGAATGTTCTGTATTGGCTGTTTAGGCCTCTGGACAAGAGCAGCAACAGTATCATAGTTTGAAATTTCAGTTGTGAATGTATTGTTTAAGTGTGCCAAGCAAATGTAAGAATCTACACATTTTCCCACATTCTGTATTATGTACAGTATCTGTATAATACTGCATAATGAAGTGTGTTCCCTGTGGTATCAGGAAGTACACTGAACGTAAATTTAAGAGGCATGACTGGAATATTGCCTTGGGAAATTATGAAAATACCATATTGAACTCAGACTGTGTTTGAGTCTTCCGTATATTTAAATTGTGTTAATTAGAGATTGATTGTGTAGTCAGATGCCAGACAAATATTTGCAATTGCGCTCTAAGCTTATATGCTTTTCCGCAATGTGCAGAAACTACCAACAGGTTAGAAATCTCTTAACGTAACCCATTGATGACCTGACCCATAGAAAAATCTTTACACAAAATCTTAAATGCGGCACACCTGCTGTTACTCTTGAGAGAGGTATAATGCTGTACCAGTTCTAGTGCATGTGCATAACTGGTTAGCATATTGGATCTGATTGTTTACATTATTTTTGTGATATACAGTGCCTTGCAAAACTGTACAGACCCTTTTCTCACATATTTTCTGAATTGAAAATGATACATTGAAATTTCATTCTCTTTTATGTAAAACACTGAAACTCAAAATTAATTATTTTAAGGTGATGTTGTTAGAAAAAAAAAGAAAGAAAAAAAATGAAATATGCTGTTTGCATAAGTATTCAAACCCCACATATTAATATTTGGCACAGCCACATTTTGGTGCAATATGAATGTCTGGGCCAGCTTTGCACACTGGGATAGATGTTTCCCATTTTTCTAGGCAGATTTGCTCCAGGTTTTTCAATTGTGCCTGGGCTCATTGTCCTGCTGAAAGGTGAATTTTCTCCCAAGCTTCAGTTTTTAGCAGACTGAAGCTGGTTGTCTGGCAGTATTTTCCTTTAATTTGTTCCGTCCATTCTTACTTCACTTTTAACAAGATTCCCAGTCCCTGCTGATGAAAATAATCTCCACAGAATGATGCTGCCACCACCATACTTCACTGTAAGGATAGTGTTTCTTGAGGCATGGGCAGTGTTAGGTTTGCACCACACATAGTGCTTTGAATTTTGGCCAAATCTCTATCTTGGCATCATCTGTGGGCGGCAGTGTAGCTTCGTGGTTAAGGAGCAGGACTCGTAACCGAAAGGTTGCCGGTTCGATCCCCACGGGGACACTGCTGCTGTACCCTTGGGCAAGGTACTTAACCCACAATTGCCTCAGTAAAATATCCAGCTGTATAAATGGATAACATTGTAAAGAACTGTAACCTATGTAAGTCGCTTTGGATAAAAGCGTCTGCTAAATGAATAAATGTAAATCTGACCACAAAATATTTTCCCACTTCTTAGCTCAGTCACTCTCATGCTTTCTGGCAACCTCTAGATGTACTTTCAGATGACGCTTTGTGAGTAATGGCTTCTTGTTTTAGAGCTTGATATTGATGACTGGTGCACCTTTACTCTACTCTCAGCCGCTGAGCTCTGTATCTCCTTCAAAATGACTGTCTCACAAGTCTCCTTCTTGCTTGGCATTGAATTGCGAGAGACAGCCTTTCTAGATAGTGCCTAGCTGGTGTGATGCAACTTCCACATACTGATTATTGATCCAGCAACATTCACTGGGATATCCAAACACTTGGATGCTATTTTGTACCTTTTTCCTAATTTATTTGTATTACTTATCTCGAATTTCTGTCACATGTTCTTTTAGTTTTCATTTTCAAACCTTTCCATCAGGCTCACAGCCTGACCAACAGTCCGTACAGAATGGGTGTTTTACCCTGAAAATGTGACAGTTACATTAATGGTCCACAGATAGAGGCTGATGGTAAGACAATTGTGTCCTCATTAAGGCAGTTTTTTCATCTGGGGCTTCCAGAGCACAGGGGTTGAATACTTACGCAAACAATATATTTCAGTTTTTTCCTTAAAAAAATATTTCTAACATAAATCAAATGTCACCCTAAAACTTTTTTTTTTTTTTTTTAGTTTCAGTGTTTTTAAATCACATAATGTTTTTAAATTACACAGAATGAAATTTCAATGTATCATCATTCGGTAAAATGTGAGAATTGGTCAAGGGTCTGAATACTTTTGCAAGGCACAGCATATCAACACAAAAACTGAACAGAAAGGTTAAAAACACAGTACATGGTAAACTTAGCACTTATTAACTTAGCACTTAATTATTATTAACTTAACCCCCTTTTCTAGATTAATATGCTTTGCAGCCACACAGCATATTTTTTTCATATGCATAATTTTCAGTCAAACAGCAGGATATTTACAGAATTAATCCAGGGTACAACTGCTGTGTCCAATTTGAACACTAATTCTGCAATCTTTTCGTTGCAAACAGAATCACTAACCAGTGCATCACACTGCCTCCGACAGACAGCTGTACTGCAGGTAGATGGAGTTGTTTGAATGTTCACGCTTGAAGATTATATATCAGCACAAAACACAGAGGTGGTTGTGAATGTGTTTCTAATCAGGGAAATTCTTACTTCTCCTTTGACTTTTAATCTCCTTTTAAGATCTAATAGAAATAGCTCCATTCCCATCTTAAACCGTTAACACATAACCAAACTCTAACCCTTACCTGAACCTTAACTAAATATTTAATTAATAGTATCAAAACGCACAGGTAAGCATGGAGGCACACTAAATACATGCACAGGGGAGGTCTTAAAGGCTTCTTTCTCATTGTTTCGTCTCTTTTAAGCACCGCTTGACAGCATGATTGCAGCCTGGTTATATCGGCCAACTTCGCTCTGACTGCTCCAGTCTAGGAGACGCTGTGCAGCCCTGATGGCCGCTGACAGTAATAACCATTGTAATCACTTTTGTGCAATCCACCACGTGAAACCCCATCATCACCATCATGCTGTTCCATACAGAATTACAGTAGCACTTCCTCTCTCTCTAATGCTGCATCACAATGCATATATCCTGGTCTTCACAAGGCTCTGTGTGGAATAATAGTCAAGATACGTCTCCAGTTCTGTGCCAATCCACATCCCCACTGTCACAATCATACAGTTCCATATGGAATAGCAGTCACTTCACTGAACTGTAACACCACGTTGACATGCTCTTTCACATCAGCACTTCTTTTCCTTTAATGTTGTATTCATCAAATCTTTATAAGGCAAATGTCCTTCGGACTTTAGTACTTTCAGACACACCCACACACATGCACACACACTTTGTGGCCGCATGCACACACAATCATCTCAATAACTGTAAAAGTCTACATGACATTTTTAAATGTCACCATACATAACCATACACTGAATGCCAAGAGGAGCTTTATTCACATGAATGAGCCACTTAAGATCATTTATATTTTTCTTATCATTCACATGGTAACCACCCGCTGCCTTTACCACAAGAATGGTGCTCATTTGAAAATATATAGTTTTTTTTTCGCTAGCCTGCAATAGATTATTACTTTAAGGGCACAGATGGCTATTCCACTTTAATTTTCTGAACCATAACTGTAAAACTGGTACAAAGTCTGTCATTAATGTTTAAAAATATGAAATGAGGTTGCCATGTCCTTTGATGTTATACATTTATTACTTTTTATTTATTCAGAATCCAAAAGCAATTTAACACTAGAGTAATTGAACAAAACCTCTTGTGAAATTTCAGCCTCAAATTCACTAGTCCCTGTTCTTCCAAAAGATGTTTGTGGCTACTCTTAAATATATGCACTATAATATATCACAGTCATATTTGAACATATGATTTGAACATTATGTTTCCTCTTTGAAATGTGTGTTTGATATATATTAATTACCAAGATACTTATTGGTTTGGTTTGTTCAATTTGAGGCAAGCATTTACATTTTTACCCATTTGTCAGCTTTATTAACCAAATTCAAATATGTGCAGATTGCCATGACATGCACCCCTGACTACAGCTCTAGAGAGATTATATTGTTTGAGGATTTATGGAGAGTCAATGTTTTAATGTGAACATCTACAGAAGCACATTATAATTATAATAACATCTTGAAACTGGGTTAGTTACAGATTATATATACTGTAAATACATGATATACTATATCATACATACACACACACACACACACACACACACACAATAAGTGTGTGTATTTTACAAATGCATAGTGCTCTTTCAATATAATTTTGATTATTGATCTATGGATATTACAGTTGTGCAGAATATTGTTGTCATAGAAATCTTTATTGCATGTTAAATTGAAACCTACTGAATGCCTTCTAAGTCAACTGTGCAGCTGTTACTATGTATCAGCTTTCTGCCTACTGCAACATCTTAGATAAGTCTTAGAGAAACATTTCAGAATAAAATATGTACTCCTTTGGTGACAAGAAGAAAAAAATGCATTTTAACACAGACTCAAAATAGACTCAAAAGCATTCCTGTTGTAGTTTTTTATGATCATAAGTACAGTACCTCAGACATGTATATGAGTCGCATAACAACCTTATTTTTCACATCTGCTTGTGTGTGTGTGTGTGTGTGTGTGTGTGTGTGTGTGCGTGCGTGTGTGCACACACTCCAGCTGCCTGTGTGTGTGTGTCTTTGTGTGCATATATAGCATGCAGCACAGCTGAATGACAGACTGGCACAGCCCAGCCTATACAGTTTGTCACACTCACGCAACAGATGATCGCTCTTTCCTCTCATTTTGTTTTTATCTATTGTTTTCTCTCCTGGTTTAATTTTAGCTTTCTTACTCTGCTCGTTTCTTCAAGCAAAAAAAGAGATATATTGTTAGTGGCACAGCACCACCTTGGGGTAGATATTAACACACAGCATTTTTATATATTTATTTCTGCCTTGCTTGTTTACATCTAAAAATACCCATCCAGGAATTCTCCTTACGCTAGTTGAGTTTTCATTTATTGTCACAAATGCAGCATGGTTAGTGATATGTGTGTTATAAACACGGTTTGTGGCAGTACATTAGCTGATTTAGGATATCCTGTCCTTTGAGGAATTGTACTGGTGTCCCTATGGAGAACAGAAGCATGACAGCCCTCCTTTCACACCTTCTCTTGTTCTGTGTTAATTTCAGCACTGTGTACTGTTCAGTGCATTCCTAGTATGACTGCACCTGAGACCAAAGTCACCGTAAAGCGGAAATTGTTTCTCTCCCAGTTCAATGTAGTGAGAAACGTGGTGGAGATCACATTTGTTGCCAGGGACTTTTTTGTGCTAAAATTTCACAACTGGGACTGTGAAATCAGCCAGAACACAGTCAATTTCCCTCTGACCTTCGCAGAAGGGCCAAGGAGCAATCGCAGTAATTAAATCCATATCCTTAAAGCTGGAAATGGTGATTCCTGAAATAAACCGTGCTCTTTAGCTTGACTGTACTGCAGGGCGAGAGTGTGACAGGCCCCGTCTCCACATAGAGCGTGGGGGCATCAGAATAGGGACTGGAAGCTCCAATAAACCGACACAAAACATTGATCATCAGGAGATACAAATCAAAAAAGGGAAAAATGAGCATCTGGCCACCGGGTTTTTTTTTGTGTGATGGTTGCGATGCAATGCAGGCTGTGTTTTGCACGCTCTAATCAACCCGATCCAGATGACATGCACATTAAATATGTGGGTTACTGACAACAGATTGTTGCCTTCTTTCTCTCTGTCTCTCTCCTGCTGATTATCCAGAATGATCTGACTTGATGTTGTTCGCAGAGTGCAACCCTGTCCCCGCCAACACATCGCCTCAGAACTGATCACTCACTCTATTTCACCCCCAAAAATGGGGCAGCTGCCAAAAACAGGCTGCCCTACGCTTTGGCACACCTACAGGCTAGTGTGCTCTCTCTCTCTCTCTCTCTCTCTCTCTCTCTCTCTCTTCAGTCATTGTGTGTCCTGCAAAGTAATTATTTATATATGCATTCAACTTTTTGCAGTCACTTAAAAGGACACTAGTGTTTTGGAGCAAATATATTATTACTTGGGCAGGCTGTTCCATCCAGGCTAGATCTACTCTGTCTTTTAACAATGCCCACACAGTAGAAACAGATACAGTCTTTCAAGCAGTGAGTTAACACAAAACAGCACATTCAATTTTATGTGATTTTGACATGCACAACTATGGGGGATAGTGACTTTCTGAGTCCTTAATTGTATCCCAAAGCCAAAGCATTTTGCTTTGTTTGGGGAAATTGCCAGCTGAAAGTGATTAGAGAAGTGTAATTTCCAGTGCTATGAGTCAAACTACAATGCCGGCTGGGACTTCTCTAATGATCTGTTGTATGAGAATAGTGCTGGTTCTCTGATTATACAGCTTCATTTTAAAGGCCAAGGGTCAAGAGCAGTGATGCACAGTGTAACCTGATGACATAAAAAACATTGGATCACACACGCAGGAGCGCAATCCCTGTTACAAACTGAACTAAAGTTATGGAAGGAGTTCTAAATCTAGGCAGTGCATGTAGATTTGACCTGCATACGTAAAGATTTATGTACTATTTTTGTATAATGTGGAGTACCATGTATATATACATAATGATGTATTGTGATAGCTACTCTATTGTGAGAAATCAATACATAGCCCTTTACGCCATACTTGTAACTACCTGTACAAGAAGCATAGTGGCCTGTTAGGTCAAACGTGACCATCACCCAATACATTGGTTTTGCATAATTTATGGATTTGGTAGTAAGTGTTTCCTGTCCACTGTTCACCATATCCACAGAGGTATGAAACAACCAACATGAAGATCAACCAGCAATTAAGAGAATGGGCATAGTCCCACACCCAACAATCAGTGAGCCTGGGGATACAAATATCAGCCATCAGCAATGTTCAACAATGATCTCAACTGTAACACAAGCCATTCCCAGGCCAGTAAGCCATGCGCTGGATGAATGCCACCACTCTGGGTCTTCTCAGACCCCTGCTTGAGCAAGCCCAGGTCTGCTTCCTAGTCTGTGACCCTTTTACTGAGCAGATACAGGCCTTCTACTTACTGCTCTGGGCTTGACAGTATTATCCTTTTAGGCCTTTCCTTATGCTGTTTTCCACAAGCCATGTGGTATTACCGAATGTGTCAAATGTGTGGTTTGTCACTCTTTATATTTTATTGGAAATATTTTATGTGTTGAATGCAAATGGACAAAGTTGCATACGGGCAGAGAGACTGGAATGTGGGTTGGTTCTTTTGGCAAAGAAGAATGTGGTAGTAACTTAAAAAATCAGACAGGGATAGCATGAATATACAATGAAGAGCAATGCTTCTTAATGTTTTATCTCCACCTTTCTGCTTACATCACTTCCTGTCTCTTTCTGTCTCAGTCTCTCAATTCTCATTTTCTTTTTTCTTGTCCTCTCCTTTCTCGGGTAGCTGGTAGTGTCCGCATGGAACGTTGAGAGAACAATCTGTTCAGCACTTGGGCGACACCCAGGGACTTGGGCCTCTGCTGGGTCCCAGCCCATCTCTACAAGGCTGTCACCTCAGAACCGCTATACACACCTCCAGTCCATCCACCCAGAACATGACCATCTGCATGCTGGATTTTTTTCCATATAGGCTCTTAATTCTTTACTGAGCTGTAAATAAGTGCGACCCGATTTGGGTTTGACATTACCTGACAGGGAAAGTATCTGCCATTATCCCTTTAGGAGAGAAATGGAAATGGTAGAGGTACAATATTTCATAATTTGTGTTCATTAAACAAGTTAGTCTTACAGATACATAACTGTATTGATTTAGATTAATTAGTTGTTAAATTAAGTATTTCATGGCTCAATGCCCTGAATCACAAGGAACGTTTAGCTATGGAAATGGATTGCATGTCAAAATGTAGCCTATGTAAGATGCCCGAGAAGTCTTCTAAGCAAATAATAATCTATAAATCACACCTGTTAGCCAGAGTGATGTCACTTGGCAGAGGTTGGTAGCTGTATACATCACAGCCTGATCTAGAGTCCCTAGATTTTTGCAGTATGGTGATGTTGTTGTGATGGCTAGTTGTTGAGTTCCTGACACCAGCAATTAAGATCTTTACTTAAAAAAAAACTACTTGCCATAACGAGAATAACAGTAACGTTAGTCATGCTACGGCTACATACGGGAACCTAAGTGAGCTGACTTAAGAAAATACCCAGGAAGAGCTTGGGAAGGAAAAAAGTAAAATAAAACTAAAAAAACCTTGAAGGATTACCATAAATACCTCTGACAAAGTGTTTAATTTCTGTGGCTTTGGCCATTTAAACCCACTGTTAGGCCCATTGTTATTTAAGATGGATTCTAATCCCTGCAAAGTGAGAGAAAGTTAACTTCATTCCATGGGTCTCGTTCTGCAATTAGCAGAGTTTCCACCACCATCAGTTCCAAACCAGACTCCTCTTTCTATTTCACTACTTTTCCCACATCCAAGGAATCCTTCTCTTATTTCCTCATCTCAAAACAAAAGCTGCCACTTTCTCTCTCTCTCCTTCTCTCTCTTCCTCTTTTAGTCCCTTATCTGACTGACTTAAAGCAATTTCACATTTAGAGGTAATTAAGTCATCAAAATAGGACTTTCTTCCCTTATAAATCTTTTTTTTGTGGTTTCCTGTAGAGACATTTGCATAATTCCTATTACACAACATTAGCTGTGGGCCCCAGTATTGTTCTCATTACATGCCCATTCCCCTTAATTCCTTTCTTTATCCCACTGATGTTCACAGAAACAATTAGCCTGAATCGGCTGGTCCCCCTCTGACTGATTTGGATTTGGATGTGGATGTGACTGACGGGCTGACAGAGCCATAGAGGACATGGGGAGGGGAGTTTTGATCAGAAGTTTGTCTAATACCATTAGAGTCACTTGCATGTAATCAACTCATTAATTCTTTTTCGGGTTTACATTGAATGTGCTTTGAATTTGTTTTATTCGTCCCTCACTAGATGTATTTTACTTTGTCGTACAACACAAACATAACCACAGAAGGATTGTGTTCATGGTTGATAAGAGTAGAAAAATACAGGTCTCAATTATGTCCCACATTTGTGATTTGTGTGTGCGTGATGTCACACCTCCAGTAATGGCCTGGCAGGTCCTCTATCAACTCCATTCCAGGTTAATGCACATTTGTCATAATTTAAAATGCAAATGAATGACATTGAAACTATGAGCAGCTGAACCGGTAGTTAGTGAAGGCATATGTATGAAACCTAATTTAACACACGCTTAGTGCTTTACAATGATTCAAAGAAGCAAATTCTGGGTCTCTTTGTCTCTCTCCCTCTTCTCTTATTCTGTTTCTCTCCCTCCCTTCCTCTGAGACTGTCCGTATACAGTAGAAGGCAATTTATTTAATAAAAAAGCAATCATACTGCAGTTGTTGTGCATCTTAGAGCACAAGGGGCTTAATTTCCACAACGTTTAAAATAAAAACCAAGTTGGTGAGAACAGCCTTTCCAAATGCAAGGCTATTTAAGCAATCGGCATCGCATCAATAAAGACTACTCGGAAATCCAACATGCACCGGATTCAGTACAAGCGTTCAGACAGGTGGGGGAGTGATGCTAAACTGTGTTGTTCATCATTCCAGTGCTGAGCCTATACCTGCAAGGAGGAGCCAACGTACATGAGCAGATAATCAGTGAGATATATACATGTTATCAGGAAATGCAGGGCCATTTTAGCAATCAGGGACAAAAGCAGACTGAACGCCTCCTGCCTCATGCTCACGCCCTTACCTCACTTACCTGAGAGCTCATTTCCTCTATTCATTTCTGTGCAACATCTGTTGTCTTGTGACGGGTGTGCGGATGCAAACCGTGACCATGAAACCATCACAGTACATGATGGAGAGGATTAGGGAGGAAGACAGCCATTTTTTGGTGTATGCATAGAGCAAACTGGTTGGAGCAGTGCTGTATTATGAATGTTTCTTTTGCACCATCACTCCCCATCTCAGTAACAGGCATGTCTGTTCAGCATCTTGCACAGGCAATTCATTTTGGACACAGTTTAATTGGCAAAGGGAAGAAAAAAAATAACAGCCTGGAGTATGGTCATATGATTACAATTGTATTAGCTTAGCAGATTCCCTTATTCAAGGTGATTTGGATTAGCTCACATACTATTTATTCTCCCTTTATACAAATGGGTATTTCACTGAAGCAATTTTGGTTAAGTGCCGTTTCTCAAGGGGACCGCAGAAGTGGCTCCCTAGACCTGAACCTAGAACCATTCTGGTTATATGCCCAGTTCTGCTGCAGAGATAGATTGTATTTGATTTTGGCAGCTCTTTTGCTTCCACTACATATTAACTACCGCCCTGGGTATAAACCATGAGTGCTGAATCTGGATATTAACTGCCCCAGGGGTAGTAATCCTGTGCACTGAACCTAGATATTAACTGCCCCAGGGGTAGCAATCATGACTACTGCAGAGTAATTACCCCCACAGTCAATTTGCCATTTCATCCTTCCAAGTCCATAAGGGCCAACAATCTAAATGCTCTATGTGTCCCCCCTGTTTTGTTTATCAGTTAATATGCTGGATTCAGTATTACCCAATGATCTGTATTTATTAACATTATTGCATATAATTTATGGTTACCTGTGACAAGATGAACCAACTAACATTTCTGTATTACAACTGGTCACCTGCCCTTTCTTTAATACAGTAAATAAACAAGCAATAAATAGATATGTCACACTCTGTAAGTGCTGCAAGACAGCGGTTTATTAGCCACACAAAAGTAATACACCCTCTGCCATGCACCTCTCGCAAAATGTAAACAATGTAATTACTCTCAATGCCCGCATCTTTGTGCAACACCTGCATCTACCTACTTCCTCATGTTTAGGCGGCTGCTAATTTGGGCGTGTTACATAACACATTTCAAGGAAGACAAATGGGCCTCCATTGTGAGACAGTAATATTTTCATTAAGATTCTGATATTCCTATGAAAATGTATAAAAGGCGGCTACTGAAGCAATCAGTATGAATAAGGCAATAGTGCTTGAGGCAATATTTGCCATAGATCTGAATGCATATGAAATCCCACAATGTTGAAAAACACGGTCTTTCATGAACAGATCCACAGCATAGAGTTATTTACCCGCAATTAAGTCATTGAAATGTAAATAGATATATGAGAGCGCAAATCAGTGTAATAATATACCCTGTTAAAATAACCATATACACAGGATCACATGAGAGGGGTGATATTCAATGGAGGTGAAAGCCTGTGTTCATTTCCATTGTATCAAGAGCTCATGGACTCCACTTATCAGAATGAGCTCCTAACAAATGGGAGAACATACAGTGATAAGGGGTTTCCTCTCCTACCATTTTCTCAGTAATGGTTTCCTTTCAGGTGAGAAACTATAATGAAGATGACAGATGAACAATGAATCGCTTTCTCTGATGCTTGCTTGACGTGCACACAGACCTATGGCACACTTAGACACATGCGCACACGTTCTCATAGACCTGCATACAAGCGCATTTGTGGACACACATATGTGCACACACTCACATACGGACAGGCATGAACGCGTACTCGCATTCACAGCAACACCCTCCCATTCTCTGTCCCGTTGGGCCAGCTGGTGTCTCAGACTTCCTGTGTGAAGTTGAGATGAGCTTTGTGGGTCTAATGGGTCCATTCCTCATGTTCTGCAGAGAGGAGCAGGGAGGAATGTCCTCGTTAGAGAAGGTGAAATGGTACCAACCAAAGGTGAAGGGTGCTTTTCAGGCTGCTTAGTCCAGTGCACCCCTCACTTTAAAGAGACAGACAGAAAAAGAAAAAAACTAATTCACATTTTATTTTTCTTTTCTTTAAAATACATTTTGTAGGTATGGTGCATCTGGCTCGTGAAATCACACTGCTGTGTATGAAATGTATCTACTTATAACTACTTGAAAGCCTTAATACTGACATACCTAAATGAGCAAAATATTTATCAAATCTCATGTTCATATTTCAGTGAACTATTTTGCAGTAAGGACATGCGTGTGCAAGAGTCACGGTGTGTAAAAACACAATTGAGTTGAGCCAATTGTTTTTTTTCCCAATTTTTTTTTTTCTGTATTACATTTTTCACATGATAAATGGTTGAGGAGAGATGATTCATGTAGCATTGGAAGTAACACTACCATCTCCAAGAAAAGTAATTTGCCTGTAGGGCGATTAGATTGCATGTGTCTGCGGCCACTGTTTGCACACGTTTCAGTAAACAGATTGAAATAATTTCACGGTACCCGCTTTCCGGAAAACCAACCAAATGGGTTTGTTCTTGTGTTGTTTTTTTTTTTTTTTGCTTTTTTTCTTCTGTTAAACATTCAAACGTGACTCAAGTGCAAGAGAGGTTTCCCTTCACACTCGGCCTACTCTTTGTAAACGTGGATTACCAAGCAGACAGCAGAGACAAATACAATGCCAGGGCTGAAAATAAGGCATTCAACAAAGCGTGGTATGAAAAAGTGACACCTGCCTGTATTCAGCTGTAAACGCACTGTAAAGCTGATCCACAAATTGCAGAATCAAATGAAACCACAACTCTCACCCACTTTGTGAGTTTACACCAGACAAAATGGGGGAAAAAAATGATACCCGAAATGGCTATGACGCAAATGTCAGTTTGTGCTCTGGTGAAATAAGCCAAGCAGTGTATCATGATATCATGATATTTGCCCAGCAACTTTTTTTTTTTTTTTTGGGGGGGGGGGGGGTCATACATATTTTAGGGTCTCATCAGAGCAGGTGGCATTTGCCCTACAGCAATCAACAGCAATTGATTGCCCTACAGCAACCAATCAATCAACTGACAAATCATTTTTATGTGCGAGGCGCAAGATGTGTCATGCCAGACTTTTAATGTGGGAAATTATTTTTCGACGATGCTGAAAATCTTAACATGATTTCTCTAGTCTGACACAGGAAGAGAATCCTTCTACTATGCTGTGAAGCTTTATTTGTGTGTAAATATTTTAATGTAGCCAGTGGAAGTCTATTGTCATTTTTTGTGGTGCAGAAAGATGGTGGCTTTCTAACAGATGTCATGCACAGGAAGCTATAGAGATGTATCACATCCATGGACAAACATTCACCGATAAACACATAAACTCATGCACATACAGACATGTGCACACTTATATACATACTCTGTCACACATACAGGCTCACATACATACACAGACGTGCTCTCTGTCACACGCCCACACACACTTTTTCTCCCACTCAGCTGTAGAGCATGTTAGCATTAAAGGCTTACAGAAAATAAGGTATTCTCATGGAAGACGAAGATGAAGTATGCAGTGCTACAACCTTTGCAGTTTTTCATTTCAGTTATCCTACTGCTAATTTAATCATATACAGTATTTCAATTATTTTAATAGGACTTTTGTAGTCTTGCAAAAACTTGATAACCTAAAGTGCAGATGAGTTTTGTGAGGGCTCACCATATTAACCTTAATGATTGCCTTGTTTTGACAATAACTGCCATCGATCAGATTGTAGAATTTTATTAAGATCATATAACCAACCAGGTAATTCCCACATGATAAATCACTTATTTAATCATTCCTGTGTTATTTGCAGCTTGTTAAGTTATTACTTTCATTAGAAACTGGACCTCCTTGTCAATAACTAATTTAACATTTGCTGAATCAGCATTTCATTTTTTCTGAGCATACACAGTGAGTGTCACAGCTGTCTGAATGGCTTTGAACAGAAGTGGAAAGGAATGGAATATGGAAAGAGGCATTAGCAAGAGTTCTGCTGAAAATTGCAAATGACTGTAAAACAAGTATTGCCACGACTCCACAGAAGCTGCTGTTTTGAGTGACGACAATCATGCTGAAATGTGGTCAAAGCCAGGGCAGTGGTGTGGCAAAATGGTAAGGAGACTTGCTTTGTCACCAGAATATTGGTGGTTTGATTCTCAGACATGCATTTACCATTGTGGAAGGCTCAAAACCCAAGCTGCTTGCTCTTTGCTAATGGTTAATATAATTAAATGAAACGAATGTCTGACAGCCTTGTGCTCCTCTTGGGACAAAGAGGACTAAGTACGTAACTAATGTAAGTCAGTCCAGAGGCAAATAAATCATGTCATTATTCATCGCTTAGGTGTATTTCTACACAACCAAAAAAGGAATTTCAAATTGGAAAACCTGACACAACTTACACCACAAATGGCCACACAAGTATATACTTGAAAAGCTAGCAATGGATCTGATCAGAAAAGTTTTTTATCCTTCATTTCCTTACCATTTGTGTTATTTATGTCTCTCTTGAGCACTGAAAGACTGTGTCCCAATATTAAGCTGCTTTCCCTCGCAGCCTTGATGAACGACAGTGGGCGAACCACGACAGGAACACGCGTGAGGTGACAGAAGCTGCCACCGTTCGGTTTCGTGCCTCGGTTATGGTGTTTCACGAGTTGGTGGAATGGTAAAACAATGTGGCCGCTTACGCTGACGACAGGTTCCTAACGTATGTTTAATCGGGCGAAACTCATTCCTTTCCACCAAGCAAGCGTGTGTGCAGAAGCTGAGCTGCTTTCTCCGAGCGCATTCAAGGAACAGTACACACACAGGTCTGTGGATCATCAGTACGGTCAATGCAGGCTGCTGGTTTGTTTGTTTGTTTCTTGCATGGAAAATAACCGAGGAAGATCAAAGGAGAAGAAGTGAGAGAGGAAGAGGAAAAAAAGAGGAAAGGGAAATGTCATGGGGTGGAGAGAGAGAGACAGGGTGGCAGGAGAGGAAGACAATAAAATAATGATCAAGGAAAGAAAAATTACGAGAAAGAAAATGAAGA
This sequence comes from Megalops cyprinoides, assembly GCF_013368585.1. NCBI lineage: Eukaryota > Metazoa > Chordata > Actinopteri > Elopiformes > Megalopidae > Megalops > Megalops cyprinoides. The sequence continues at coordinate 20,328,996 of NC_050591.1, forward strand.
CAAGAAAAATAACTGGAGGGGATGGGGGAAAGAAAAGTAGTAAAAGTCGTGAAAAATCAGGAGGCAGCGCACAAAAGTGCTCCAGTAAAACCAAAGGTGACATAAATCTCCAAAATGAGTCAGGTTTTAGGAAAAAAAAAAGTTTCAGGATAAATGACTCAAGAGACAGAACTCCATTTTTAACACAGCAATAAAACCTTGGTGAACAGCCATGTGTCACTTCCGTCAAGGTGCCTCCTGAATAGGCAGAATCCAGTCAGGTTTCATTTAGGACTATGAAAAAATATTTCAATATTCCCCTTTGTTTACCTGGAATGACTTTGTAAGGCTTAGATTACAAATTAAACAAAGCGTTCCATTTTGTTTGGTCTATATACTAAATGTAGTATAACATAAGACAACCAAACTAATTATTAAGATCTATATATTATTAACATTATATATTCAACCCCCCAGTCCTTTTCCTTTTCCAGATTCTGATCATTCTCTGATAATAATTCAAATTAAACTTTCAGTTTGATTGAAATGATCTGTAATGAGCTAGTTAATCAAAATCGGCTGTGTAATCAAAATCAGATGTAGTCTAAATGCATTACCTTCTCTCTCCCATGACGCCATAAGTTGTGTGTAGATGGATTTATCCGGATTTGTGGGACACACATGCACACCCATAAAATGTTACAGTACTTACACAAATCAAAATATAGAGAGAGGAATCACAGTAATGCTAAAAACTTCAATGACCATTTATGTAAGCCTACTTATTTTCTTCTGTCTGGGTTACCCGCACTGCAGACATGTAACGAGGAAGTTGATGTCCATGTCAGGCCGCACATTAGACCTACAGCTACTGTAATACACATAACTGTTCTTAGAACATTGTCAGGGTGTTATTCTGTGCATTGCTGCAGCTATAGTGCCATATCTCTATGTTTTCTCTGAAAGAAATCCTCTAAAAAATCCATTCAAAAGTCCATTAAAAGGGATGTAGCCCATTTTAGGTGATCGTGGTTGGGGAAGCTGACAAAGTAAAACCTGGATAATTGTGTTTTGGACCCTTTTTGGAGATGAATTTGCTAATTAAAGTGGATTATTACCCTGTCCACGACTGAAGACCTGGAGTGCTCCAGTCCACTAGGTTTTTATAGGTGACCATTAAATATCATGACTGGGAACCATTTAATTTAGAGCTGTAAATTCATTTGCTTGGGTCATGCAGAGATCATTTGTGGGACAAATGGAAATATTCTCAAGATGGAAATGGTTCAGACTAAAAGAAATGGCTTTCTAATGTGCTTAGATCAGGTTAATGTGGAATTTATTTACTTGGGCAATTATTAGCAATCCCTGAACTGGCTTCCCTTGTTGTCTTATGTTATACTGTATGCTGTCTGACTATGTCTGGCTGTGACTACAAAAAGGGTACTGCAGCACATGAAGGACCAGAACAAATTATTAATAGATTTGTGACGTATGAACCTATATAAATCTCATGATTGGCCAAATATGACTATATGCTTGCAGAACGAGTTTAATGGCATTACCTGTAGTTAATGGTAAATTGCCTTTCCATTCAAATGCAGCCTTAAAACATCTTTTTCAGTGACTAGAATTAATTGAGAGTGAAGTATACCTGGATATATATTTCCATTATATAATATTTGCTCCTTGCTGTGAACAATGCAGGTGTTTTTCTTATTATTTTAAATCTCCAACTCTAATGAGAGTCCTCATTATCATTTGATTGAACATATTTATTTTCCTTGGAAACTTTCTCTAGTGTGTAGTGAAGTGAACCCTACAGGACTAATGAAACATAATCAATATATAGTCAAAATAAAAGAAGAGCACAAACTCAGTGATGAACTAAATTATGTTTTATTTATGTACTGCATAAATAAGACATTATTATTGAGTTAATAAATAAATAAATATCCTTCTGCAATTCACTTAAATCAGAAAAATGAGTGTTGCTTGAATATGAATCTGTTGCTCCTGGGCCACATTGAAAACGGTTTATTTTTTTCTTTGTCGAAATGCTGGATGCATATCAAAACAGTCACAGTACACTGTTTAAGGACGCTGGAGGTTTCCTCTTTAAAAGTTTTGTCTTCAGAGGAAAGTCTTTTTGCGTTGGAGTGCACTATCTTGGCGTATCAACAAAATGAGTTTTCTCACTGCAAAAGCGAGAGCCAATCGTGTCTACTCTGGAATAATCCATTCCACTTAATATCAGATAAACAGGGAGCAATCAGTCACTCTTTTGGATACTATCTTTAATACGAGCTTTTTTTTATTTTGTTTTGGGTTTTTTAGTGATTGTCTTTTAGGTTGCTCTCTGCTGCCTGTCTACTGGAACACTGTGTGTTTTCCGTATCTCTGCAGAAGCAGATATGGGCTTAAGTACAAAAGTGACAAAAATAAACAGCTCCATCCGTGGAAACACATATTGCACCCCTCAGCAGGTGAAAATTGGAAAGACAGCTTATTTGTGTTGCTCCTTTGTGCTTTTGATTATTGGACTAACACCTTGGAAAGGCATCTGTCATGGAGGGACACTGTGCTGGCGTTTTTCTTTTTTTTTTTCAAATCCTTGAATTATGTATTTTTTACATTTTAAAATGTGTCATCGGGACATAATTGTGTCTTGCCTTTTGCTCTTATCATAATCATTTTAATCTTAGGAACAGAATGCCTGTTGTATATATTATTATGGATGAGTAGGCGATAATGTTTATGATGAAAAATGAATAGATTAAATGATCATATGTAGCCCCGTTGTCCTCAGCATTTTCTGATGTCTTACTCCCTTAAATCCTCCTTGGGTATGTCAATGGAAAGAAAAGGGAGACAATCTTTCCCATTTAGGAAAAAATGTGTTATTATTGTAAATCTGAAATTTTAATTTGATATGACAGCAAGAAAATTAGCCTTCTTATTTGCTTCCAGCAAATTTTGTTTATTGGTGCAATTTTTGTATTTTTCTCTGTTGCATGAAAATCATTCTTTTCACGCTACAGGATGGGTATGATGTGAACTGCATTTGTGCACTGAAAGCAACTGTGTACTGAGAACTAGTACAATGTGCACACAGAGCATAAAGTGAAATACCTTCTCGGATCTTTATCTTTCTCTCGCTCTTTCTCTCATCTGGATAATGTTGTCTGCCATATAAATAGTAGTAGCAATACATAATGTGGTCTTTTGATTTTGAATGATGTCTTCATCCATTAAAACCCTTGACATGTATTATCATGGGGGAATATATTCAATGTTACAGGTCTTTATCCTCACATGAAAGCTGCCCATACACTACATGTGCTCATTTCTCGCCAAAAAACCGTGAGTGTCATTTTCTCTTGATTTATATCTCATAACCGTAATCTCTGAGAGCTTTGTCAGGGTGGAAGGACTGTGGCAACCTTTGGCCCTGCCCCACCTCTCCATTTGACATAGATCAAGGTGCTTCATCACTGTGATACAGATTCATGATGTTGCCAAAGCCAGTACATAACAAATTGAGTAGTCTCTGTCTCGCCTGACTTAATATCCCAAGTGGAATGGCTACCGCACAGAGAATTAGTCTTCAAGCCCTGCATGTTAAGTCCTTTTGACTGTAGTATCATTGCAAGATTTTTTTCTTTCCTTCACTCCATCAAAAAAGTTTCACTTTTTCTTATCCTAATCTATTTCTGTAATATGGAAGTGAATAAATGGCATGTAGAGCCACTGAAGTCCAGCATGTGGATGTGGTCTTAGTGAGAGGTACATCAGGTCTCAGGAACGTACTGCACACAGCCACCTTTCCCTCAAGAGCAGCACTCAACAGCATTCAACTGCAGAGCATGCTGGGTAATGTGCCGGTGTTTAACCAGGGATTATGGAACATAACCAAATGGAAGCGGAGTGAGCATGGAGTGGCCGTCTCAGGACCCCTCCGATAAAGCGCTGTGAAAAGGCTCTGGATAAGACCCTTTGGTGGCGGTGCTGGCATAAACATTCAAGCAGCAGCTAAGACACCCGCTCATGCAGCAGCCATGGACAGGCTTTCTGTTAAGGATTCTCTTTGAAGCAGAGATCTGGGGCACTGATGCCAACCAAGGGACTGCATGTGAGTGTACATGTAATGTTATGTAACTCATTCACATGTTACCATGTAAGAACACTCCCCTGGTGAACAGAAAAATTAATAAATGAATAAACAGCAGGATAAAAGGAGATTTGATTTGTAGGTAACTGGCTCATAACTCTTTTGAAAGTGTCCCTGTCACATTAAATGTAAAGGTTAAACATATATTTACTGTGTCTACTGTACCCCACATCTATACAATACAGTACAGATCCTGAAAATCCAACAGCTCACAATACAAAAGAGCAGGTGTTGAACTTGACCCTGGCTTTTGGTTTACATCTGTGCAGGGAATGCAAATGCAGGCTTGAGATTGACAGTTTGTCAGGCCCATATGCAAGAATATCTTCTTTACAGCATTTCTGCTATGAGACAGGACATTGCTGTCTATGCATAACATATGCTACTGCTTTGCAGCCTGTCCCCTCATTCGTAACAGCCAGGTTCAGCTTGCAAGGGTTCAGCCATTTCTCAAAATGCCATACATTTCAAGATGCATGCATGACATTGCATTAGGCCAGCATGCCTAGGATGTGGGTATGGGGCTAAATGTCACCAGAAATACGAACCTGTGGGTAGAAATAAATTGCAGCTGCATTTGATCAAAAAGTTATTGACTTTTTCATGGCTCTTAGAGCAAAGTTCGCTTATGACTACTTGTTTATTATGAATGTGATTTTTGCATTCTGCTTCTGCACCAGAGTTTCGTCACAGAAGGGTTTTTGGGTTAGGTCCCTGGGTTAATCCATGAATACTGATCAATTTTCCCCCAGGTAGAAACCGGAAAGAGATGCGACAGAAATCCACCCCAGATGAGCAAATGCGTAGCAGGTAGAAGATGAAGGGTCAACACTGGCAGCAATTTAATTAATGTATTAATCCATTTTTATTTTATGTTTTTAAGCTTGTAGAATTTGAACAGAACAAGCCTGGCACTGCCTACCACCACCATGGTGAATCTGTACTTCACCGTAAAGTTCCGAAATGCCCACGAGTGTTTTTTGTATAAATTGTTCTTTATTAATAAACTAATAAAAATTGTTTTATCTATAGGGTAGTGTTGCTGAGCTTTAAGGTATCCTGCTGGATGTGAAATATACAAAAATGCTCTTTTATAACATATATTCAGCAGTATTTCACCAACAATATCCTAAAAAGAATATAAATGGATGGATGAATGAATGAATGAATATATTAATAAATAAAAAAAATGTTCTGACAGGCTGCAGGTGGTGTGTGTGGCTATTATGAATGATATCTGTCCTACCTGTCCATTTCCTTGGTCGGATGAAGAGTCATCTGCCAGTTGGCTTGCAAGTTGATGGAACGTCCGCTGTCCACAGGACCTTGAGTGATCCACTCCGCCTAATGTATGGAAGCGTCCAGGATGATGCATGGTCAGCGCGCCGGCAGACGCTGTGATTTAGGACCGACAACAAAAGGGGTCGGTTACCATGGGGGCATGCTTCTGGACATGGCATGATTAGAGTGAGATAAGAAATGACCGTCGAAGGTGTCTAATAAAATGATGATTGTGGTTGGGAAAATCACATTGTGATTGATATAAGAGGCAGTGCAGCCTGTAAGGCTGCTCTGCTGTTGTTGTCTGGGGCAAGGTGCTTAACCTGAATTGCTTCATCAAATGTCCAGCTGTTACAAGTAGACTAAATACAAAATTTAAGCCAATTTATGTAATCTTGTGTCATCCGCTAAACAAATAAACATCTGTATATTTTAATATTATGTGTCCCCTGGGACAGGCCTATTATTTATAGGTGTCAGGGAATGTTTGATTCTATTTAAGACATGTCTCCTATTTTGGTTTGGTGATAGACAGGTTGTCAGGCACAGTAAATCAACAGGGCAGGATGGATTTTATAATTAATTCCCAAAAGATTCAATAAACATAGAAAAGTACGACAGCACTTTTTTTGCCTAGTTTCAGTGAGCACATATTCAGTAAGCTGAGTGACTCATATGTACCAGTCAGACTTTAATATTACAAGCCAATGTGCAACATGAGACATGACAAGTATTTGTTTAGGATGGAAAATGTTTGAAAGTGACTGAATTCATGTCAGAGGTTCTTTGGTATATCTAGATAAAAGCTCTTATGATTTGTCTTGCCCTGTTGACTTATTTGAGTGACCTGATGCATTTCAGTATAATGATCTTAGGAATCATTTGATTCATTTTGAGCCTTTCAATTCACTTCAGTTTTCCAATTCATTTCTGTGGCTCATTTCTTTCTTTCAGCCTTTTCAAATTTTGACTTTGCTACAGGTGGTTCAGTTGATACAATTAATTTATTTGATTTACGACTATAAGTCATTGTTCCTATATTTAAATGCATTCAAACAATGATTAATATTAAACAGAATATTGATGAAGCTATCCATCTGTATTTATCTTCATTCATCATTAACAACTGTCTAAAGCATGCAAAGCACATTTTTATTCACAGTAGTAACTGCACAACATGTCATTGACCCATTAACGACCATTCCACATGCTTTGTAAGTCAAAGTGTGTGTTCTGCATTAAATGTGAAGTTCTATTTTTGTTACCATGGTGACTCTAGCTAAAGCAGAGTGACAGCAGTTCTGTTGTTCTATTAAAAATACTTAGTAATAAGCATATCAACACAAATTCAAACTGTTTTTTTTTTTTTTTTCATTATTTTGGTGGCTGCCAACAGCGTACATCAATAGTATCGTTCAATCACAATATCTGAGGTTAAGCTCGTATTTTATTGAGATAAACATTTAAAAAAATAATGAACTACAATGTGTTTACATTATATCCCCTCAAGGATGTTTATTTTTAGGCATTCTATATATTCCATTTAAAAGCTGCAATAGTAAAATGTGATTTCACTGAGAAATTGACAATAAAAATTTACTGCTTGAATTACTGAAGGTCCATAGTCTGACTCGGTTATCAGTTCTTCTGCTGTCAGGAGAGGCATGCCTAATGGTATCTGTAATCTCATCTCTCATGCCATACACGCATATGCCATATGCATGTATACATACTGCACATACATAATCTATGCTTTTATTTTCATTATTATTACTATTTTCTATTTGTCTTTATCATCTCACGTTGGGTTATAATAGCCTGTTTTTCTCTGATTAGAGAACTCAACACATGAAATATATGAGAGGTTGAATTACCATTATTACTAGTGGCAGTGTCTTTACTAAATGAGGCATCCATATGGGATGAGATGTGTATTGTCAGCTCACAAAACACTCAAAATTAACCTAGTTGAATGGATTCAGTATATCTGTATGAGTCAAATGATTTGATTCAGTACAGGTAATCTAACTGCCCAATAAATATACAAAAAATACAAAGTTCCTACTTAAAGCCAAGGCAATATTACATTATATTATTGTCATTTAGCAGACGCTCTTATCCAGGGTGACTGACACAGGTTACGATTTTTATCCATTTATACAGCTGAATATTTACTGAGGCACTTCTGGGTTTAGTACCTTGCCCAAGGGTACAGCAGCAGTGGCCCAGCAGGGAATCAAACCAGCAACCTTTTGTTTACAAGCCCTTGCCACTATGCTACACTACCCCAGTGAATATGATTCTTTGTGCCATTTACTTTCTTTTGCAGTTGCATAATGTCTTATTTTAACAGTTTCCTCAAAGAATCTCATTTATCTGTGTGGGGACCCATTGCCTGCACAGACTACACAGTCTGTTGTTTTGTCATCAGCGTTAATAAGAAAGTAATGCATTTGTGATGAGATTTACAACTCCAGCATCTTAACTAGAACAGCATTAAGGAACCCAAACTCATTTGTCTCCCCTCTGTATCTAATGCATCTTGATAGGCATAATCCTAAAGTTCGATTACTGTAAGTCTGTGATATGAGACATATCTGTGCAGTTAAGCTTTTGCAAGGTTCCAATATTTTCTGTACCAGAGAAGATTTATAGAACTTCACGTTTTTGAGAGAGTTCAGAGAAGCACACACTTTAATTGCAAACTCTGCAGACCCTCAAAATGCAAAGTTATTGCTTAGTCCTAGAATTATTTTGAGGCCATCCTGTTTTTCTTTTTCTGGGTGTCCTCTGTCCTTGTCACAGACCCTTTTTGTACCCCCAGACCATTGCTTAAACATTGTAACCGCAGGGGCTGGGAGTCATTAACCTAGCTTTGACGTTGCCGGGATCAATGTTGGCACCTTGATAACTTCCACCTAGACTCCAGCAATCAATCAATTCCTCATCTTCTCGCTGCATGTTCAAAGTGGCATAGGGCAGCAGCATCGTTTGATGGAGACAGATGATTTTCTTCAAAGACGGACATGCTACATCAGAATTTGAAAATTGAATTGAATACCAAATTGCTCTTTCCATGTCCCTCACCACCACATACACCACACACACCTTGCTTCTCCCTCCACCTGCCTGTTTGAAATGGGAATTTATTTCTGATGTGAAAATTTTTTTTTTTTTGGGGACATACAAAAATACAGCAAATTCAAACTGAGTTACTACTTTTCACATTCCCCCTTTATGCAACCATATTTTGGAACCTGCAATTGTTGCGTCACCACAGTCCTTAGTATGGACAATAATATCACATCAAATAACATCACATCAAATCCAAAAACATATTAAGCAGTCACTTACTGATGTTTATGGAAAATGGAGATTTTTAAATAATTCATCTTCATTACCATTAATTACTGATCTTATTTTAAGTTGAGAATGAATATGAATGCTTTTGTTCTTGCTAAAATATTTTTAGGATCATTTATCACATGTTCTTCCTAAATGACCACAGTAAAGACTGAATTAGCTTTGTTATAATGGCATTGTTTCATTTTAACCCCAATTTAAAAAGTCATTATTCATTCAAGGGATGTAAATGTGGAAATCTTACAGAAAGGTCAGATGATACTTTTCCTTTGAGTTCTTTTCATTCACTGTGTACATATAGCATTAAAACCAGGGTACTAAGTAAAAGCAGCATCCATTTGAAATATTTCCATTTGTAAATCAATGACAAATAAAAAAAAAAATGAAGTTGAATGCGCGTACCATGACAGGTTGCATATTCCTTCCTCAGGCAATTGAAACAGCGACGCAGCTTAAACAGCAGACCTAATCAGGGAAGGTGAGGGATTCTGGGAGTCGTGCTGACAGTTGAGTGAGTGAGCAAGCGGAGTTCTTTTCTCTGCCCACGGAGAGGCGCGGCGGGAGGCCGGGGTGGGTCGCGTCAGGTATGAATATGGATGCACACCTGACATCTGAGGAAGCGCCTATTTCACCCCTTGCAGAGAGACACTTCTGTCAGAGTTTTCAGATGGATGAAAAGTGTCGGCCTGACGAGGTCAAGTCCCATGCAGAGAGAGAGAGAGAGAGAGAGAGAGAGAGAGCCTTTTCTGTATTGTTCCTCTTTCCTCTGGATCTGAGTCCAGCCCATGCTGAAACAGAAGTTGAAAATAACTTTGTCCATGTGACTTATTCAAGCATTAATTTTTGTGCACTGCGCTGAGTGTCAGTTTTGTTGTTAGCCCCCCCCCCCCATCCCCTCCAATGTGGATTAGTTTGCATAAAAAACGCCTTGAATTAAATAAATGGTGAAATAAATAATGAATGAATAATAGCAGTAGTGTTGCGGGACGCCGCTGGAAATGGTCTTGAAATAATGAAGGAGGGTGAGAGCCGCTTCAGCGAAATAACAGTCATTTACAAATTTGCATACCGCTGAAGAAAAGTTCACCCGCTGCACTCACTTCTACCAACCAGTAATTACGGCAGAAACGCCTATAGTCTAAATAACAGAGGATAAGGAAAATGTCAGAGCTATTGTTTTGGAAAGTGATGTATGTGTGTGTCATGTTCCATCCAAAAAAAAAACAATAATTATAAAAGGGCGGTTTGAAATTTATACGACTTTCTGCTTTTTTTGAGTAATTCAAATCTGCAAATTGGGTAGGCGCTATCTTTTCCCCATCCCATCATGCTTTAAATGCTTTAATTGATATCTGTAACATCATGTCACCTGTTATTAGTGATATGACAAGGAAAATTCAGGGGCTTTATTCCAAGCTTGACAATCAGATCAACATTAAAGCACTGTTCATTTTTTTTGCACTAATATTTCCTCCTCTTGACATCAGGCTATACTTAGATATGCAGATTAGATTATTTAAAAGTTGTTTACTTTCACTCAATCCAACTACACCGAAAAAATTATCTGAATACCTGCAAGATATTATCTGAGACTGATCGCCTTTGTTTGTAATGCATGAGTTACTACTGTGCTTAATAACATTTCTTCACATATTTGAGGGATTTGTTAAATGTCGAGTGGGTGAAACTTGTCTGTTAAGCCTTGTGGCACAAAAAGACACATGATGTTTTAGGGTTCTCTAGTTAGCTTAAAGTGGCATAAAGATGACCACTGCTGAAAGCATGTGGCTCAAAGCCAAGCTCTGGTAGCCATCACGAAGGGTGTCATGAATTGCCTCATGCCTTCATTGCTCCAATAATTTAAGGGCTGATTCAGATTCATTTACTGTATGTTGTTGTCAGTTTTTGACATTCAGACTTACACACGCTTTTCTTTAAAACCATAGGAAATGTTGTTTGTCAAATGAACTGTACTGCAAATTTCTTCTTTCAATTGACAGTGTTAAAGTGCAATGCATTATAAAATTATTTTCTTTAATACAAGAATTTGTTCTGATTTACACTAAAGTGTGTTATATACTTATACAAATGTGTCTCCATGAAATAAAATAAAAAATGCTTTCAACAAACAAAAAGTTACTCCCACGTTTTATAGGTATTATTCTCCAGAAACATTCACCAAATGCTATTAAAGTTATTTGTCACAATTAAGCCTGATTAAGCTAAAGAATATGGGTACATTAGTTCACACAAGTTACTTCTGAGACCTGTGGGGCATTAATGTTATTTCTTAAGGAGGCCCCCAAAAAAGGGCCTAGCTCTTAGTGCTGTCTATGTGTAGGGTATGCCTTGAGATACATAACTTGGTAGATGGCATACATGCCATACAAATAATAGCTGATCTTAGCACAATTACATAATAGCTAATCTGTAAAACTGCAATATTTAAATTAATAATGAATTATAACATTTTGTCATGACTGATTTGTGATAATTACTATTCAATAACAATTGTGTTATTGTTTATATTGTTACGCAGTGCCAGTTCTGGAATAGCAAGCATGCACTATGCCCTCATGGGCAAACGCAGGAACTGCTACATCATGCAGTGGGCTGCTCAGAAAGCCTGATTACAGCATGACTGTGTGACCTTGTAACAGGACATGAAGCATGAATGTCATTATGCGCCACAGACTATTAAAAGCCACTGCAGCCAAAAGGAGGGGTATCCATGTTGGTTTTTTTCCCATTTTTGACTGGATGGTCTGAAGCAACACAGATTAAAACGATCACTTAAAAAGGCTGTTTTTAAATCGGCCAGGCCAGCCATGTGAGGTGCCGTGCTCTCATGACATATGAGGGTTTACTGTTCTTTTACTACTGCTTGTAAATCATGCCTGTAAATTCCTGCTGTTAGCCCTAATATGATAACCCTCTGTTTCTTGTTGCTCTATGGGTCCTAGTAAACATTTTTTTCTCCAAACTGGAGCTCTTTCCTGATGAGAGATGTGCCCTGTCTGGAACCATGATTTATCATGTCCTCTGTTTTGTCATTATTATGATTTATTTATGTGGTTATTTATTTATCTTTATTTTTTATTGTGAAATCTGTGGAGACACCATGCTCTGCAGGCATGTCCATGGCAGCTGTCGAGAGCTGAGGATATCCTCCGTCCACCTTAACTGCTAAAACTCCAAATTAAAGTGCCTCATCCACTCATTTTCTTACAGTGCATAGCTAATTCATGATGAATAATTTAAGTACAGAAAATGAAGACGAAAATGAAGTGCAGATGGATTGTTAACTTATTGAAATACTGTGCCACCAATTAAATTTGGAAAAATGCTGTTATATTGATAATAACCAGCTGTGCAAAAAAGCACTTCCTAAATGAACTGTACAACAAATTATCCACGGAGATCAGTTAAATGGGATGTGTGCCCCTGTCTATCTCCGTACCTCTCAGAAAATGGCACCCCACGGTTGTTGCTCTTTCAGTGCTAGTGAATTTACTCCAGACTCACATTTTAGGGAAATTACACAGATCCTTCCGTAAGAAGCCCAGGCCAGAGGAGGGGGGGTTTGGTGTGGTGGGGTGGGGGGTGGGGTGGATGGGGTCGGGGGCTGGGGGCTGAGGGTGTTACACTGTGCAAATGTAAACATTTCTGCTGTCTGATAAGGCCATTCTCAGAATAAATATTTTGCCAGTTTCCATGTGCATACCCCCTGTAGTCAACACAAGTTTCACGCGTTACTGTTTCTGTAGTCGTCCATTAAAGATGAAAGTCCACCAATGACAACAGCAACAACAAAGAAAAGTATCTCTCCTCAAGACATGAAAAAAGAAAAGAAAACAGTTGTCGGAGACTCTTCTATCACTTATTGCAATATTAAGGGATTTTCTTAAGGGACTCTCCTTCAACTTAGATTTGCATGGAAAGCTTCTTGAGAGAGTTCAGATTAATAGCATGATGGCATTTAACTTTTTTACCTTAAAGTCCAAAGTCAGCAACAACGCTGAATAAAGCCAAAAACATCACCATCATATAAAACCCACGTTATAGTTCTGTGGACAATCTGTAGCTAGAGATGCAGACTCTTATTACTGACCTCATGATATATCGATGAAATGAATTCATGGTAACTATTCAATTATTTCATGGACTTCTGGAAAGGCATTTACAATTCCAGTTATGTGGAAAGCTATGCATGATTTTCACAACTGCAAAGCTGGATATAATGAAAAAGAAAAGGGTGCTTAGTTGCATTCAGTGCATTGTCAATGCAGAATAAATGATAAAGATGAAGACACATGTTGTGTTTAATGTATCCAAAAAGTACAAATCTATGTGAACTCCAGGGTCACTCTTAAGTGACTTAGAACTCTTAACGTATTGACTTTGAAGTACAAAATTCCTGTGGCCATGACAGAAGTGGATTTGAAACTGAATCCAATTTTTTTTGAGGATCTCACACTGAAAACAACGATCTTTCAGTTCATTACGGAAAGATGCCTCTGTTATTGCATTGCAATTCTGCAACCTTATGGCAGTCCTGGAGGTAACACAGTCCTATTCCCCAGTCAAACACCTCACCGAATTTCAGCTAGTCCCTCTCCCTTCTGTTCTTCTATTTCTCTAATTCTTGTTGCTGTCGTTGCAGCATGTTCCGACCCACAGTCATTACATGTCAAGTCACACATCTATTACCATTAGAAAGGACGTCCTTGGTCATTTGATTGCACACTTGCTGTGTATTCTCTGTTGTGCATGTGTGTCGCTGGAAAATCAAACATTTGCAATCTATAGAAAACAGAGGAGTCTTTTTCTTTTCTAATTCTTTCCATTCCCTTAGCATCCTGTCCTTCACTGTACTCATGCCTACTGCCTCACAGGCTGCCGGGCACATGGCTACCTCTCAGTTTAACTGCCTAGACATGGAGAAAATCAGCTTGTTGTAGAATGAAACTTGGTCAGTCAGAAATGTCATTTTAATGCTCTTTGTTGGACGCAAGTCAAACATGAAATTTCATACCTATTGTTTCATTGCTGACCTTCATACACCTTCATACATATGTGTGTGAACAGTTGTCTTTGTTCTTGTTTTTCAGTTGCTGATGTGTGTGTGTGTGTGTGTGTGTGTGTAGGGATTTTGTAGGGATTCTTTTTCTGTTGTGCATTTGGTGGTCCATTTTGCTGCTGCTATGTGTGTGTGGCAGTTAGCAGATCAGTTAGTGGTGCTGCTTTCAACCCTACCTCCTGTTTCCCACAGAAAGCATCAGGACTGTTGGCGTCTGAGCTGATCTGATGAAGAGAGGGGCCTGCTGGCCTGATGATGCAATTTAAAACCAGTCAGACGACATCCTGCTCCCAGCACAGTCAGGCTCCAAGCTCTCCTTACAAATGCATGGAATAAACTAATACTATCAAAATACACCACAGTCAATCAGGCCAGGATGTCATTTATGCCCTCTGACAAGTTGTGTTTTGTTTGTCACCCTGGGAATTTTAAAGAGCCCCTTGTGTAAAAAGCACCCACTATTCCAAGAGGTGCATGTGGCGTACTTTAAGTGCATTTTCACAGATATGACTGTGAAATTCAATATGTTCCATTATTATCTTTTCCTGGCAGATGGGGACAAGGGGTTAGTTTGGCAGTAAATCAAATTATATGCATATAATAATATGTTTATATATTTTTATTTTATTTATTTTTATATGTTTATATTATTTATTTTATTTTTATATATAACTAATATTTTATGAAACATAATAATCCATTACTAAGATTTAGGGGAAAAGTGCTATAGCATGAATGTGTTTGGATTGCACATTTCAGGGTCCTCAAAGTACTTTACAGTGAAAGCGGGGTGACTCACCTCAGCCACCACTAATGTGTAGCACCTACCTGGGTGGTGCATGGCAGCTGATCTGCACCTGAACACTTGCCGTACGTCAGCAGAGGTGGAGAGTGAGGGACTTATATGGCCAATTAAACTGGAGATTATTAGATGGCCAGATTGAAAGAGTGTAACTGGGAATTTGGCCAGGATGCTAGGGAAACCCCTACTTTTTGAAGAAAGTGCCATGGGATCTTGGCCACAAAGAGTCAGAACCCTGCTTTGACATGTCCTCTGAAAGATGGCAAAGCCTCCAGCACAACTGCTGTACTGGAGCATTGATCTCCTGTTTGGTCCAACACCAATCTGGTTTTCCCAAGAGGTCTCACATCAATCAACTTGCCAAGACCTTCCTTGCTTTGCCTCTGGCACCAGGCAGGACAGAGTTTCAGGGTGGTATGACAACTGCCTGTTTAGCATTTAGCATCTGTGCTAAAGTTGTTACCCATATGAAAGGGTCAGTTTGCTTCCTAAACTGCCTGAATGCCTCCTCTGAGCAGCAGGACAAATGAGGCTGACAGAGAGCAAAAAGAGAGATATTCAGCATGATTTAAAAGCTTCCAAAAACCTTTTCAAAGTTGTAACGATTGTGCTGTTTTAAGGGTCACAGAGTACACTCAAGGAAAACTTTCCTTCTCCTCGCTCTTCTCTCTGATCTCTGTGATGAAGTTGAGGTAGACTCTAGTCTGATTTTGCTTCAGCTGGGGACATGGCGAAATGGTTTTAAAATTAATGCATTGCTTTAATGCTTTCTCTCTCGGCTCTCGTGGGATAGCAGTTCTGCCGAGAACAAAGCAAAGGAGTGCTGCTTTGATGTGGTGGCTTATACCCTCTTTAAAACTCATCGACAAGGAAATTAGCTCAGGTGAGCTACCAGGTCCACCACTGCTGGGTTATTTGCAGCACTTGTCGCTGTATTGTCCGTCCACGTTGGAGATGCAGCAATTTCCCCAGTGATTATTTTGAAAGGGCGTAAATGAATGACAGCTTACGAAGCAAGAATATGCAGGACACTGGTATTTTTTTTTTCCAAAAAGGAATACCATTAACAATTAACAAAACAGTGCTCATGAAAAGGACTTCTGTGGATCAAACTTCGATACTTTTTTTTCTTAATATTTCTTGATTTAATAGACACAAAGAAAGAAAGGGAGATAGATATCCTCAAAACAGAAAATAGTGTTCCTGAATTCTGCAAGAAGAATATGACATGAGGTTGGAGAGAGGAGACAACTACTGTGTGTGTGTGTGTGTGTGTGTGTGTGCAATTGGTGGGGGTGATCTGTCCAGATCTGTCAGCAAGATATAATGGCATTTGCATTAACATGCCTCTATACTGGCAATAGCCAGTCACTAATGGAAACCCTTCAAGGTGGCATTGTCGTTGGCGCTGCCCACTCACTGCCATCCTTTAGCGGGCGCAGGATGCATGTTGACAGGCTATTAGAGCAAAACTCACCCCCTGGGTAGTCTAGGGGACAGGACTCAAGGATATATGGAGGATGGGACTCAAGAATACTGCAGGAGAATCCACCAGAATGAAACAACCTTGTCTGCCTCATCTTCATCCCCCTTGCATCATAGAAAAGGAATTGCTTTCCTTCTTCCTCTTCCTGGCCCTACTAGAGGTACGAGTGTCAAGTACTCCCGAGTCAAGTTATTCACTGACTAACTGATTTTGCAGCTCCAGCAGTAATGACTTTTTCCACTAGATGACAGAAGACCAGTGCCTGTTTTTTTTTTTTGTTTTTTTTCCATCATTAATTAAAAAAACAATGTTCCATAGCCAGGGGAGGGCCTGATCCCTATAGTGCTTGGAGGTGTATATCATAAGTTAATTAAAATAGGAGTATAGAGCAGACAGGAGTATTTTAGGGATCAGCTCATAATGAGTACATAAACTCTAGTGTGGAGTAGTGTAAAATCTCTCCATCAGCATATTGAAAGGGATGCCAGTTCTTTGTGTCATATATAGGTCAGAATGGTAACAGACACTTCCTCAATAGGTCCCAGTTGTTACTTCAAAAAAAAACTTGAAAAGAAAAAAATCTGTTTACAACAATAGTATTTTCCTGAACGCTCATGTCAGACAGTCTTTGATTGTGTTGTAGTAATACCCCTTGAGTATTGCAAATTCAGACTTTGTATCTCTGACCATTAATGTTCGTGCTGTAATTGAATGAAACAGCATTTTCCAAACTAATACATTTCTCATTAACACACACAAACATACATCATTAAGTATTTGAACTCAAAGATGTAAGAGAGTGGGGGGGGGGGGGGGGGCTGTTTTCTCTGGGTGTAATTTGTGTATCTGCTGAAAAGGCTTGAGAACCACTAGCAGACACATGGTTGGGGAAAGAAAGTGCTCCAACATCCATGAAAAATGAAAGTAACATTTTTGAGATCATACATGTTTAAGGACACAAACAGAGGCATAGATCAAACTAACATGGGAGTGACAGAGCTGTTTCCATGAATCATTTCCACACACATGTTTGCTGGCATTGTTTCCCAGCATCCCAGCACAACGTAAAAATCTCAGATAGTAACAGCAATAGCACTTCTGCAAAACTAAGGATTATTCAAACCCCCTTCATAATGGGTTCAGAGCCTTGAGTTACACATACAGAGAGTGAGAGAGCCACAACTGCTAGTCTGTCACATTTGTGTTTAACCTTGTGCTTTATATATTAATAAAATGATACATTAATTGTGGATGACTGATTTGCTGTATTCTTTATTGTTGCTTATTTATTTTAATATCTTGAATCCAAGAGTGTGTGTGCCCAAGTGTCTGGCTGAGTTTTCATCTGATTTCCTATGTGAGTTAGAGATGAGTATGAGTGTGAGTCCAGCTGTGAGTGGATGAGTTTGAGTGCCTGTGTGATTGTTAGTGTAAGAATGTGAGTGTGTGTGTGTGTGTGTGTGCGTGTGTGTGTGTGTGTGTTTGTGCTGGGTCTGGCAGGCAGTGCCCAGTGGCGAAGGAATCCCCCAGGACCCAGAATGACTGTGACTGGGGCAGACAGATGGAGTCAGCTTCAGCTTTTTATACAGGCAGGCTACACTGAATAATGAATTTAGTGTTTTTACTCTTTGATTACATTTATAAGATGTCTTTTTTCCTTGAGTTAGTCTAGAACTGTGAATGTTGTAAGAATAAGCTTAATGCATTTTTAAGTACTGAGCCATTTGGGGTTTCCTGTTTCATATGTGAAAAATAATCTTGAACTTCCCTTTACCAGTATAAGTTTATTAATCCTATAACTCTTCAAGACACTACAACCTGAAGAATACGATTTCAAACACTCCTTGAAATTCATTGATTTTAACAGTAATTTATCAAAGACTCTGACATCATTTTGCATTAAGAATGAAACATGTAATGGCCAGACCAGAAGACCATGTCAGAAACAATTATTGGAAGTTTGTGCACATGGAAGCACTGAGTTTGTCAACTGTATTTTTTTAATTGATTAATGATTTCTTAAATTGATTCTGCCCTGGAAGTGATTTTTCTATTTAGATATTTCATTTGCTGATAACTAAAACATAAAAATGAGCATGTTCTGCTTGATACAGAAATGGGAGTTTCTGAAAACAGTTTTTGGTTAAAACTTAAAAAAAAAAAAGCTTTTTGCAATATTTTAGATTTTCAGGGAAATTTCCTGTAAGACACCCTTCTCTAGTTTCCTCGCTGCTGGCATATCCGGCCCATTAGCCATGTAACATTTAAAAGGAAGTGACTTGGCAGAGCCCCTTACGGGCAAGTGGGTTTAAATATAACTTAATGCAATTTGGCCTCTTGTTTTCCCATCAGGCCAGGGAACGTTGCCTTTAGTAAAAGGTCTACTTCCCCCCACCACATTGCATTCTAACCACCAACCCCCCCTTCCCGGGTGAGAGCCCAACAACACTGGCTATTTCAGCTGCAAGATCTGTCTTCTGAATGAGATGAGAGAGTAAAGCTTAATCACACTATAGTGATACTATGATGCAGAAACAGTTCTGTGCTTATAGGTTCTCATTTTCTAATTATCAGAGGTGCAACATAGTGGATTAGTAGTGTTCTCGTTACTGTACTTGAGTAGTTTTTAACAAAAATAGCACTAGCCACTCATGAACTAAGAAAGTCTCTTGATATTCTGTGTCAAGGCTAGCTATCTAGCATTATAGTATTACTACACCCAACATTCAAGGGATTTGTAATAACATGCTGGCTTGGTAGTTACGTGACTGAGAAAGCTAATGAAACTTAACATTTTGTGTGTGTGCTCCCTTCCTTTTTTTACGAATGCACATGATGTTGCACAGGACAGCTCTGTACCTTCTTACTCTTACTGAAGTAGTTTCCAGGACAAATGCTTTTAATTCTACTCAAGTTAATTGTCTCTGAAGTTACAGTACTTTTACATGAGACTTCATGTACTCTTTCCACCACTGCTAATTATTTATGCACTTTCTCATTATTTTTTTCTGTATTCAGGTGTCAAAGTTCCATAATGTAATCCAGAAGTTGATTTATTCATCAGAAAGTCATAGCTGTCCACAGTCCAGATAAAATATGAACCTCAACAGAGGTTCAGTTTCAACTTCAACTAGTTAACTGTTCACCCTCAAAACCCTGCACCCTAAAATATACAGAAGTTATATAAGAAGGCTAGTGTACACAAACCCAGTAATGCCATCTAGATACTCATGAACAAAATGGATTACATAGCAAGTAATGATCATATCACTTCACTGAATCAGTTACAGTTCTTTTCAGCATATTCTTCAGAATTAAAATATGGTTTTAAAAAAGTCTGACATGGTGAGGTATCATTCTAGAAATTTAACTTCATTTTCAACAGTACACAGCCAGACCCTCAAACGTGAAGTATATGAGTCAGCTACCCTGGCTGCTAGTGAGACAGCATCTTACAGAATGTCTAACACCTTTTAAAAATATATATAAGGATCATAGAATGTTCAAAAATATTGCAATCATTGTACCCTAATCCAATCAGTTTCAATTTTGTTTAAGTTAAAGTGACTATATTACTTGTAAACTATTGCTGCAGCACGATTTCTTTGCGAGCAATGCACAGCTGTAATTTGAATTAATTCACTGGCATTTCATTTGAATGTTTCATCAAAACCCTCCTGGAGGAGGGGACGCCACCATGGCAAAATACAAAAGGAATATGTTTAAATGGCAATTTCCATGCCGTTCCTTTCGCATCTCCTATAATTACCAGCATTGATGACAGGCAGAAAGCACTTACTTGTAATTACAATTCTTTTGGAAGCAACAGCTGTTGTCATGAGAATGCCAGAGAGTTGGAACTGGAAGGAATCCTCAGTGGAAAGCGTTCCATAATACAGCAAATGATTAATACGCCCCCCCCGCTATTTTACTTTATTGACATTAAACCCACATGCTTCCCATTTTAGACTCATTTGCGCATGCTACTTCTGAGGGTGTGTGGAGGGAGAGGAAGCATCAGCGTACATTGTGAATCAAATGTACAGCCTTGAAGAATCAAAGGTAATATGCCTTGTGCTTAAATCATCCTATGCCAGTTCAAGTGAAGTTCTTGGTGAAAATGTTGTTTAACTTGATACATGTTCTTGAATGCTTCCCTCTTTTATTTATCTGCAGCATAGACAGTGGCTTTCATATTGTCCCCCGGATGATCTGACGCTTTCCCTGGAGATACGCTGAGAGATGGAATTCTTTAATTTGTCAGGCATGATTTTAAGAGGTGCTGCATTTCTGGAGAGCAAAAAATACTAGCAGAATGAAGCCACATGTCCTTATACCACAATTTATTTGGCCTTGATTCATTCACTTTCAAATTGCATTTTCATTTATACAGACTTACTCTTGACAAAAAAATTCTTAAACAATGCCATTTATGTGCATGAAAGCTTTTGTGTGCAGGCCATTCTGAAATCAGTGTCCATCCACCATTTCTTCCCTGCATGATTGAGCCTGTGAAGAGACTACAGAAAAGCTAAATTGGTTATTGAAACATATTGTCTGTGTCAGAGTCTGGACTCAAAAACAGCAAAACAATGACTCAGATACAGCAGTTATGAGACTGTAAGTCGGTCTTTCATTCAGTTACAAAAGTGAATACAACAGTCGAGGCCTGCTATACATGTCTCTGTTGCCTTTAGCTAATTTGATGTCCACAGGGAGACAAAGAAATAGTTAGTCATTGGTTACTTTTTTATGGCGTCACCTTGCATTGCCAGATGACACAGTACAAAACCTGCATTTGCGGAGACCAAAGAAGAAGGAAAACACAATTTAAGATGAAGATATTCAACCTTGACTGCTTGTATGACATCCAACATAAACAGGACAAGTGTGTAAAAGGGGTTCAAAGTAGAATCAACAGGAACTAAATTATAGTCAGGGACACAGTGTTTTAGATAACCTTTGCTAATGAAGAGCTAATCCTTCACTATTTGAACAAGCACAATTTCGTAATGCATGGCGCTCATCTTCCCCTCATTCTAATGTGAAGCAGATTGGCTGGCCACACATCTGTCTGTGGCACTTGTCATTGGACATTGTTTCATTCCTATCCAAAATGAAATCTCATGACCTGATGTGGCTTGTTTTTGGTATTACTAGAAGAAATGTATTAAGTAATGATGAAAACTGGCAACCTGGTTTAATGCGATTAAACTCCTGGTACCCTCATTACCTCATTCTGTAAGGTAACTTGTAATATTTCTTCATAGAAACGTCCAGTTTGTTTCGGTGTGTATAGGATGCTTGTCATTTCAATGTTTTGAATACATCATCAAAACATCTGGAGGAAGATTGGGGAAGCAGCAGGCAACAGGACCCGAAAGACAGTTACAAGGATGCCTGCTGGTTGTTGCGAGTGGACATCTTTGAAACCCTGACAGTTTATTTTGTAATCTGAAAAAAAAAAACTGATAATAAAATTTTGTTGTCCCCTACACAGTAAATTGTATAACTGAAAACTTGGTTTTGGTTGCATGATGACCCTTGGTTAAAATGGTTTTTAAGTAAATGGGCTTTTGAGACCTTCCAATATACTCAGTATGTATGGGAAGGACATAAAAACATGTTATATCTGTAATCTGTAATGATCTCTTAAATATATATGTTGTGTATGATTTAAAATATGTTTAGTAATTGTGAACGTGCAACTGATTATACTGCTATATGATAGTATCTTATAGGCCCTCATGGGCTAGGCACCATCATACACATGACACCTAAATAAAAATCTATATTACAACATTCATAAAGCTACTGACATGGATAATACTAATACAAAACATATGTATTATGTTTATGTATATGGCTGTATCATGTGGGATTGCAGCAATTCATCCATTTCGGTTTGCCATTATATCAGATAACTCTCTACAGATGGCATAGTTAAAATCCGTGTGAATTCAAATATAAAAGGCTCCTTGACCTAGCTGATTGATTCTCCATTTGTAGAGTGCTGCAAATGGAACTCTTTTCCATATCCATTTGCTTGGGGTAGGCTGTTCGGGTGGCTGGTTCTGTCACCGCATCGGCAGGACAGAGAAATTAAACCTGTTCGTATCCATCTCTGTAAGGTTAAAATGTGTTTCGAGTAATCTTTTGGAATCGGTTTCTTTATATATATAGTATAATTGCTTCTGACGTGCGAGGTGAAGCCTTAAATGATGTAGGATATGGAGGAAAAACGGGGCAGGATTTTCCATGGGGCTGATTTTGAGGTCGGGTGATAACAATCAATTTATTGCGACCCAATACCTGGAATCCGCTCAGGTTTTCAGATAATAATCACCATGGTGACTGACGGATGAGGTCCATGCAGGAAAGAGCTGGCAGTAAAAAAATAATAAATATATTTAGAGAAATTGAATTACTTCTGTCCACATGTCCTCCGTGCAGGGCTTGTCAGTGTATTCCTGATGGTTTCACGAGGTGCAGGTACGTCATTCTCCTTGTTTGCTTTTTATGATTAAGATGGAAATCAATCACGTCACTCCAGATGAGCATGACTGTGCTCCATGCAAGGCTCGGTGTGTTGCTGCGTACACTAATGACACCACAGTGGCCTAGATATGAGATGAGCTGAGATGACCACAAACATCATGTATCAGATACACCAGGAAGCATGGTCATAAGGGGAAACAGTAAGGAACAATCACACCAGTTTTATTCCTTGCTAAATAAAGACTAAAAACTAAAGAGTGCTGATGGTCTGTGTGTTCTCTAACTGTTCACATTAGGGATGGGACCAATCTGGTGATTAATCAGTTAACAAGTGTACATGTTGACTATGAAATCAAATGATTTTTTTTGTCCAAAATGAAAGAGGAATGTTAGGATTGCGATATTGAATATTGAATATAGACTATAGAGTAGACATATACACTGAAAAGTTTGATTGTGTAATCCAAGTAATGTAAATACTTCACTGAAAAATATGTGATATAATCCCTATTTTTTTTTTTTTTTTTGCGAACAACTGAAGAATTTGCACACATTCTGCTTAATACCCTAAAACTATGTGTTCATGCTGTGACCTATTTTGTTGGGCACACTGCACCCAGGTCCACAGGATGCACAATGACCTTAGGATAACATTGTAATCTGACACTAGGATGCACACATTAATTGTTGAAGTGTTTTTATCTCTGACTGGGTGGCTCAGCAAGCACAATTACCTTAAATGAGGTTCAATTCACTCATGATGACATTAAATTTGTTCGATTTCCCAAAAAGATTCATTCAAAATGACAAATCTTTCACAGTCTGTAAATCACTACTAGCTTGTGTGGATGTAGCTTACTGTGGGGAACAACACATTTTAAATGTAGCTGTATGGGATTTCAGAGAATTTAGTGCTTTGATACAAACGTAACTTGGATTGAATTCAGGCATTGCTAACGATTCAATTCCATACAACAATGTGAGGCTTATTTATTTAATTGCAGCATTGTTGCATAATTGTTGTTATGGTAGATTGTGTCACATAATGAACTTTTAAAGTTGGCCTGAACCGGTCAATGCATTGATGAGAGAAGAATAAGAGTGCCAGGCAACTGTCCACAATATGGAAAGATGTTTCAGCATGGTCCAACTTAGCTAAGTGGGCAAAATTCGTCCACCATACTCTACCTTGCTAAATAGAGTTTAAAGTTAAAAAAATACATTTTAATCAATTTATGTTTATAAGCAACCAGAGCTGATTAAACAGATTTACATGTGCAAAGTATGTTTTTCTCCACATGAGCTGCCTGGCAGCAGTAATATTATATTAGTAGGTATTTCATGTTTGTCACGCTGATTGCTCTATCACAAGGGCTACCTCTTGCCTAAAGTGCAACTGAGTTAATGTTATCACTGACAATGATTAATTACGAATTGGCCTTCTGATCCAGCCATCAGGTAATCGATGTTTGTCATTTATATGTCCAATTGATACATATAGTTTTTAAAATGCCGGAACATATAAGTAGGCTCACTAGTCACTTCTCTGAATGTTTATTGATGTCAGACTTGTCACATTTGCTGCAAAAAAAGACTGTTTGTTTAAAATAGAGCTCTGGCTCCATTTAGTTTGATGACATTAAAAACACTATTGGAACATAACCTTCTCACTTAAATGCAAAGTCCCCTCAATTACACAGGCCTGCCCCCGGGTCCAGCCCTAGTGGGAATATGTGACATTGCTTGTTTAGCTTAGAGAAATACAACACGTGAAGGAGATGTGACAGATGAGCATGCAGCCCAGTGATAGGAGTGTATAAAGCATGTGGGAAGGGTGCATACAAATATAACTTAATGAGGGTGAAGGTGTAGAGACAGTGATGCATGTTAGGCTTGTTTATCAATGGGAATTTTGCCATTTTTGCCTCTCTGAAACAGCATTGCAATCTCTGCCAGCAACTGGCACCCGTAGCAAAACAGAATGCTGTAACCTACTGTAAGTATTGAAGCTTTAGCACAGGACTTGTGAAGTCTTTAATGTTCCTTTCTGGGAACATGCCCCAATATTTGCCCCCCCTCCCCCCCAACTCCTGCATTTCTTGAATATAAGCATCATTAAATGAAGCATGGAATACAACTCAGCATCTGAATATAAGAGGTCAGTTGTTAATAAAGCTGAACTGTTTAAAAATGTACCATGAGGTATTCTCACAATGCTCTTTCATTTGGTTAGTAAATGATATGTATCAAGATAGCTGTAGGCAGTCTTTTACTTAGTGAGTTTAACTATGCCAGCTTCAAAGCATCAAAGAAAATAACACTTCCCAGAAAATTATTTAAACCATCTTCTCAGCTCTTGCAAATACCAAACCCATTATTTTACATAACACATCTATTTAGTCACATAAATATACAGTCGGCACAATAGGTCAGTCTGTACTTGTTTAATAAGTTACTTGCATTTGTTGTTTGTATGCATTGTTCTCTATTTAATCATTCACATTCTTTCAGGTTAACACTAATCTTGTGGATTTTTTTTCTAACATGCAAAATTGTGTTCCATATTCTGTATTTGGGGAAAAAAAACAGTGTTGTTACACTAGCACATTGTGTTTATCTCGTAATATTCTCTTAATTATAAGTGCTGTGTGTTAGTATATAAAATGAAGTGCACTACTACACGGACTATGGAAAGGGGTGTCTTACACCATCGGTTTGATTGTACACAGAATTGGGCTTGGTGGTTGGGAATGTAGCAGATCTGTTGAGGAGGGCCCAGTTTTACTCCTCTGATGCTATCTCACTCATGCAATCTTCACTTTGTTTACTTTACTGTAAATCTGACAAATGCTTTACATGACAAAGGGTGAGACCTAGTTTAAAAGAAATATCCTGTAATTAAATAACAAGTGGAGCATATTGATAAATACACAATGACTGGCTGAGGCTTTGTGGCCTATGTCCCAGAAAGACGGCATCATAGAATGCACAGACTAAATTCCTCATTTGGGATCCACTGGGGTGTGAGCAGTAAAGCTCTGTGTAAATTAATTTCAGGAAAAAAATATATATATTCTGAGATATATTTGCTTTTTGCAAATTTGCTTTTTGGAGTTCTGAACATTCCTGTTGTTATCCAGACAAACAGAGTCTTCAAAGCAGGAAAAATCATGCGTGTGTGTGGCGTGTAAACACAGCTGGATCACTGCTGCTTTTGGGATTGTCCCCAGGGGTGGCGTACATTTTCTGATGCTAATCCACGTGGCAGTGCAGTCTAAGCCTCAGACAACTCAATGAACAAACTGCTCTCATTTTGGAAGAGTTTGTGTTCCTTTTTTTAACAAAGTGAAACCAGACTGAGAAAGAGTAGTGCATTGGGGATTTTAATGTGGAGAAAAACTCCAGGTGAAAATTAGAACACATGGGTTAATCGAAATGAATTACTGTTATCCCTAGTTAACTGAATATTGCTTTGATTAGCAGCAGACTGCAAAAAGCAATTATTATTCTACCTGACAAAATGGCCATGAGGGTAAATACTGGTTGAGAGATGTGGACTGAAAAGAGACAAACTATTGATTTGCTTTAAGTGATGAGTGATTCCTAAACAGGCAGCAGAGAGGGGGCGTTAATCATTATTAATTCTAGTCTCTGCATGCTAATTTAGCTGTGACCCTAATCTAACAGTACACAATTTTTGTGGTTGCAGTCTGGTGTGGTGGTTGAAGAAGTACAGAAGAGATCAAATTTAGAGAAAGATTCATAAATACTTGATTTTTTCTCTAATATTGGTGACCTTCATCACTCAAAATTTGAAGGAATATTAGCTGTGGGTATACCACTGTTCTACTAGCATGTTTTTCAAAATAACCACTTGAGGCAATTCAACAAAAACCTTTATGTTGTGGAAAATACATCGATCAGAATTAGACAACAGTAACCATTGTAGCAGAAAAGAAGCTTACAAATGAAATTTTTGATAGTTGCAGCTTTCAAAAATTAGTAGGAAGTGTAGAGACCCTTGCTTTGATTGACTTCAGCACATCTGCGCCTGCAGGACATCACCAATTTCTCACCCTGCTCTGGTTTGATCTTTTTCCACTTTTCTTCCACATCTCTTCCACAGTTTGGTAACTGTAGTGGGTTTCTTAGCCAGAACTTTGTCGCCAATGATCTTCCAGAGATTCTCAATCAGGGTCAGATCAGGACTCTGGGCTGGCCATTTCATTATTTCAATGTTCTTAGCTTCAAGGAAGTGCTTTACCCATTTTGCAGTGTGACAAGGAGCATTGTCTTGCATAAAAATTATGGGCTGATTGGGAGATGCTCGCAGGGAAAGAACCGCGTGTTGCCGAAGGAGGTTCTGATAAACATTAGCATTCACCTTGCCATGTAGCTGTATAAGAGACCCAACTCCTACTGCAGAAGACATCCCCCAAACCATGACACTTCCTCCTCCAAACTTAACTGACTTCTTCACACACTTTGGGTTCAGTCTTTCCCCAGTTTGACGCCGATCTGACCCAATTAAATTAAACTTGCATTCATCACTAAAGTGAACTTTGGACCAGTTCTCCTCCATCCACACATGCTCCTCAGCAAAAGTAAGTCTAGTCTTTTGATTCTTTCTGCTGATGAGAGGCTTGCTCATTGCGGAGTGGGCTTTCAGTGCGAGTTCTCTCAGACGGCAAGACACTGTATGCTGAGACAGAACCTTGCCCCGTTCAGCGCTGAATTGGCAAGCAATTCCAGCTGCAGTGTTGAACCGATTCCCCATCGAGAGTCTCCGTATCATCATCCTGTTCTCTCCTACATTTGGCTTACGTGGACAACCAGCATTTTTTGATGGCTTGAATGAATTAGTGTCATTGTAAAGCTTCAATATTCTAGAGATCACGCTCTTGGAATGACCAACTTCACTTGCAATGGCTGAAAGGGTCATCCCTTCAGCCTTCATCTGAACAACCTGCTGTTGCAGGGTTTCAGTCACCATGGAGCGGCTCGCCATCTTGCAAAATGATTATGAGTGTTGCTAGATAAATCGGGTTTGTCAGATAATTAAGGAAATTAGCACCAGGTGCCAGATTAGCAAAAATAACTTGAAGTATCCCAAAGTGTTCTCTAATTTTGATCACAAATCTTTTTCAGATTTCGCATTTGTGATACAGAATGTTTTTAAATTATGAAATATGCTTCACCTACATCCCTTATATTCATGTTGGGATAACTTTAAACTGGGATAAGCAGTGAGTTTGAAATTTAGGAAAATGTAAGTTTAATAAGTCTAATTTTGATCTCTACTGTAGGTTCATAATCTGAAAGGTATACGCTTGAATCCAGGGTGAGACACTGCCACAAGTGCTTATTTGAATAGTATCAGTAAAATCTGTGTGAATTGAGGATACAATAAAGGTAAGTTGTGTAAGATTCCCTGGATGAGAGCATATGCCAGGCAAATATATACAAGTATCCAGGATCTAACCTGGCCATTTCTGAACTGTTTAATGACAGTCAGAGCCATTACTCTCTCCCAGCCAAACCTGTCTGTCAATCAGTTCTGTACATCAGGCGTTTCAGTCAAATTTTATTTGAAAAGCACACATATCACAGTTAATGTTAGAATGTTTCAGAAAAAAAATATTGTAAGTAATTGTGGATGTAGCTTGAGATGAAGGCCACTGATGCTTTGGCAGCAGAAAGAAAAAATCACTTTGATTCCTTAAAGTCAAAACAACGAGATGGATCAATCTGTTCATCCAAAACAGAGAAATGTCTTAATGGAACACCTTATAGTGATGTACAGTAAAGAATTAATTTGCTTTTGACAGGAGGAGAAATCACAAAATCCCTTGTTTGTTAGTGAGCGAAAAATCGTAAATTTCCCCTCGGCCACTCTATGGCAGCCAAAGATAAACTTTAAAAGCTTTTTCTGTTTTTGTCAATCACAAAATGGAGCTATCTGGAAAACACATTAAGCTGCAAAAGATGCTGTTTCCAAGCATTGTCAGTTATTAACAGCTAAAGTGTGGGAGTCCAGAATCTTCAGCACTAATTACTGTTTGATGCTAAGTGTGGGAATAAACTGCTTGAAACAGCTGTTCCCACTGTTTGTGTGTTTTTTCTCTTTCTGTGGTGTCTCACCTTAGCTTGGAAAAGTCAGGATGTGAAAAATACCGGTGGCATACTTAACTGTACACACACATAACTACACACAGACACAAACACGCACATGCATCACCACACACATTTTCACACACATAACCATACATACATACCTAAATGTACGCATATACTGTATAACCGCGTACAAACACACGTATAACCACACACTTACATAGTTAACCGTACACATGTATACACTCAGTCACACACATGCGCACACACACACATACACGCACACACACACACACACACACTGCTCTCGTGCTCTCAGGTCTTGCTCTGCTCATCGCTCCATGTCACTGGTCAGCAGTCTCTTCGATCCATCTGTCTGGGGGCGTGATTGATGCAAGGGGCAGGGATGTTCTTGTTTCCTTTGGGTTATGGGCCACATCGGCAGACATTGTGCTATAACCACAACTCCATGGAAAGATTCATTCTGGTTCTTGGGATTGTCCTGACTGTAAAAATCAGCAGAATCAGACTTTTGACAGTCTCATAATTGATGAGACTGAATTAATGAAATTGAATAAATTATTGCTCATGTTTTCTTCACACAATTAAAAAGAAATCTTAATTTCATGTAATCTGGTTTCAGACAAGATAGTCTTCAGTCAATGTGTGAAAAGAAGCTTGCGTCCATATGTCATCCTTGTGTGCATGTCAGAGGATCTTGGATTTTAAAACAATGTCACAAATTTCCCTTACAATCTGTTCTAGTGATGTGGACATATTTGGCCCTCCTTGGTTTCACAGTCAAAACTCATCCGTAGGTGGCTAGAGGGCTGACTGAAGGACACATTTAAACTGACTTTTGGAAATAAGTCCTGAATATCAAGAAGGTCAGGCCAATGTGAATACAATATTGTCACCAAGCAGTCAACTCTGTGCCTGAACTCAACAACAAATAAGAAACATATTGCGGTGAAGTGTGACACAAACTGAGCACTATTGGTTAAAAGGTGATTAGTCAACCTCATTGGCATGTATTGATCTTCAGGGCTGTAGGAAGATTCATTTTGGTCTAAAAAGACTGTTTTAGTGATTGGTTTATAGTTAAACCTTGTCTTCATAAACCATGCTGACATTGCAGTTCCTTCACCTACTGAGTAGCATGGTAAGTTCATTTCAAATGTTTTTTTTTTCTGACCAAAAACATTAAAAGGTGTTGATCTGTAACTTTCACCACAATGTATCTTGATATCAATATGAATCATTATGGCATGCTTATTTCTGACTTATATATGACCATATCATGAAATTTTGCTTTGTATGTGAGGTGTGATTAGTGGTCGGGTATGTATAATAAAATGAAGTGATTAAGAAAACTAGTAGTATGAGTCCTTCTTTATGCTTTTTGTCATTGACTATAATTGCTGTTCTGAGGAAACTGGAGGAGGCTATTGTAACCAGAGGGCAAGGCTCTTCAATCAACAGCAAAAAATGTGTATAAAAGAGCTGAACATTGACTTACATGTCTATAATAGCTTCTCGGGCAAACACAAAGAGAGTCGTTACATTCCCCAGCCAAAACCTGGGCTCTGCAGGAGTTTGCTTTCAGTTTGAACATTTATTTCTTTTTTGTTTTCTCTTTTTTTGTGCGGTGGGAGTAATCAAATTCAGTGAAGCAAAAGGAAACAGAACCTGCACATGGGAAATAGAGTACAGTATTAGAATCCTTTTGTATGACAAACAGCAGCAACAACAGAAGGGCTGCCTCTCATCCTCAGCGAGCCAACCCGTGCAACCCGAGTGTCTATCGGCTCTCATTTTCAGTGAAAACAGCTAAGCACCCTGGTCGGTGCCTGAGCAGGCTAAGTGCCCGGCCCACTGCCTGAGCATAAACAGCGCTGTAGTGTTTGTTTTAATTAGCCTTCCCCACTAAAGTGCAGAGGGCGCTGCTTGATGGTTGTGTGCTAATTTGCACCCCAGGTTGAAGGACACGGCGTTGCAGTGCGTCTTTAGAGCACACGAGTGCTTTAGAAGGCACCCAGCATAGCTTCTTCCCCGAGCCCCTAACCAGGAGAATTAAAGCGGAATGACAAGGGGGGGTTTCCTTTCTCATGGAGTCGCCTATATGTTCAGTGGTATGTATTTAATTCGCTCAGGATGTGGCAGCCATTGTTAGATCACAGCCGTCAGATTGCCTTTGAGGTGCCCACGGAAAGTTCAGTGGATTTAGGATTTCTTAATTAGGATTGACAGATGTCTCAGAGCTGTCGTGCCACTGTGCTTTTTAGCTGTTTATTTTTTCTTCTCTCCCCACAGGTTGAATGGCGCATGCATGGAGATGGTTGCTTTGGGAGTGCTTTCCAGTGTCCACATCCATGATTAATCTGGTAAAGGGGGGGATTAAAAATACATGTGAAAAGAAAACTACAGGAAGATTTAATCTCCTGCCAGGCAGGGGGAGAGCATAACACTGATGAGCAGCTGCATGGAACATGATACCTATGTTCCTACCACTTCACCTCTGGGAAGGTGGGAGACCTGTTGCCACCAGTCATCAATGGAATGTGGAGTTACACTTACTTTAATGTCTATTACTAAAATGGCTCTCATGGCACTCAGCATTGCACAGAATGTAGGGCATTTGTGTTAAGTTCAGAAACAGTATTAGGATAGGGGAAAGGGTGTTAGGATAAGGTTTTAGGATGGGGCATTCGAATGGGAACTCAGAATAGGGTGTAATGATTGGGCATTTAGATGGAGTATTCAAGTAGTTTGTCAGAATGGAGCTTTCAGATAGAAAGATTATAAAGCAGTGGGATTGGGTAGAATGATAATGAGTTAGGATGGGGCACTGGAAGCTTTTGGATAGGGCAGTAGGACTGGGCATCAGAGAAGGGAATTAGAGTAATGTGTTTGGATCGGGCATTCAGATAGGGTGTTAGGATTAAGCTTTCGAGTAGGGTGTTAAGACAGGGCATTAAGACTGCACACGTGGATAAGATATAAGAATTGAACACAAGGTTGGGGCTTTAGGGTGGGAAGTTGGGATAGGGCTTTAGCAGAGGGCTTAGGAATACTCACACTGGTGTTAGTTTCCCTGGCAAGATTGTAGTCATTAAGTGTCATCATGCAGAAGATCCTTTAATCTTTCATCTACCCCATGCAATCTACCCAAATCTTAATCACAGACATCCCAGAATGCATCACCAGAAGAAGTACTTTTGTGCTGCACTGAGATGCTAATGTTAGCTGTTTTAAGGAATTCATTTTTTAAAGGACAGCAGTTTTCCATGTATATAAAATAAATAGATGTATATATACTTACACATGTATACTTTTTTGTTCGTTTTGAGATTTTCTTACAGCAACTTTGGTGACAGAAAAAGCCCCACACCAAAATTATTCATTCTGCTGTTCATGGACCATTCTCTTAAACTTTGTGACATTGGCTGAACAGTAAAAGTATGAGGCGTGAGTAGATTGCAAGTATGACCTTAGGCGGCACAACTTTATTTCCCCATGGTACTTCAGAACTTTAAAAAGTACTTGATTTCCTGTCTTGCAGCTGAATTTATGTGCCAGTGGGTTAGAGCAAGGGAATGGCATTTGACATTAAGGTAGGCACTTAAAAACACACTGTAACTGACCCTGTTGAAACATTTCAAAACTGCTGCAAAGGTCATGAATGGCACCTGCTGATTTGTAGAACACCTTTCAGCTCCTTACTAATTCTCAGTAAATGTGCAGAAAATCATACAGGGTGCACAGTTGGAAATGTGGTTGCCCGGCATCAGTTTTTGGTTGCCTGAATGGACAATAAGGTCAGCATGTCTTAACAGTAATTAGTTGACACCCTGTCCCCCAAAATAATACTTATAGAAGCTATAAAATCATAATATCCAATCACCTCAATTGTCAAGGGATGCTGTATATTAAGGTTTTGTCTGGGCTAAAAATAGTAATGTGTGCAGTACTTTCCCTGTTGGAGATGTTATTTGATTTTGAATAACCTCATCAATATGTGCATGTGTTTCTCAGAAATCAACACCTGAACAAATGACAGTGAATACACCAAATAATTCCTTGCTGCTGTTCTTTTGGGGGGGCAGTAAACTATGGGCACAGTTACTAACTAGTTATATTGCTTGCCAATGGTAGTAGCTCAGTTCAGATGAAGACACCCTCACAGCTACCAGCACAGAGCATGTGACACAATAGGCTACTCTTCCAATAAAATAGATTTGGTATGGTATATGGAATAAATAATGAAATGAGCGGCTAGCAAGGATTTTTTTTTTCACTTAATGACAAGGCTGAGAATTGCGAGTTGGTCAGCAGAGTGACTCATTGAAATGCAAGAATGAATTGTGATACAAAGCACAGAGGTGGGCAGATCAGAGATATGTTGCTGTCTCCAATCACTGTGTTCAGGTATTGATTGGAAGCAGTACTATCAATTAAAAACTTGCCAGATTAAGCAGTAACAAGTACATTACACATGGGATTCTTAAGATGAATGCAGTATTTTTTTCAGAGGAAAGTACATTGCTTATTTCAGGAGGGCAGGAGGAGATAATATTTTATTGTTTTGTTCTCTGCAATGGGGAGAGATAATATTGTAAAGGAGGGCATTACAACCATGTGTTGCTAAAGCACAATGATAACAACAATCACAATAAATGCTAGAAAAGAAGATAATGAATTTAATACAATTATAAATTTGATTAAAAACTCCAAGTCTCTCTCTGGCTCTGTTTCTTGCTTGTTGTGCATCTGTGCACATCAGAAGAATTTCACTGAGACCTGAATCCCATGCCTTTTCCCTCCTGATATGACTTGTTTCAAAGGATGAAATACATCTAATAATGACTTGGAGAGCAATAATATTAACTATGCTTTGAGCTCCAGGTTTTTCTTTTAAAGGTCGGATTTTGCATTTCACATCTTTCCTCCGCTTGCTGGCTTGGTCCTCCATCGCACATCACATAATTACTATGTGGATACGGTGGTCTCGATGTCAACGTTAAGGCATACGCTCTGATATTTCCTATCTCCTCCTTGCAGAAAGTGGCCGGGGTTAAGCGTCTCACGACGGATTGTCCCAAACTCCAAGATTAATTGACTGGGGTGGGTGAGGGAGAGATTGAGATAAAAACACAATTAAAATGTTATTGGTGGAACATTGCAACTCACCTTTTCTCAGGTGTTCCACCTCATTTTACATGCTTTCATTTCTTGTGAGGCTTGTTTGCTTTCTTAGATGTTTAGGGCGCCCTTGCATTTGTCATATTGACACTGATATGTACTGGAGGAACAGGCCAACACACAGCACAGAGAACAGTCAATACACTGCCAGTTTTTTTTTTATTATTTTCACTGCAGAGCAGAACATGATGTAAAGGGTTTGGATTTTATCTGTGAGGAAAGTGGTAAGTTTGAAATGAGAGAGAGGAATGTTATACACCCAGGGAAGTAGAGGGATATAAACTTGCTTTTAATGATGGCAATGCACCTCATTGCACAGCCTACTGTTGGATTAGGTTAGACAGGAGACATTGAAGGGGAGAGGGTTGGCTGGAATTTCCATGCAAGTGCTCAAGATCCTCTGGCTGTTCAGTTCATTAATAAAACCCCTTGGCCACAGAATAAGAGTTTTCATTTTCCAGGCTTACATTTGAGTGTGCTATGCTGTGTACATCATTCTACAGACAGCAGAAATCTCTGCCTGAATATTGTACAGAGCAAGCCTCGGTCACAGGGGACTACAAGGGTATCTGGCCCCTGTCCCATCTCAGGTTTAAGTGACTTCATTAACTGAACCTTATATGGGATGAAACTGGCCTATTATTACAAGTCCTAACCAACAACCTATTCCTCTAAAGCCTGAAACCCACCCATCACTCTTGCTGTGCACCCTTCTGTCAACACCATGTTTTTTCCATGTATATACATACATACTGTACATACAGTACATACATAAATACATACATACATGCAGTTGCCCTCATTTGATTTCTGTGATTTCTTCCCTATCAGGTTGATCTGATCCACAATCTAATTTTTACAGTCAAGAATGTTCTGTTTCAATAGTTCATCAGTAGTTTGTGATATCTCTTAGCTTCAACCTTGATGCACACACATCCAGAGTCTACTGTTCTAATGAAGACAGCAGACATCTCAGCAACTGGGCCAATTGGTGTATGCTTAATGTATATATACTTGTGCAACAAACCTCAGCAATCAGAATTCTATAATATTGAGGATTTTTCTTAAACAGATTTGATCATCCTGCAAATACACTGTTTAATTTTGTTCCTTTCAAATCCATGGGCGCATAATCCATCGCAATAATGCATAATTGATGATAACCAATGCATCAATTTTTAAACCTTTGTGCTGAATGGCGTCTCATCCTGATCCCTATATCATAAACCCAGTGCCATTTGCACAATTTATTCCGTCTTATCTGGAGGACCTGGTATGTGATTGCTGAGCCCCCACTTTAAATGTTTAATGATAGTGAAGCCATTGTGCTGTCCTCACAGTCATTCACATGAAGTCCTTGTGATTTAAGACTTTCGGGAAAAGCTTTTTCCATTGAAATGCAGGAGCTAACATCACGCTGTAAATTTATGGCAATATAATGATGCCCATCCCATTTTATGCATACGCCATTCTACTTGGTGACCTTTGGGGCGTAAGATGGAGATTGTTTTCCTTTTGCTGTTCTGTGTTGTATTGGGGACCGAGGAGAAGCAGACTTTGAGCAGCACCAATGCCCATCTTGCCCTCCATGACAAGGACATCAGTCCTGTTGTTCTGTTTTGGTGCCACCTGAATAACTTCATAATAACATCATGATAACATAATAACACCTGAATAACATCATGCGACTCAGAGCTGCCCTAATCTGCAGGTGGGAATAAAACCAGGTCACACAACCAGGTCTGTCTGCCATGTCTTTTTTTTTTCTTATTTTTGGTTGTATACAGGCCTATGGTTGCTGAAAGGTAACACTTTATCTGATATTTTTTATCTGAGTGTACAGATGTTCACTTTGTTCATAGGGAATTTTAGGCTGCCATTGGGCTGCTTCATCCTGTTCATATGCATACCATATCATATCAGATTATAGTCATGACAGGTTATGCCTACAGATCCCCATTAATGTTTCAGTGCCTATAGGAGGTGTCATGCCGGGTTATGTACATCACAGTCAGTTGTTCTGCTGATGACACATCAGACTCTCAGTTTGTGTTCAGCTCCCCCAAGTTGTTCTGTGATGCTGCATGCTTCGTTATTATTTTACCGCATAA
The DNA here is from genome assembly GCF_013368585.1 of Megalops cyprinoides. NCBI lineage: Eukaryota > Metazoa > Chordata > Actinopteri > Elopiformes > Megalopidae > Megalops > Megalops cyprinoides. The sequence goes on from NC_050591.1 coordinate 20,365,083, forward strand.
AGGCGATCCTTATTTTAAAAAAGCAGCAATGCATGCAGTATGAAATAAAAAAGTTATATTCTTTAATGCTAGTAGCTTACACCTCCATCTATAATTTTATATATTGAATAATTTACTTTGAATACATATTTTTCTGATACAGTGCATATATTACAGTGGAAGTACCAGTGATATAGATAACAGATGAGACATATTTTTGCTTACTTAATCTTTTGCTTACTAAATACTTAATCATGTAAGGTATAAACTTGTGATCATAATTTACCCTGCTTCTGTCTGATACAGTATAATTTACAATACAGTATGTCCAAATGCAGTCCATTGGGAGAATATAGTGCAAGGACAAAGATGAATATGGCAAATTGATATTTGCTGTCATGAGGCAGGTTACCGAAAGTGATGTCATACACGACTAAACCATGACGTGCAGTCAGTCGGAAATGAATGGACGCACGCCTTGCTTTGACAGTAAGGGCCCAGAGGCCTCTGGGAAAATATCCTGCTCTCCCCGGGTAGAGTACAAAAGGCTCAGGCTTAAATCATGCGTTTCCGTCCATTAATGTCTCTTGCGTGCGGTTCCGTTAATGCAGGGGTTTACGAACGGTGGGGTGGAAATTATGCCCGCGTTTGTTTAACGCGCAGCTGATCTGCTGGTGTTTAACTCGGCTCATTACTTGCCGGAGAAAGGCCAAATCCTCTTATACCAGCACAGGGAGATTTATTCATATGCGTCAGGGAGAAAATATACCTTATAATTTAGCTGCAGAATTGCAAAATATTTGCAATCTTCAGGTTTCTCTGTTATTGTTTTTTTTTTTTTTTTATTACTTCCATTTCTTTATTCAGTGAAACACACAGCATCCACACAAAGGCTATGCGGTCACATTTGTGCTTACCCGCGGGATATCCTGGAAACAAGGAAATAAAGCAAATCAGACAACTGACTGCACTTAACCATAAGCATTAAAAAAATCGATGGAAATGGCGTGTTATCTTGTCTTCACTGCATCAATGTGTCAATTCAGAAGATGGCACAGAAAACATATTATAACATCAAAGGATGGAAGAATCATTAGTTTACACAGTTTAGGAAGAGTCACAAAATGTAGTTGATTTGGTTAGGAGAATTTTCTTCAGCGTTGTTTTCACTATTTGCAAGGAAGAATTGATTATATAGTTCCATTCTGGTTAATTGCATAATGTCACAACAGTCTAGGGTGAATCCAGTCATTACTACCATTGCTATTTCCATTGCCATCATCAATTGTCAATGCCAGTTATTGCTTGAGTGTCAGATAACTCAAACTCTAACAACACTACAGAATGCTGTTTCACAGTTGAAATTATGTGGGCCACAGATGAAATGATAGATAAGACTACTGATGTTTTGTGTTGCTGTAATGATAGACACTGTGTACATGTACAAGACCTTTGATATTTTCCAGGCTCTTGGTTACTTTAATCTGGTATGACCATGGTTAATTCAATGCCTTCACAAATGGTAGACAGGGTGAAAGCCAGACAGTTTTTTTTTTCACCTTTTTTCATTCAATTCATTCTCATATGTCAAGAACACGTTGCTATATCATAAGTAGTTAATTCAAGGTTTTCTTTTAGGTTTAGGTTTTTTTTTCTTTTTTATTATTCATTTATTTACTTATTTATTTGGACTTGTTGCCATGGTAAGCTCTTGGCATTTATCTTCCTATACATGCATGCTTTTGTAATCACAACACATGACTGAAAAAACCTCTCCTTGCCTCTTGGTTTCAGATGATGCTTGACGCAATGCACATTGCATGTAAAATGCCACACATTGCTGTGTCACAAAAAGGCCATCTGGAGGCCAAGAACTTTTTACTAATGTGTAAGGTGTAATTTTGGTGCAGGATTCTTTCTGTAGTAATCAAAAAGGAAAAAATAAAAAGTCCTCTTGAGGTTTGTGGGTGTTTCATTTTGCCTCTGACCATTGTAAGATAGAGCATGTACAGCTGGACTGTGTGGATGTGTGTATCTGTATGACAGAGAGAGCAAGACATAGAAAAAGAGGAAGGAGAGATTGGGTGCCTAAAAAAAAGCAAAGCATTTCTGCAAGGAAAAAATGTATATCTTCAGCCCCAAGGATGGACACGTAAAACAAGATTTATTTTGCATCCATTTCAAATTCAACCTTTTACACTTTTGGGTGACATTTGCTTTGAGGAATTTGTCATTTCCCTCATACATACACAACATAATCCAGGAAGCAGGAAGGAGAGAGATACATTTCTATAGAATTGCACCAGGAGGCAAAATTGCATAAATACAACTCTCTAAAACCTTTTAAGCGTTTCGAGGATTAAATCTCCATGCTAAGCCAAGATCAAATATTTGATTGTTCAAGCTATCTCTGGCTGAGGTGAACGTGAATAGGAAAAGAAATAAATGCATCCCTTTTGGTCTGGAATATCCATTAGTTACTATATATAAATCAGTTTATCTGAAACCCTGTTTTCTCAGGTGAAAAATATATATTTCGTTAATTGCTCTCATTTGAATCAAATTTTAGCACCATTCCACCAAAGCCTTTCTTACAGTGAATTTTTTTTTCAGTGTTGATATAAGGTGGGTTTTTTTGCACATAATCAAGGACAAAGATAATTTAAGGTGGAAAACCTCTGGCTTGGCGTAATCAGCTTTCCCTGGCTTTGCAGAAGCACTTATAAAGAATCCGTACCTTTTAAATCCAGTCAGATCATGCTTTCAGGTCATACATTTCTCTGCTTTTGAGAAATCATTATTCTGAAACTTTTTTTTTCTTTTTAAGTGTATTATCTTTGTGTCACCAAAGTATTCGCATAGTCGCTGGTCAGACCTTGAGGCTGTGGCAAGCACAAGAGGATACTGGTAGAGACAGGCAAGCATGGCTACACGAGGCAGCAAAAGTAAAATCGGAATCTCGTTATCTCATTAATGATTCACTCATCCAGCTAATTGGAGAATTCTCCATGGAGAGCATAGAGTATGGTTCTGGTCAGTCCATTAAGAAAATGAACTCAAATGCCTTAGCTTGGATGTAGTGTTTAATGAAGGTCTGATTGCCCAACAATAGTGTGACATCAGAATGTTGATATTAATAAAGGTGTCTGGCCCAAATATTGCATGTGCAGCTCAGATATTAAATTTTTATTTTGAAAATTTCTGTTTTAACTGTTTCCCCATCTGGCAAACATATACTGCAATGTTACCCAATCAAAAACATTACCGTACCTACCTAGACATGACAGACCTAAACCAGTCACATGTGAATTATATCTCAAGTCAAAGACACTCAGTTAGTTCTCAGCAAGTCTGAATAGCCCTGTTCTCAGCACCAATTCTCACACAGGGTCCTCTCTTATTGTTGTTCATCTGGTAGAGAATGAATGTCATGTTTCATGATGATATTGTGTATTACAGAGCAGGACAACGTGAACTTGCACATCTTCTCAGGTGTGCACAAAAACATTCCCACTATGGTGCCCAGACACATTCACCAGCCTTTCACCACACCACTAGTGCATTCCATCACTACTAAATGCAGGTTGGCTAACAGTGTCTTCTCAAGGGTTTCCACACATAATCCCTATCAACTATTTAATAATTACAATTTGACAAAGAAAATATGTGAAAAGTCAACTGATTAGAATAGTTGCATATCATATCCATTTGTTTATTGCAAATAAAGGTCATTTTGTTGAAATTTGATATTGGCTTTTTTATTTTATCATTGTCAATAAAACAATATTGTTTGTACACAAGAATAAATTCCAATTACAAAATTGATTAATTTCAAAATGTTCAGCAGATTGATTGCATATACACTATATGCACAAAATCTTTGTGCACATGAATAGTGAATCTGGGACATTGACTTGTTTAAACATATATAAATGCCATATCTCAGTCTTACCAGAAGAAGTTAGTACATTTATGTACAACTTGCCAAACCACTTTTGTAATAATGTCTCGGCTAATGTTACCATTAATGCAGCAATACCGGTATAAACCTTCAGCTGAAGATGGCTGTATGGACAGATGTTACATCTGTAACATGTAACCAATGTTTTTCACTTCTGAGGTATTTCAAAAATAGGTTGGATACCATTGTAGTTCTCCTTTAACTTGAATTGCTTCAGTAATCAACCAGTTGTATAAATGGATAATACGGATAAGGGCATCTACTTTGCAAATTTGTCTTCGTCATCACCTTATTGTGATTAGTCACGGTAGGCAGCTCCACACCAGCTTGTTGAGTCCTGCTGTCAGTGATTGAAATGATGTCCTGATTGTATTGTTTCTGTCTTCCTGTCTGTCAATGTGGGTGTGTCTTTTTTTTTTTTTCCTGCGTGCATGTCCTTTTGTGTTGTTTTCAGTCCATTGCCCCACCTCCTGTCCAGCCCACCTGCCCTGCTGCCACACCCACCACCTGAAACCCATCGTGCACACCTGTTCGCCGTTTTCTCATCACCAGTCCGTGTATATATACCCCTTTATCTGCTCTGTTTCTCTGTCAATTTGTCACAGTGTATCAGTCTGTTTTGTTCCTGCCTGTTTGTCTTTTGCTTGCTATGGTTTTTTGACTTTCTGTCTGTTTCTTTGGATTTTGTACTTGCCTTGTGTTTTTGGATTTACTGCCTGTTAGTGATAGCAATAATGGCTGGATCTTATGGCTCCGTTCCTTTCCGAGAGCCGTTGAAAAGAACAGCTCATTGTTTTTATTTTTTTTTAGGGAGCGGGGGTTTCTCAGTTTATCTGCAAAATAATCATACCTTATAATGATATGATAGGGTAAGATTGTATTGCCAGACCTAATGTCATTGTGTATTTGTGCTTTACAATGTAAACGCCATTAAACAATCAGGAGGGGGGAAACTCTCTCTCTCTCTCTCTCTCTCTCTCTCTCTCTCTCTCTCTCTCACACACACACATTCAATTCATCCTGCTTGTTAACCACTATGCTACTCTGAGTCGATTTAGGGCAGGCAGTGAAATTTTGGTGCAATGATAAAAATAACGGCTCTCAAGTACAACTCGGATCCCTTCATTCGTATCAAAGAGCCGCTCAAAAGACTTGGATCGGTTGCGAACGTAACACCACTGCTGCATGTGGATTTTCTGGTTTCGACTCGAACTGTTTCGTTACTACGGTTTTGGATTGTCATCAAATAAACACCTGGTTTGTCATCCCGGTCTGCGCCTGGGTCCTTCCACCTGAAGGCCTGACACGTGCAGTCCTGAGCAGAAGAGTAAATCAAACTCCTCCCCCATTGAATCACTGTGCATTTACACTGTTGGCAGAAAGCCATATGTTTTAATCTTATGTGTGCTGTGGGAGATGGGCCCTGACAAATCGATGATGGATACAGCAGTCTGAGCTGGTGGTTCATGGGTAACTACCCAACCTCACATGCCTCTCATAAACTTCAATCCTTGACAACCGAATACAGAAATAAGGTGTGCACACTTATCGGTCATTACTAAGTATCACTATCCAGAGCACCAGAGTGCTGCCCAGGCATGGACTGACTGCCATCACCTTGCGCCAATAAATACCACTGACCAAATGCGATGTGATTGTTCCCATAGGGGTGCGAGAAGCCTGCATGAGGATGTTGTGATCGGCACCTCCACAATCCTGCTTCACGGTTTCCCGTAGGTAAAGACAGTGAACAAGATGGCTGATCAACAGGAACTCAGCACCCCATTGTGAGAGATAATGAACAGGTGCCATGGTACATGAGAAGGAGGCGCAGATCCACAGGGGGTCAGAAGAGAACAGTATCTATGTGACACCAATCAGAAATCATAAGCCTCTCTCCCTTTGTCTGGCCCCTCCAAGCCGGGGAAGCCATGCTTTTTTTCCAACTCAGCATGCACTGCAACCTAAGCTAACATGGGCAAACACCTAGTGTAGTCTTTTCCCAGGAGTGTGTGCGATCTCTCTATGGCTTGTTCATTACGAGTGGCTCAACTGCAGTAAACTGCTGTCTCCTTCATATGTTTCAGAACAGAACAGAGATTACTTGTTTAATGTGCTCAACTCAATAAACAAACAGAGTCATAAATGACAAGTGCAGGCATTGGGGCCAGAAGTAATTGTAAGGAAGCAATACGGCCTGCACTTTAATTAAGTTAATTAAATTTGTTAGTTTGAAATATATTTTGTGCTGCATGTGTGTTGTGTGTCCTTGTCAGCGTATGTTTTAAGATACAAGAGCACTAGTAAATGTACAATACTTTTTATACCTCATTTACACAAGTGTTTCCTTTATTTTGGCAGTTACCTGTAGTTTAAAGATAACCCAAAATGCTAATGATGGCATTGTCATGACCAAATTATCTCAGGCAATTCAGAAATTCTTCATTTAGGGTAGATTTGTTTCAGTTCATCACAATTAACCATAGCATTCCATAACCTGTTAAAACTATATTGAACTTTTTTGAATGTTCATTTTGTGACATCTGCACAATATATTTTAAATGAAGAAATTCTGTTTATGTAAATGAGCACTTACCCAGGTGAATGAGGACATTATACCCCTCTGATCTGACTTTCGTTTCCATATACAAATATTATGATTGTGATGAATAGAAAAATGATCCACTCTACCGAGCAAATAACACCCAGGACAAGCCACATCCAGAACAATAAAATTGTCACAAAACTTAACAAAGTCAGATGTGTACAGTCTATATATAGGCCACCACTGCTGCTGACTAAAATAAAGTTTACTTCAAATCAGCAAATCAGATTTTTGATGGATAATATGATGTTAAATAGCATGAGGACAGAGGCACAAATGGTAAGCATTAAATTATATGAAAGTGCATCATAAAGTTAGGGTACACAAAGCTATTACCATTAGCTTTGACACATTGCTATTAACACAAGGTCTGACAATGCCAGCAAACTTAAGACAAGTTTTGCTGAAGTTCAAAAGTGCAGTAGATCATAAGGCCTGTAGGCAGAAATTCAAGTTTTAAAAAACACAACACAGCACAAAAAGGCAAAAAAGGGGAAATAAACAATAAAGCACGTTTCCAGGAAATAAAGTACATCAGCGCTTTGGAAATGTAGTGCACCCCATACATGATTTACGGCATCCGGTCACATTCATTTCCATATAGCCGCAGGTGCTCAGACTCAGTGCATTTCTATATGTCACAGACCCACATGGGGTCCTTCACCTGCCTTGGCAGGCATCTGCTACATCACCTGTTACATCAAAGACTCGTGACACTTAGGGCATCGTCACTGACATCTTCTGTACAGTACATAAGTTACTCTAAAGGTTTAAAACACTTTTAAACACTTTTAGACGAAGAAAAACATAATGTGAATTTAACAAAAATTGATTTTTTTCTTGGTATTATTAAAGGCATAAGATTGTGTATTGACTTTTGATTGACCATGTATAACATCTCAGTGTGCAAAACAGACAACCAGAAGGTTGGAAAAGATTTCTTTTATTTTAACAATAGCAGTCAGGCTACTATATTTGAAGTAGTACCCCTAAAAGCAATGTCAAAGAGAACATTTTATAGAAACAATGTATGATGTATTTTTCAGGCTTGTGCATTGGCATGACCTATTTTGCACTGAGGAGCTGCTGTTGCACATCAGACTGTATTGCTATCACTTTTTACTGCTTTGGAGGGCTTCTTCAGGTGTAAGATTTGGACGTCTGGGACTTGACTGCCCATGTATGCTCCAGAATTGGAATGGAATCTGAAAATGTTCATATTTGAGATGAATCCACACTGGATGGCTGATAGCTAACCTGAGTAAAGTCAGAATGAATTGCAAGTAGAGGAAACAGATGGCCACCTCCTTCTGTGGCTTTGATAGGCCTACATCCTGCCAGTCAATGAGACACCATTAAGCAGAGACTGGACTTGCCACATGGTGTTTTTGAAGAAACCCAGTTGCATTTAATTTTGAGTAGAAATTAAAGACAAAATGTTGACTAAATCCAAGGACAAGTCTGGCTTCTGTTCCATTCCAATCATTTATTTTTCAGGGGCATCTAGGGCTAGCCCAAAAGTTGATGAAGAATTATTAATGTTCCACTTTATCATTCAACACAAATGTGTTACAGTGGTAGGCATAATTTTGCTTCATAACCTAAAAATGATTTGCCTGTTCTTAGAAAAAATAAAATGTCATTTTAAAATATAACCCTGGGTATGTGTTTTACAATACAGCAAGCAGAAATCAAGAATGCAGGCCTATTGTAAAGGCTAATGCTTGAAATTTCCAATTTATTGTTTTACCTTTATTTAGTAAGACTAACCTTGGAAATCCTCGGACTGGATGGCCCCTTTGGTTCTGTTGACCCCCATGTTGAACAGGGAGAGAGTGGATTCACTGGGGTAGAGTTCTCTAAAGCCCAGAGGGGGAAACAAATGTGACTAGTCCTCATACCTCCGTACCTTGCAGTGTCATTCCCAGTTGTAGTCTTAAATATTTCTGTGCAGTGATCAGCTGTAAATTTTCCAACTGGCATGTCGCTGCAGCCTTTTTGACTGTTTACCTCTGTCTACCGGCACGAGATGGCATGAGAAATAAGTGCAAACCTCCTTAAGCACGTCAAGAGACAGACAAATGTGCAGCACCTTGAATTTAAATGGCAAAGCAGTGATGGAATTACAGCAGCTGGGAAAAAAAAAAAAAAAAAATATATATATATATATATATATATATATATATATATATATATATGTGTATGTATGTAAAGTTTCTATGTTGTTCTACCTTATTTTCTTTCTTTATTCTGTTGTTTTTTTTCTCTAAAGCCTCATTACTGGAGGTCAACACAAGCAGCAGACAGATGATAAACTAATTCTGACAATTCTGGCAGAAATCTCTGATCCTCTGAAGAAACTCAGGAGAACGAAAAAAAAACATCAAAAAAAAAAAAAAAAAGTACTCAACAAAGCACACAGACTGAGATGCAATTCAAAGCCAACATACTTCAAGTGCTTATACCACACACACATACACACACACAACACAAATATACAGCCTTAAGATACAGTAGCTGGCATGAAAACAATTTGCAAATTATATGTATTATTAAAGCTTGCTTGTTGACGTTGATGTTGGTATGAAAAACACCTGCCTCTGAGGAAGGACCAAAGAAGAATACCAATCCTGACTGCATCCAATCACCATCTTACTCTCGCCACAAGGGGGCAATGGCCACAGTCATGGCCACTGACTGATGACTCTTCCTCTCAGGTGTGAGAGTGAACTCATACATTTCACATAAAGCTGTAGGTGAACTTTATATGGCCAGAAAAGCACAGACTATTACTTGCCTCTGATTGTGTATAGGGTTAAGTCAAGTATTGGTTTTGCAATATGAATACTGGAGCTCTTAAACCCATTCTGTCTACCCAATAATTGATTATTTTACACAAACCTCTGACATTAATACAGAGCAGTAGTTTGGAATCTTCCTGATATTACAAAGGTATTATATTTATATATCCATACATTTTATGTAATGTCTACATCACTTGTAATGGATCCTGAATTGAAAATTTTACGACAAGCTTTTTCCAGTTTTTCAGTCCCGCATGAGGTATGCCTACAGATAATTTGAATATATCGGTTTTAACTGTAATGTTTTCATTTGCTGGTCATTCCACAGTTCACAAATCCTTTGGCTCTCTCTTGAATCACTTTTTGTTATTTGCATAAATCCTTACATCTGAAAAACAGTCAGGAGAATGGATCCTTGAATCACTCAACAAAGTCTAATTAAGCAGTCTGGGCCCCAGTGGGCTAGGATGGAATCATTTGTTTTGGGGCATGTCACTCACTGCTTCGCAAGCCGTTACAGAGATGTGAACAGTTTCAATCAGGACCAAATAAAGAGATGGCACTTGTTCAATCTTATTAGACATTCATACACTAATGTAGGGAGAGGAAGAGGGACAACAAGAGAGGGAAGACTGGAAGACTTCAAGACTGAAAGAGAGGGAAGGAGGGAGGAAAGGAGGGAGGGAGAGAGAGATAAGAGAGTGGAAGAGAAAGGAAGGAAGATGGGAACAGAGATGGGCAGAAGGAGAGAGATAATGAGAGGAAGAGTGACTGTAGCTGTTAGTTTTGATCTCACCACAGCACTCTGATTAAGACAAGCTAGTAGAGAAAGGCAGTCCTTAGCTTAAAAACAGATGTACGCACATTTTAGTGTGTTATATTATGCGGGGTCACTGCTGGCATATCATTACACACTTTTTGGGTGAAATTGTGACGATAAAGCTTTGTGAGACAACCCTAAGAAGAAGTTTAGTGGACTTCACCATGCTTTGTTTGTGTCCTTTCAGTGTCCTGGCTTTTTCAGTCTGTTATGTACTATCTCTGTATTGATTTTCCCTGTCTAGCAGAGTGAAACCTGCCCCTGGACTTGACACAAAAACATAAAGTGCATCCCATTGGTGGCAAATGTGGTGGGAGGGAGCAAGGGAGGGGTTCTGTGAGCACTGCGGGATGGAGGTTGGTTTTGATTGCAACTCAGCCAAACGAGGCAGTGATTTATTCTGTGTGGCATCTGTCACCTGGGGGTTCGGCAGTTCTGTGAGGACCAAATTAAACATTAAAAGTCCTCACTAGAGCAATATGTTTAAAAATGCCACCCGCTGCCATGCCCTCCGCTGCTGGACACCATCAAGAACCCACATCCACTTCAGTACCTACTGTACTTTAATCTGGATCTAAGCAAAGCCGCTCAGGCACTGATCAGCGAAGGGGCCTTGTTCTCCCTAGGACCACTGCAAGGCAATACTCCGCCCATCTCTTGTGGAAAAACAACAGACATCGTGAGAGGAAACAGTTACTTTTTCTTCAGTTGTACTAGCATCAGAATTCTTTTTAGCTGAACTTTATTCGTCAGTCTACTAAAACTTTGAGGTGGATTTGCTCTTAAGGAGTATTTTTGTTAGCCGTTGGAGATCTGAGCATTATTTATGAGAATAATTTGACACTAACATAGATTTTATTGTGGATTTTCATCCTCTCAAAAGTATATGTTACATATAATGTTTATGTGTATTTATATATTTAAAACTGTAAGATATTGCATAAGGACAGCTGATACAGTATTATTGAGATGAATTGATAGATTAATGGATTATACATAGTGGAAATAGTTGAGTATGGAAAACACATTCAATCATGCATGACTGTGTTTTGTTTGATCGTGTTTTTGTGTATGCATGTGCACAGCTGTGTTTCCATGTGAGTGCTTGTGTGTATGTTTGCAGGTGCATGTGTGAATGTTTGTGTGCATGCCTATGTGTACGCAGGGGAGATTGTGTTGAGAGTAATGGGATGTTAATCTGTGCCTCTTGGGGGGGGGGGGAGCTGGTTGGCTTGATTGTGAAGGAGAGAAAGAAGATGACAAAGGTTACCATTTTCCAACCACCTTACTGTCACTGTCATATGACCACCATTTGCAAAATCCTGTGTAGTGTTAGCAAAACAATATTTGACTGTCCACACAGTGTATTCAGTGTGAGGTAACAATGACCCCATCCATCAGTATACACAGTCTTACTTGCTTTGGCTAAAATTCAGCATTACCCACAAACACACACATACACCCAGGTACTCTCACGCCCAGGCAGGCAAGCACACACACATTCATGCACTCAATCAGAGGAATACGCACTCTATTTTCAGTGACTTAGTGACAATAGAGAGTTGATATCTTTATGAGCAGTCTCTGCATGGCTCTCTCACAGAGATGAGGCTGGATTGCCTATGCAGCCAATGTCCTTTTCCCTTTCTGTGGCTAATGCATTTCACTCAAGCGGTGCTTTATAGACTCCAGCTCAGGACAGCTCTCCATATGCCTTTCAGTGCCTGGAGACAGACACATACATGAATAAAGTAATAGTCTCTTATTAAGGATCTTTCATCGCAGTATCCCTTAACCACACACCCCTCCGTTCCCTGGGTGCTTTTAGCACTGTGCCTCCATATTGCGCTTTGAAAAACAAATCTGAACAAACGTTGCATCTTTTTCCCATTTCTTGCAAATCATTTTTTTTTCGATGATTTCAGTCCCATCCAATTCGTAATGCAGTGTAAGAAAGGAAAGTAAAAAATGACGGAGCACATACTTGAATTTGGTGATCAGTGAGAGGGTAAAAGTACACTGTGAGTTTGAACATGGTGATTGATCTCCACGGGATTTTGTCCTGTGATAGATTCCAGCAGGGCGAAGCTGTGGTGAAGATGAAGATGACTGCATTTTTTTCAAGCCATCTTCATTCAAGAAGCTGCAATAGAGAGTCTGTGAAAAGGGCATGAGAGGTGGGCACAGGGGTGTCAGTGTGTGCCCTGTGTCCACAACATAAGGCTGTGAGGATACCTCATCTCCTCCACTCTATAGTACACAGATCTACAAAGTTCCATCAATCACTCTGTTAAAGCTGGGGTCATCACTCTGAGAGATCCTAATTATTCAAACCTTGATCAACCCCCCCCAACACAACACCCTGAGCCACTGCCCCCTCTCTACCTGTTCCACCGGCTGACTTATTTGATGTTGTTTTTATGGTTAACTCCAGGATGAGTTTTTAATGGCCCAAGTCACCACAGAGTCCCTGGGTCTAGCCCTGACACTATGATAATGATCTCTGCAGACATCATGAGGGTAATGAAGGACATCTAAATATTGATGTTTTCTGAATTCCCATGGCTATGAAGCAGAGCAAGCCTTTCCTGTGCTTTTTTTATATGAGGCATCTCAAGCTCCAATTACTGTAGCACTGTATTCCACTGTTGCTATTTTTAATTCTGCTTTATAAATATCGCCATTACTGTTTGGACTTTATTTCCAGTGCCACTCTTCTAATCATTTATCAATTGTAATTTTATCATTACCATTCCTCAGTGTACCTTGCTTCTATTGTTGTAGTTTTAGTTATTTTATCATGATTGTTCATGACTAGATTTCATGTCTTACTTTTTTGAAATTTATGAAGCCTTCTTTTTGTGTATTGCTGCTGTGATCATGTGAAGTGTCCTTAGATGTTAGAAAAGCACTGTACAAATAAAATATTATTATTATTATTATTATTATTTGTTTTATTTTATTTACAAGCATGTAGAGAATTGAAAAGCCGTTTGCATGTCTAATGTTGAAATAAGTGCCACCCTCCTAAGCAGAGCCGCTAACCCTCACTCTTTCACCAGATGCCACAGAGATGTCAATCACAGCAGGTTCACTTGCAGGAAGCAGCCGTCAGTCATGTGGTGCATATACTTCTCCATATCAGCATAATCCATATTCTTTAAGGATGAAATAGCCACAGTAAATCCTGTCCAGTTTCACTCAGGTCACAAAGCTAAAAGACGCCCAGAGCAAATGCATCACATAATGGAACAGATGATAATTAGAATGAGACTTGACTTCTCTCGTTACAAATATTTAGATTGCTGAAATAATGAATGTTACAGATGCTAACTATTTCTTGCATTGGAGGGTAATTTTTTTTTTTACTTATTATTTTTGTTCCTTAGCAAAGGATGCTGATATGGAAAATGTCTAGAGGCTGGGTGACTCTTACAATTAACCTTCAAAATGCAAGGTAAGGAAAACTAGTTTTGAATATTGCACTAATTCAGAAAAAGGAAAAAATAAGTATAGCCCTGCAAAAACACATGGACACACTCACAGATAAACAATATTGTTGGTAAAATGGTTTCAGATTGTTAGAATCATATTTATTAGATAGATTATGCTCTAACTAATTCAACAGCAAGCTGGATGCTCAATGAAAGTCATATCCACGGTCCACGGTCACCATGCGCTTTGTAAGTCTTTTTCACAAGGGCTATTAATTTGGGGATGGGATTTTAACTAATGACCCTCGCCAGCAGGACCCCACACTAGCCAGGTTCCTGGGCAGGTCACATGACATTGGGCACAATAAAAACTATAACAAGGCCAAGAGGAGGCAAAGCAGAGTTGAAACAATCTGACATATTCTGTAATTACTATCCATGGTCATGACCCTTAGACTTTAGCTAATGAAAGCTAATGGAAAACATGTCCACATACAATAAATGTAGAATTAACCAATTGGACTGTGTCAGACAGCTAATTGGGCTGTAAATGTACAATAAGTGGTGTTCTAGTAATAAGCGAGTCCATAGGCGAGGCATTTGAGTGGAGCAGATTGGATTAGTTAAATAAAGGACGAGCAGCAGTGATGACAGCACTCGCTGTTGAATTACCTAACACATACAGAAGTCACTGTGGCTCAGAAGCCCAATTACGGACAAAGTTTAAGTATTATTAATGACCCCACATCCACAGGAGGGTGCATATTAAGCACACTTAGGGGGGATTAGAAGTGATGTCATTTCTCAAGTGAGATGTTCCTGTCAAGTTTAATTGCACACAGGGCCAGGTGATGTCATCAACAGTAAATTATGAATTTAGAGAGGGAAAAATAATATTTGCAGCTATAATGTTGAAGTTAATATGTGAAAGTGAAAGAAGAGTCATTCAAGGTAATTATCATGGGAGGGGGGATACACATGCACGTGTGTGTGTTTAGGCATGTATGTGTGTGTGCTGTAGCAGCAAATAAAAATGGGACAATACCAACAGGGGTAAGTTGCTGTGGTTTTCGTTTATCAAGCTCCAGTTAGGGGCAATTCTCCTGGCGACTGCCAGTCACTGATAACAGTCACGTGACGCTTGTGCATAGGCACCCACTATTTGTCCTCAGAGGGGCGCACCCTGAGGCTGAATGGAACGCGAGGGGGCAAGGCTGTCCTGCACACCGGGTCAGAAGACGTACACAAGAAGCAAGTAAATGCAAGGTGGAATGTCACACCGTGGGATGCTGCACGTCCGGTGACTGTCAGGAAGATGACACCTCCAGAGGGGGTTTACCCCTGGACACTATTAGTCACCCACACATGTCTACCCCCTAAGAGAGGGGACCGTTAGGACAGAGTGGGGCGCCCAGGGGGGTTTGAACCTTGAGAGGAAGACAGGGGTGGGGTAAAAAGGGATAAAGGAAGAGAGATAGAGAGAGGTATAAAGTGGGAAAGAGAGAGAAGAATCAGAGGATAAGGCACTTAGGGATTCAAGATTACATTTAGTGTGATGTTCAGGATTGGTTTTAGGTTTAAGGTTGTAGGTGGGGCTTAGGGTTAGGGCCAAGTTAAGGATTGTTGAGTGCCACATAACAAAACAATAGTGTAACTACTATGGAAATGCACTGCACTGTTAGATCAATGCACATATATCAACAGCCAGCTTATAATGAGGAGCTGCTACTCTTCATGGTAGAAAAGTGTTAAAATCAGACATGTCTGTCAGTGGTACAGTA
This sequence comes from Megalops cyprinoides, assembly GCF_013368585.1. Taxonomy (NCBI): domain Eukaryota; kingdom Metazoa; phylum Chordata; class Actinopteri; order Elopiformes; family Megalopidae; genus Megalops; species Megalops cyprinoides. The sequence goes on from NC_050591.1 coordinate 20,380,467, forward strand.
TCTTCATTTATTTAGACTCCCATTATTGCCTCTCTCCTTTTGTTAATGTTAGCTTATGGCCAAAGAGGTCCAATTGGCTAGAGCAGAAAAGGGTAATTATCTATACCTAGCAGAAAAAAAATGTCTTTTCTTGGGTAGCAGATTAAGTGTGTGTGTGTTACATTCCTATACCTGTAGAAGACTTTCGCAAAGACCTTTAGATCATAGATTCCCCCTGGGTTGTCATGACATTTTCAATCTGGCCAAAAAGAAGAAAAACAAGCTGATAGTGCCTAAATTACAAGTTTAAACTTCACAAATGTACAGTGACAGACATTTTAAAAGAAAACAATAAAGGAAGGAAATGAAATGAAAATTAAGGAAATCAATTCACATGGAATGACTATCAAAAGCTTGAATCCAACTAATTAGACAATGAGAAAGGAAATGTTTGAGTTAGTGGCCTTGTGCCTGAATGAATTACAATTATTGAAAAGGGCAGTTGCTTCGTGGTGTGATGTCAGCCTGTGGGTGAATAAAGAAGGGAGATGTCTGTTGTTATTTTACTGTCAGAGGCCAAATTAAACAAAAAAAAAAAACAAGTAAGTACAGGCTGACATTAATTCCACCCTAGTACTGGTGGATTCCGCCTGCAATGTGAATAAAGGCATGACTCAATTAGATGAGTTAATGTGTTCTGTATAGAGTAGTCAGATCCTTATTTATTTAGAATATTTATTTTTCATTATATTATTTCACACATTTTTTTCATACATTTATTTTTCACATTCAAAGGCAGATTTCAGTTATAGATCATGCTTATATTTAGAAAACACTTTATAAAGCACTTAAACACAATTTTGAAAAAAGCTATATTTGCCTTGGGGAAACCTGGGGAAAAAATATGTAATATTCCTATTGTGTTGTGCTTTGCATGTAGCATCCTATAGTTTTATGTGTCACTCGCGGACCCTGTAGTTGTAGGTGGGAACTATTTTCCGCTGTTTGTCCCATATGGCAAAATCTAGCCCTGTGAGCAGCTCCCATACCACACTGTCTACAGGGCAACGAGTTGCATCACTGAATATTTTCCACTTTGTTTTAGACTTGTTTTCTCTTCGTGCACTCCCCAGTCCTCCGCACTTTATTGGTATTATGGTTTTCCACAGACATCATGCTCAGTATGAGACCAAAACTTCTCAAGGTTTTGCACCAGAGCAATGGGAGACAGCAGAGACAGCTGCCGTGAATGTGTTGATGATGTGAGACAGCAGGAAGACATGTAGCAGAAGGCTTGAAAGGTAATGGTGCCAGCGAGCAGAAATCTTCTGGGCATAGGTTAATATTTAATTACTATCATCTTACTTGGCATGTGTATTTTGATATGACATTCTTTTCCGGCTTTTGCTCATGCGTTAAATCTCTATTCCTCATGGCTAACCATTGGTCTTAACAGGCATTTTATCTATGCTGAAAGTGAATTCAATCATTATTCCTCTATGCGACTTAGTTGGAAAAACTCATTAATTCATCCTGAACTCTTCAATCATACAGCGTGAGCTGCAGACCATATGAATAAACCACCCCTATATTTGTTGTGTGTGTGTGCAAACATTCACACATGTGTGAATATATATGAGCATGAGTGGCAGAGTATAGAAATTGGAAAACAAAATATTGCAGACATAATATTCATTATCCATTGAATTCCTTATGAAATTTATCAGGACCATGTGTCCTCATAACTTGTATATTGAATTTACCTCATTCAACTTATTTCATGTGAGTATGAAATTTACCTAATAAGGGATTCAGTTATAATTTACATATGACTTGCCAATGAGAATTCTGGTAGTAGCCCTTAAATGAACACTAATTTCCACAGAAGCAAGTGCTGTACCTTGCATGAAGAATGCATGATTTTATAACTCTTCATTTGCTTGCGTTGCTCAATTTAAGAATCATTAATGTCTAGTTTCGTTCAGAAATACCTTTATCTATTACTGAGAATGAGAGACTAATTCTCCTCTTTGACATTTCAAAATCAAAAGAAAATTAATGGATTAATCAAGATAAAAAAGAGTGGATAAGGAGTCCCTTTTCACTCACAGATCCTCAGCATAAGTGTATTTGGCATAGCAATTTCTATGTAGATATGGGTGAACATGATCAACTTCAGGTCCTGGAGCCAGCCAGAAAAAAGAATAATGTAATTTGCTATTGTTTAACCTCAAGCTGTTGGGTCCCTTGTTTTAATAGAGTCCTAGATTGGTTTGGCTAACACATGTAATTGGTTAAGTAATGAAACATATTATTGCTATCCTGTTATTAAACCGCTGAGACGCACCCCTGACTTTTTTTTCAGTCTAAGACCATACTCCATTAGCGTAAAGCCCTAAAGATCACAGTGAAATTTGCTGTGGTGTCTGCATTCTGGAAAGTATTGAAGACAAGCTTGACTTCATTTTGTACCATTTTACCATTGCTGCTCTTTTTGCCCTGGGACGTCAGTTCTGGGATGTCATCCTGCAACGATCAGAAGTAGCGTCTAGGGATGACGGGTGGGACTTGAGTTTAAAGGGTTAATGGATCTGCAAATCATCACTGTCGTTACGAGGGGGAGGAGATAAAGAGGAGAATGGGGTGGGTTAAAGTGCCTGGACCACTGCCCTGATTCGATTAGTCTGAAACGCACATATTTAACAGTGTCTGTGCAAGACAGTAAAAGTGTCTGGAAGGGGTTTTTTTTTCTTCATAATTCAGCTGCTCTTGGACGGTGGGTGGCGGGGGTGTTCAGAACTATTTTAATCCTTGGAAGTGCAGCACTGCAAATGACAGGACTGGCTGCCTACCATGTTCTGACTATTTTTTATAGCATCTTGCAACAGTTGCAGGGCTTGCAGTGCAGCAAATATGCTGGTTACCCCATGGTGTTTTTCTTCAAAAGGAGAAATTCATGTTTAAATCTGACTACAGTACTACTTGTATTAAAAAAGAACTTTGACATTAATAACAAGCGCCACAGTAATGTTGCATTCATACCATATGCAACAGTTGGGATAACGATTATGATAATTTCCAGAGTGAAGGCACTGCAGCAATAAGCATCATTGTGACAGCATGTGGCTCGGCCACTTGCTCCAGCGCCAGACCTCAGAAGTGGGTCATCAGAGTGGTCACTCCCAAAAGCAAGGTGTTCAGTTCTGTGCCAGGCTCTGGTGATAAAGCAAGTGAGCAGATTGGTCTGTGATAGCCGCCTGCCTGCGGAAGATAGGCAGAGTTCCAAAATAAATCAGCTCTCAGCCATCGGCCAAGGCACCCCAGCTGAAGACAGAGAGAGAGAAAGACAGAGAGAGAGAGAGAGAGAGAGAGAGAGAGAGAGAGAGCGAGAGAGAGACAGAGTATCAATTTTCCTCTAACTATCTGCGCAGTTAACGGCCCTGAATTATGTCAGGACAAATTGCTGGCTGTTGTCCTGGCAAGCGAGGCTCTTTCGATGGCTGTGTGTGAATGAGGGCGTGATTGTCAGTGTGAATGAGTGCAGAGACGCACCTGGAACAGGAGAGAAGGGATGGGGGAGGGAGAGAGGCCAGGGGAGGAGCAAGGAAGAAGGAGGCGGTTGGGGGATTACGGAGGGAAAAGGAGAGGGAGTTGGAAGTCGGCAGCTGAGGGGCACAGAGGGAGCTGCTGTACCTGTTGCATTCTGTTCACCTGACGGAATGTTGGCACACCTTCCCCACCCTGGACACCTGGCTGCTGACTGCACAGCTGTCAGAATCCATTATGGACCACAAGTTTTCAAATGACTCTGACATCACGGGACTTCGGCATATTCTAGTGCTGATAATATGTGGTTTAAGTAACATCTTTGTTTTGCTTGTTTTTGTTTGTTTATTAGTTTATATAATCATATTCTTCTAATGTTTTATTATGATGCATGCATTCAGATTCAGACTCTCACATGAATTTGTAATGCACGCATTCAAAGTCTCACATTGATTAAATATTTTGTGAATCAAGGGGAGAATCTTTACACATAATACTGTGTTAGGCAGTTATTTGCCATTTTTGATACAAAAATAAGTTGCTTCATACTTTTAAAGATGCAATGTGCAGCAGTATGGTAGTTAATCAATATGTTGACGACTAATGGCTATGGGCAGAAGATTGCTGCCCTTGCCCTGTAATAATCAAATTGCAGTATTTGCAGGATGCCACCCATTCACACACTAAAAGATGAATTAGAACAGCAGCCATATTAATGTTTGTTGAGACATACCTATACCTATACCATGCCCTTTTCACAGTTTTCTGTTAAATAGCTGTAAACATTCAGTGGTCTTTGTCCATAAATAAATTTAATTTAATATAATCTTTTGTACCATATACCAACTTCATAAGGTCAGTCAATTAACTGGCAGTTTGAAAATTTCTTCCTTATCTACTTCTCTTCTATATTCTAGCTCTTTATGTTATTTATGCATTTCATTTATCTCTTCTGACTAAATGATCAAAACTTCATCACATTCAGCCAAAAGCAGCATCTGTTCATTGTAGCCAATTTGAAATTGCAGAGAACATCGTCATCTGCACTATAAATTACTTAAAACTGGATGTACAAGGATGTAATGCTGACTCAGCCAAAAGGAGATGTCAAAAAATTGGAGTGGAAAACTGACCTGCAAGCTAGCCAACATAAACAAACAATTAACAATACTGCCGATCAGGACATATCAGGACACAATAATCTCAACACTTGTTCTGTTTCCCAATGCATGTAATGTCATTTTCTACTTACAAACAGCAATGAATTGAAATTCAGGCTACCTTATTTATTTGCAACTGTGACATTTTGATTTGCCATATAACACTTGAAGACCACATTCTCTTCAGCTGGTGAAACTGAAATACAAAGGTCCAAATAACATGAAAGAATTTAGTAAGTATTATTCAAAGAAATAATGCTTTTTCAATTTTCTTTAGTGAAGTCATCCAACTCATTTGTTGTAACTTTGCTCCATTTTGATTTTACTAATAGACCTATTTCTGCAGCTGTATTTCACTGATGTATTAAAATATATGTATTCCATGTGTGAGTAACTTGGCATTTTAAGGTGGATTTTAATAAGATGCAGTATTATCATGTTTAAAGCTCCTGCCCTGTCTGCACTTAGATCAGGCCTGGGGTGGTTTCAGGTATGAAAAGAATACATCTGTTTAGAATTTTGACCTTCAAAGTGTTTCATGCCTTAAAAGAATTAAACAAAGGAAAAAAAATATTGTTAAACAAAAGTGACAAAAGAGATCTCCAACCACAGGTAACCATGTAGAGCTGAAGAGCCTCAGAAGGAACAGGAAGATGCTAGAATAAATGAGGGATCACTGTCAGCAGGTTGTTCCTGACATGTAAGGCACTTCCTCTTTGATGTTCTGAGAGCAGGTTTCACAGCAGACTGAGAGAAGAGCGGACACAACTCGTCTGCGTTAACTAACACTCGAGGGCTCAAGTGGGTTTTACTGCCTCCGGAGAGGTGAGAGTGAGAGACTGTACCATCAAAGAGGTCATTTCTTTTTTTATCCGCTGACAACACCGTGAAAACCAAAGGAAAGAGATTAATCCCTGACAGTTCACTTTTTTAAAAGATTCTCTTCCCACTTATTCAACATTATAAAAACTATACATTTTGGCAAGTGTGTGTGTGCCTGTAAATACATGTGTATGTTTGCTTGCATATGTGTGTGAGTGTGCGTCATTTCTGTTCAGTCTATGACCCATCTCATCACACAGTTCACCTCTCAAATGGGAGCACCATCATCATCCCAAATGAGCAGTGCTGCTTGTGCTACTGTCACCAGACATATGAAATATAAAAAGTGCTGTCAGCTTAGCAAAGAGGGGGGGGGGGGGGGGGGGGGGGGGCGTGTGATTGAGGCGTCCAGGGAAATGCCTGCTTTCACTCCTGCAAGTTAAACCTGGGAGAAGAGACAGTTTGCATCTGTCTATAGCACTACAGGGAGAAGTTGCAGCTGTAATGGTTATGTGTGTGTGTGTGTGTGTGTGTGTGTGTGTGTGTGTGTGTGCATGTGTGTTTAGGTGCATGTGTTTGTGTAAAGAATACAGTCCTCATGATCCCGTAATGTATATGTGTTGACCTTTTACTTAGAAGGGGCCTGGAGTTACTCTGACAGTTTGTGAGCTGACAGGCCTCTGTCTCCCTCTTCAGTCTGTCCTCTTTGTCTCTTTCTCATGGTCTGCTCTTATAAATAATTTGAACTGTACTTCTGCTTGTGCTAATTTCTGTATTGTGAATGTAACATGCTAGTTTTGCTCTGCTGTAGTGCTGGGGGAGCTATGGCTTGTTGTATGGAAAGCATGTGACTTTGAGATAAATATCTAGGTTACTATTGAATCAATTAAGCAGTAAATATTGCCATGAGGTGCTACATCACCCAGATGTTACACATTTAGTATTAAATGAACTTTTGATGGTAGTGATAATCTCTAAATATAACAAAATAGAATCTACACAAATATATTACAGATTGATTTATTATACAAATGCAAAGCAGAAATATATTGCAATATACCAAAGTGGCAGTAATTTACATATTTTCAATATATTGATTGAGTATATATATTTTTTTTCCCATATAGGTTGCCTCAATGAAGCTTTTGATTAGCCTTCTGATTAGCCCAAACCACACACAATATACCATTCAGGTGTTCTCTCATCAGATAATAATAAAGTCAAGGCACCTTGCACATTGAATTGTGCTGAATACATAAGTGTCTATTCTGATTTTCCTGAAGGCCTGCATTTGAGCCTGCCTTGTTCAGGTATTTTAGCTGTACATTCTTTGCTTGGGCGTAGGGTGTTAGGCTGAATCAGTTCGATGACACTAGTTAGAGAACATTGCCCAAACCATTTTTTTAAGTAATACTTTAGGGTTGTTTTGAAAATCAAGGGGCTGACAGTAAAAATGCCTTACCCAGAGTTGGTGAGATGGTTAACCAGTTTCTTTTCCTATGACTCATATATGACTAGTAAAGTGTATTCAGCAGGACTTATAATCAATTAGGTCAATTGCTTATACAAAATGAATCGATGTATACTTGAAGTAGGTGATAATGGCCATTTCATTAGTGTATACAACACCTAAAATTATATATATACACTGTATTAATACCACTGATTTCTTCTACTTTAGTTAAATCAGCAACATGTTCAACACATCATACATAAAACCATATAAGGATATAGAAGAGCAACATCAGTCATAATTACATCTGAACTCAGTGGCATCATATTTATATTTACTCTCATATTTATGCTTTCAAGCTGATTTTCAGATGAGGAAACTGTCCCCAAAAAGCACTCTGAACATGTCATCTCTGTTAATTGAGTGTTTTAAAAATGTTTAAGAATGCATTTACATAAGTAATATAGAAATGCAATGATTAAATCATGAAAGCATGCAGGCATTTCTTCATAACATAAAGCACTTCCTGAATGAATGGACAGTATCTCTCTACCAGGAAGAAACACCTCACTTGCTATAGACAGTGACAAGGTATTTCTAAGGTTATCATTAACTGACAGGCAAGGGATTATTATTTTCAATTTCAATTATATTTTCCTCATGAAATAACTGAACGAGATATATTGTCAGTCTTGCTGAAGGAGGAACACACAGCACCATGGGCTGCCTAGTATGTGTCAGACTGGCAGTGTGCCATAGCCTGAGGGACAAATAGGCAAGTGCGTAGGCAAATAGGGCACCACACATTTTTTTTTATTGTTTACACTTTGCTCCTCTCCCCGTTAGTGTTTTGTTTTCATTATGTATCTGCTTTGGCAATGCAATACCTTCTGTTTGTCATGCCAATAAGGCTAATTTGAATTTGAATTCAATATCTAGACCAGACAAAACGTCTTCCCTTGTGATGATCTAATGTTGAATGACACATATTCTGTTTCAGCATGCTAATGTGACGGTTAATGTAAAATGTTTGCTGAAAATCCACAATTTATCGAATCATGGATGACAAGTAGTTAAAACTTTGCAGAGCTTGAGCTCGTAAAATTACAGACCTCATGTGACCTGAGCTATAAACACATAAACACACTTTCCATATTACAGAACTGGCACTAAAGTGGAGCTGATAGAACACATATAGAACCTTTGAATTGCATCAAAATGTTGTTTGAAAGAATTAAGCAGCCCCCACCTCTTATAGCAGGGCAAACCCCTGCCGGCTGGGTACTAGTAATAATGACTGATAAAATGATACAATTAGATGGGGAATAAGTGACGCTAACGATCTCTGTACCTGATGAAAGGGATACATCAGTGGGAAGCCAGCGCAGCTCCAAGCGGCGTCCAGCCGCAGCAGATTCTGCCACTGTGTCTGTGAGTCAGTGATTACGCTGAATCTCGGGCACACATTAGCATGGCTGAAAGGGAATGTAAATGCAACCAGAGGCCTCATCCTTCAGATGATGCCCTCAGATACAAAACAAGCTCATCTCCATGAGAATTCTGGGCAGACAGAGTGAGTGAAGTAAGAAGACCATTTACCCTTTCTGTTCATCGATGCATCGATACATCTGGCTAGATAGTGTGGCACAGGTTTGCACCTGTGTGTCCCTTTATGTTGTACGCTGCTCTCATAGTGTGATCTCAGAGTGTCAATTCATTATTAAAGTGAGCAGATACTTATGTATGATTACCATAACCTGTATAAACCACTCAGTAAAGAATGACTCCTGTATGTGATCTGACCAGAGAAGAGCATTTGCGAATCAGTATATCATGCTCTCTGGCGTCTCTTCAGAAGCCGGAGGCAATGCAATATTTAACAAAGGACAATGTGTAAAGACAAGTGAGATTCGGGGGATTTCTAAAATTTCTCTGTGTTTCTGTGTTAATGTATTGAAAAAGAGGCTTTTTAAAAATTTCATCAGGCTTATGTGAGCCACACACAAATGTATGAAATAACACAGGATGGGTTCAAAAGAAATTATTTCTGTTGATACAATAAAACTATCAAACAGGGTATTTGAGTTCAGAAAGAGTAAAAAGGCAACCTTTTGAACGTAGTTTTATATATTCACCAAGGCTACAAGGCTGAGTTAATTCCCTCTTTTGAACATTTTGAAATGTATGAAAGAGCAACAGCGAAGGTTACAGAATAAATGTGCTGAATTTTCTCCTCGGTAAGATTTGAGATGTTTGAGGAGGATTAACTGTGATATCAGCTATGGGGCTTATTAGGACAAGGCTTTATTTAACCATCAAATAATGAATAAGTAACAAGTAATGTTCATCAATCTATTATTAAACAATGAATATACTAAGTTGCAACATTATAGTACATCCTTAAGCCTTCGACATTTGTGCTGACCTGTGTTCCTCAGCATTTTATAAAGGATGTTCCTGATCCTAAAATAAACAAATCGAAAATCAGGTGGAGCTGTTTACCAAATGACCTCACTGTATATCTGAGGTTGTCCTTGTTCTGCAGGAGGGCGGGGTCATAAAGAGTCACTGAAAAGTTCTCTTGTCAGGGGTCTGTTGGTAATTAATCAAAACTCTGACAATAATGGAGATGCACTATTTATACTCCCCAGCATCTGTCCACAACACTGTTTGCGCCGTCCCAGAGGTGATCACCAAGTTGAGTCTCCATTACCAATTTAACCTTGCTGCACATCGCTAAATGCTTCCTGTTCACCTTAGCAAAGACATCTGAAAGTGTTGCAAAGGCCTCAGTGGGGAAATCTTCTCAGCAGTTCCATAAACACATCAACATGAAATAAATCACAAATATGAACTGAACAACCATTCACCATGTCACCGGGCTTACTGTAAGTTTCTGCAAAAAAGCCTAAGGTTGTGGCTTTACAATGCCTTTGCCCTCCTTCCGTGGGACTTTGCTTGCTTTGTAGAGTTTGATTGTGAACAATGTTCCTATGATGGAACAACATACTTGGGAGGGTGGTTTGAGTTTGGGGATGAACGTGTGGGGACATACCTGTGAGCGGCGGCCATCTCACTCAGAACAGGAATGAGATTTGAGTCCCCTTCGTTCTGGATCTTTGTTCATATTGATTTGAGGCATTTGAAACTAGTTTGGAGCCAAGCCAGAGTAGAATACCTTCATTTAGAAAATGCTCAAGGTGAAACCTGCATCATACCTCCGCAGCTCTCACACTAACTTATTTGTTAGATACTCCCTAAAGCACACACTGCCTCAGGCCCACAATGGTGCTCAACACAGCTTGCGAAATGAACAGTCAACAGCAGGACCTTCGACTTAAATGTGAGTCTGTATCTTGTGGCCTCTAAAATAAAATAAAAAAATATCCCCTAAGTGGGCTCTTTTTTTAATTGCTATTATTGTTGTGCATAAATTCCCACACATGTCTCATTTCATCCAAGTTTCTTAGATGCAGTGCTAGATGCAGTTGTTTGCTCTACACACCTGGTGTAATTAAACACCGGAGTGAGATGATCTCTGTCCAAATCCATTGTTGTCATTAAACAAAAGAGCTTTTAGACTGTTGGTACAAGTCTCCATTAAGTCTTACAGTGTCGGTATTGCTATTGATTCATGTTAGCCAGGTAGAAGATGAGCTAGTTCTCTGAATGTTGTGATGCCTACAGGCTGCAGGGCTGAACCTGAAGTATCTCACTTTGCTGAGTCTAGCAGAAAAGAATTATGAATATGAATGTCATCTTTTCATCTTTGCTGTGTCAGACCCACCACACATCCATTATTTATATATTTATTTACTTATTCATCCTTAGCACAGGTCTGCATACAGATGCTGTCTGTTCTGACAGATTAGTCTGTTTTCCAGTTCCTGATCCTTTATTCCACTCACAGTTTTGGAACGTTGCTCCTGCACACTCATTATGCGTCATGCACTATGAGCCACGGGAGAGGCATGGTGTGCCGCTGCTCCTCATTTCAATACCCCTGCCGGGCACAGAGGGAGTGGCGGTGGATGACCGAGGTGATGACAACGAGGAGCCATGAGGTTAGAAAATACTCCCTCCTCCGCTCTGAAAGGAGTCTTAATGTATCCCCTTCTCTGCGTCTCTCTCTGCTTTTATCTTGGCGGAGGGGCGATGACGCATGCGAACGGGTCTGCTTCTGCAGGAGAACGCCTGTCGAACACAGAGTCTTTGTCTGCGGTGACAGAGAAGAGTCCTGCAGTTGCCCGTCAATGACAGACAAGACCTTTCAGTGACTATTTAAGAGGTCAGGATGGAAATATAGGACACCGACAGAACAAAGCCATGATTGCAATCAATGGCAGCCCACGAGAATCTGTAAACTGATTATTGTCATGAATATGTTTTTCATTGACAATCTACGTGTTAATCACCATCGGTGGCTGGTTCCATTTTATTTGTGACTGATGTTACAGTGCCAGGGTGCTTGTATGCAGTTGACATTGCATGGTTTTAATTGTAATAAGAAGATCATTCCAGCTTCAAAAAATTCATGTGAAATGCAAATATGTTATGCTAGCACATTAAATGCAAACAGATAACAGAAAAGAAATCCACTGCCAATGGGTTATCCATGTACAAACATTAAAAGAGATTCAGTATAGTCAAATTGTGGTACAGATTTCTACCATACCAGTCACTGAGCAATACACAAAAAATACATTTCAAGTTCGAATGACACATTAAAACTCCTGTTTTTCCAGAGAGGAAAGAACATTCGTTTAAGGGCATGTCACTTTCAGATTATTGCAGTAGAGTAAGAAAAAATGTTCCTCTTTTTTGATTGCTACCTTATGCCTGTTGAGCAAACATTTGTTCTTTTTTAAAGGCTGCCCATTGTTCTGATATCAGTGTTATAGTTTCAGTCGTTTTGGAGAGAGGGAGCAAAGTGCAAAGCTGAGTGGACGAAGAGTAAATTGTATCTCTATGCCATTTTGCTTTTGATGTACCGATACCCAACAACCAATATTGTGCTCCAGATTAAATGCTACCTTCTTTGCTCTTTGTATTCTGCTCTTGAGCTTTTAATGATAATGGGTACCGGTAACTCCTTAGCTGGTTTATTGTTTAATTAGTTAAGTATCAAATTATTATGGACAGTTATTGCTTTATTATTATCATTACTATTATGATAAAGTATGATAATAAATGTATTGTAATCATTGTTCTCATTTTTCTTCCTCTTTATTGTAGAATTAATTGATACAGGAGAGCAAGACGAGATCAGATATATTTTTGTGGTGTTTATGTTGAAACAATCCTGAATCCAAGCTGGAACAATCTAATGCCCTATAGAAAGGATGCATCTCCATTCAGCAGACAACAGAAGAAAGTTTTCCTTTTTCTTTCAACCTGTATCAGATAAAAGCCTATGTGTGATCTGGAGACTGCATCTGAGCAATGTCCTCACCTTATCACTGAGCCATCCATCTATTTATCAGCCTCCACTCTAATGACCTCTGATGGAGGTATAGACTGTGTCTCTGATTCACGTAGGCAGTGATATGTTTGCAGGTTCACTAAGCTCTGCCCTAAAGTGTCAAAACCATTCCTCCAAACCTTAAATTACACATAACAGGGAAGCCTGTATCAGAGTTACCATCTCCTCCAAGACCGTATAGAAGAATGGAGGAGAAACCTGGAGCTGGACGGCACCGGTATTGTATCAAGGAAAATAAACAATATGCTTAATTAATAAAATCGGCTCCCCGAGTGAAAACACCAGTTCCATTTTATTTCCCACATCCCGTTACAGGCCTGCAACTGCTACTGGTTGAATTCGCAGCTGACAACATTGTGTTTATTCCTTGCCACCTCTCCCGTTTTTTTTTCCTAAACTCTTTCTTAATCTGCTTTTCCAGTTGGCACTCTCTCTTTATAAGTTTTCTCAGTGGAGCTGCAGCAGATTAATCCAGTGGAGATGTGCAACTCTGTCTGTTCCTGGCCCCAATCCCACATTGTTTTTGTTGTTGTTGTTTTTTTTTTCTTTTTTCCTCCCCAATCCTCTGTAGTAATTCCATGACAATCCAGTTAAGCTGACTTCCTGCCAGAGCAGTTCAAACGACTGCAAGCCCCCCAATTCCCCCCCTCCCCCTTTTCTGTGGGAAAGGGGAAATTCAGTCCCTCAATAGGATACATCAGACAGAAATCGTGGACACCTCGCATGCTTTTTCTTTCCTTTTTTTTTTCTTTTTGAGGTTCATTTCATCATTTTTTGTCATTTAAAAGCTTGCTAAGCACTCAGTGAAATAATAACCTTGGCGTTCTAAGTGGCTGATTGATGCCACCTTCTCAAGCAGTACTCAAGTACTCGTGCAGAGATGTCTGTTTTGATTACGGTGTCAGTGTTCTGAATTCTAAAAAGCATTCGGTGCCAGGGAGCCCTGTGCCATAATCAGGTTTGGTGTAGTTTGTGTCCTACAGGTACACCGCTTGAAATCATTTTAAAATTGGCTGTATGTGGCTGTGTTTGCATGTGTGTGTGCAGCCTAGTCTGAAAGTGATTTATCAAATGTGTAGGCATATAAATAGAAGTCTTTAAGGAGGAACATGGAAGAGGATGATGCTGATTAGGAGAAAAAGGATGAGACCTCCGGCTCTAGCTATCGCTTCATAAACTGATTCCACAGAAAGAGTAGAAGGTCTACTGAGGGTGCCATTACAGGCAATTCAGAGCTTGCTTTCATGAGAAAATTGTTGAAATTGTAGAAAGAGCATTGTACAACAGCAATGTACATACCAACACTGTTAGTGGTGTTATGGATCCTGATGCTTCTCTGGGTGTAGTAAAAAATTACTTTTGCTATCAGCCTAGAGTCCAAAAACAGAGAAGATTAAAGAAAAAAATAAAAAATAAAGTTCAAAAGTCAAATCTCGAGTTTCCAACCTCATAACTCAACTGTCTTTCCTTTTCTTTACCTATACCCCTATCAGGGGGTGTGAAGTGTAGCCTTATTGGCAAAATACGTGATGGTATTGTCTCTTTTCTATCACAATATCAAATAGAAAGTGAGAGGAGAACAATGTGTCATTCCTAGGAAAGAAAAGCATCTCCGCAAGAAGACATCCTGAGGAGAATTAAAATGGAAGTGTCATTTGGATATTAATGGAGCAATTGCTACCTTGGCAAACAGGGGTGGTGAAACAAGGCAACCAGGAGGGAAAGCTGAACAAGAGAAAAAGCCTGTCGCAGGGAAGGCTGAGGACACTGTAAACACCTTGCTTTCCTGGCACAAAAGCTCTGTGTTCTGCCAGTTTTGCAGAGGCTTGGAATGTGGTGTTTATGGCCTGGCAAAAGCTTCCAGGTGAGACCTGCAAAGATTTATCCTCAGCCCTGGAGCTTTTAAATTGTCTTCAGGTCAGGGCCAAGAGTTTGTGTGTGTGTGTGTGTGTGTGTGTGCGTGTGTGTGTGTGTGTGTGTGTGTGTGTGTGTGTGTGTGTGTGTGTGTGTGTGCGTGTGTGTGTGCGTGTGTGTCTGTGTCTGTGTGTGTGTGGCCTCTATTAGGTGATGGTGTTAAATGGTGTTTCCTCTATCTCTGTGAAACTCATAGAAGCTATTTTATCTCATGGTCTCTGGCCAAAGAAAGAGAAATGAAGAAGAAACTGCAGTTATAGAGAGAAAGTGGGGGGGGGGGGGGAAGGAATGATAGAAAGAAAGGACGGGATGCAAGTAGATAGAGACCCACCCACACGTCCAGGTCAATGACGGGAAGGAATTCTCTGAGAGCGCATGGGGAGATGGTGACAAAGACAGGAACACAGACAGACAGCATATGAAACAGACGTCAAAAGCTGCTTCCCATGTTTAACATCTGGGTGGTATGTTCCTGGGAGATTCGATCAGGCGTAAGCACGGCTTCCAGGTGGGGTGCATTGCGTAAACATGAGTGGAGAAGAGGCTGTGACCGTTTGTGGGGGGGGGGCAACTCAGATGTGGACAGTGGATTTCAGTTATACAGGAAACTAAAATTATTAGAAATTGATCTCCTTGTTCTTTTTATAAAAAGAACATGATGCACGTATTTCCTGGTCTGAATTTTTTTTTTTTCCCCTCTTGACATTTTGAAAAGCTTGATTGAAGGCATGTTTGCAATTGCCTTACATTTCTAAATATAACAAAAAAAACTTCAGTTAGGCAGTCTGCATTCTCTGCACTGTTAGGGTACTACACAAAATACAGCGTTACTGACTGATAAAATTGCAATTTGAGTGATAAAATGCCTGAGAGATTGATTCAAAGTTTAATTGATTGATGCCTAACCTCAGATGAGTACAGAAGCAGTATTGAGTACAGAAAACAAGAAATGCATACAGTTCATCTTAGTCATAACTCGGGATGTACTCCACCCCTGCTGATTTTACTTTGAGTGTTCCTTACTCATATTGATAATGATGATGTAAACAGGTGTATGGGAATAAACTCCTTCTGCCTGTTGCACTGCATGCCAGTTTCAACATTAACTCAGCCCCCACCCCTGGGGTCATATGATTTTTTGTCTCGTCTTCTGCCCTGACGGTGCGCGCAAGGCAGATGTACACCCCATTGGAGGCTGTCCCACAAGCAGCCAGTCTTGTCCTGATAAGGGGGAAAAGTTATTCAAGGAGGTCCTCTAACGAGGCTATCACAGCCAACCTTTAATTGCCTCTATAATTGGGATTGACCTTTTTCCTGGGGAACGTGACATGGGTTGCCCGCCAGCTCATTTGTAAAAGGTGCCAAGGGTGCAGAGCAGCATTATCTCTGGATAACAGAATGTGCCAGATCAATGTGTCCGAAGCACAGGGTGGTGTAAGCCCACACATTTAAAGGAAAGTTTCACATTACTTTTTACTACCTTTTATTTTAAAGACCTTTTCATAATGGGGTTTTTTTGGCTTATCATGGGTCCATTCATCTGGGTAATGGAACTGAAACCAAAGCATATTTAGGAAATTAAAACTTTTTAGGACATGTTCTTGCATTATCTGGTTGTTCAACAGGCACCATCTAAACACTGTTGAAAGCAGAGTTTGTCTGCAAAAGCAACTCAGGTGGAGCATCTTAAGGAAAAAAAAACTGTGTCACAACCAGGATTCAAACCTGTGACCCTGAAGGCCAGAATCTAATTTTGTAGTGAGAGGGTTACCCAACCCCAACATAGCAGCTTTGTGTACAGCCATCCACAGGGTCAAAGCCAAGCCATTTAAATTTTTTATTTTTTTTCCATGCTGACATTACCACGTTAGAAAGCAAAGTGAGGGTAGTGACCCAATGCTACTTTGTTTTCCTGTGCCAGTGAAAGTCAGGAGGGTTTACAATATCTCCAAGACTGGATTTTTCATACCACATAAACACAAACACCACAAGCAAGCCAAACACAAGAAACCTGCTCTCTGTTATCCGTACTGGAATCAATGTAAGCAAGTGAAAGCATTCTAAATGCAACTGTCTTTAAAAAAAAATCATACTGCATCTTCATACTGCAAGGGCACAATACAAGTACGCCGTTTCACTGCAAACTGAACCACAGTCCTGTCTGTTGTCTGTAACTGCGGTCTGCACGTTAACCTGCCTTACCTCAGTAAACATCCAGTGGTGTGAAAGGACAGGGTAAAATGTGCAAGCACTGCAAAAGACCCTGGAGGAGGGCATTTACTGAGCAGGTGAATAATGTAACTTGCCAAACCTAATGCGAGAGACAGTCAAAGAGAAAGTAAGACGCCGGCCCCTTGTACCTTCATCGGAGGAACTCCGATCTCAGGCAACACAGAAAAACATGACACCAGAGCTCCAGAAATAAGCGATGCGGAAGAACAAGCCGATGTGACGTGTGTTTCGTGGATGCACTTGTGGATGGGTTTAAGCACAGATTTCATGCTGCATTACGTCTTTTTGTGAGTTATGCTAGAAGGGTCGTAAAATCAGTCATATTATATTCACAGACTCTCCCTAGCCCCTCCACCTCCTCCCCACCCCAGGAAAGATCACCCGGAATTGGCATGGGTGTGTTCCTACTTTGTAAAACATAGGTAACACAGCAGCCAGAGTGACCACACCCTTAACCCCAGTGCTGAACACTCTCTGGTAAATCCAGGTCTGGTAAAATCTGGTAAAATTGAAATATTTCATAGTTTTCCTCATATTTTAAAAGGACAGTTATTCATCTACAAAAATGTGTATATGTATATATAGCATATGCCTCTGTGAATCCTATAACATCCAGCGGTGCAAGGAAGATTGTAACGCACAATGAAGTACACAACATTAGACCGTCTCGCAGATTATATTCTTGGTGCTGCTTCGCCTGTGCAGAGCAGTTAATTGAATCTTTATTGCACTTTGTTGCAGCCTGTTAGCTGGCATTATCTCGCAAGGTGCTGCGCTGATCAGGTTTATAGCATATGAGTGCGGGCCTCTTCAATAGTGGGCAATGATGATGTGAACCTACAGTGCCAAGATACAAAGGATGGTCCATGTTCTTCTATACAAAAGAAGGAACATGCTGTAAAGTAGACCAGGTTGTCAAAACTCTCAGATGACTCATATCTGGTGGAAAATGGCCATGAACTTTAGTATAGAATTACCATCAATTACTGATGAATACTCCATACATACCACTCCAGAAATAATGTACTCACTAACACACACACACACACACACACACACACACACACACACACACACGCTCTAGCACACAGTTTTGCCTGCTCCTGGCTCACAGTCCCTAGTGGTCCATATCCATGTATGAAAACAAACCCCTCTACATCACATGACTGCACAGGTACATAATAATCAGTGCCCAGCTATACTGTGCGCACATAAAGGCAGGTGCTAAAGAACAGATAGGGAATATATCTGCGTATTTCTAACAGAGGCAGTAATTAGGTAAGGCCCAAGGCAATTAGAGTGTTTTATGCAAGTGGTGTGCAGCAAAGGTTCTGATAAATTATTCATTGTTCTGAAAATGATTCAGTTTAAATTCCATATGACATACTGTGTCATAAATAACATATGTGGATTGTACTGTGCAGAAACTGAGAACTTTTTTCTTTTTTTGCAGGGGATTGTTTCTCTTTAAGAACTTATCCAGACACAATGTACACAATTGAATGTTTTGTTATATTTGATTCCCATTTCTAAGTTTTAATGAGTGTTGTGCAGTGTATCTCTGCAGTATTTGCTGTGAAACTGGGATATAGAATTCTTTCTCACTTTTCACTTTGTGGAAGGAGAGAGAGAGAGATCCGTATTCTCGGTGGTTGGAGACGGATAATCCCTGATTATTTTAGGGACATGGGACCTCATTTTCAGGGGACTGATTCTGCTGTTGTCTTGTTCCAAGCTCATCATTTAAACAGATTTCCACAGAGGGTTGTGCTGCCACGGCGAGGCGGAGACCTGGCCTCATTACGAGAGCTTTGATGTTTTGTTTTCTGTGCATGGTTCTCTGTGTCAGCACTGTCCTACACAATCACTCACAAACAGTATATTTTCTGAGGATTTCCAAGATTTCATCACAAATGTGTGTTTCTTTTTGTGCAACTTGTGGGAATTCCAGTAACTAAACTGTTGCTGTACAGTTTTGTGTGTGTGTGTGTGTGTGTGCGCATTTTTGTGCTTGTATCTGATGGATACATGCATGTATATTTGTGTGTTTGTGTGTGTATGTGTATGTGTGTGTGTGTGTGTGTGTGTGTGTGTGTGTGCGCATGCATGCATGCATGTGTGTGCACTGCGCTGAACAGAATTGCCTCTGTCATTATCTCTCCCTCTCCCCTACATTTGCTACTTTGTCTCATAAGCTGCAAAGGCAGGCACTGGCTCCACTAATGTGCAATTAATTACATAGCATACAGCTTTTTATGATTAATGGAACTTCAGGAGTATCTGCAGTTCTATCGTGTTCAACATTCAGCCACCTGCAGACTCACTGCAGATTGGAGAAGAGAGACAGAGGGAGGGAGACAGTGTGAGAGAGAAAGGAGAAAAAAGCAATTCCCCTCCAAATGAAAAGTCTGATTAATGTACACAGATAAGATTCTCCCCCCAAGTTTCTACGGATTGCCAAAGCCTCAGAAATAGATTTTTATCACATTTTGTTTCAGAGGGATAAATACTGCATTGTATGAGATGTCAGTGCATTAAGTCACAGCATCGTTCCTCTTCCTCTGCCCGCATGCTCATATGCACCTCAAGCTATTATTTACCTGGAATAATAATTCCACCTGCAATGCATCCGCCATGTATCAGGTGAAAGGGGGTTGTGATGGAAGAAGGAGCTCTGCTGCAGTTCTGTAGTCTTGCAGCAACATGATGAAGTTGTCAGCTTGTGATGGTCAGGACGTTGGATAGGGCAGGGCAGGTTGGTCCAGTGGAGATGAAGGGATGGGTTAGGGATTGGGGGGGGGGGGTGCTCTGTCATTAGGCCTGCTCTGAATGGTGAAAATGGCAAGCATGAACTCTGATCATATCAGCTCTGCATATCTTCTCTTTGAAATATAACATGTGAGAACTGCAGGGATACCCCTCAGCCCCACCCCCCAGCCCCCCACCCGACCCTCAGCGTGGGGGGGAACATCGACATCACCACATCTCTCCTTCCCTTCCCATTAATGCTTGTTTTTGCCTATGTGTAGGTCAGCATTGATGTGTAGTTTTGTGGTCATTGTTGTTTCTTTTTCCATAACGCAGAGGCCAGTGTTTTTTTCCCCCCAAATTCACACAATAAAGCCTGCATATTGCAACTTCTAGCTCTAACCTACAATACTGCATCACATCATAATGTCAGAAAAACAAATTAAAAAATGAAAGGTCTGCTGTACTTGTTGCTTTGTAAATGTAATCATAACATATTAAACAACGCTTATTGTGTAGCCTACCCTCAGTACTTAATGTAATTACATGTTTATGTACATATCTTCACAATTCTTACATGTGTAATTGCACGAACACAAGGCCACTGCAATGATATGCGCAACCAAAATATTCCATGAAACCTGATGTAATTTATGCACAATCGAAGCTGAATCTGAGTTTAGCTGAAGATGTTTCTCCTGGATTGGAGTGCCTGTGAAGGGTTCTGCTGTGGTGCGCCTCAGCAAGAGAGGGAAGCCTCAGGCCTGCGCATTTAATAATGACAGTGGTGATGTGACACTTAATGAAGAGAGCAGTTTGAGAGGTTTTTTCTTTCACCTGCCATTTTTTTTTTCCCTGCTCTGCTATCGAAATTCAGGACATGATATGATTATAGAGATCTGCCATGTTTGCACCATCTAAAGAAACATGATGGGGAAAAGGAAAACGAAGCAAAAAGCATTCAAAGGTCACATTGAACAATATGGAGAGCTGCAGGCAATGTCGAGTCAGTACACACAGCCGCTGAAACGGGTTTGATTTATCACTCGAGCACACATGTTCACAGACTTCTCTCTGTGCTGGTTTAGCTTTTTCCTCAGATTGTTCTTTCTCAGCAGGTAGATGCGCCAGCTCCCCCTACCCACCCCCCTTGCTGAGGGTGTAGATTCTGCATGAAAGAGCTGCATTCTGTTGGGGACTCTCCCTCCATCTTCCTTCCCTCTTATTCTCCTTCCTTCTCTTTTTCACTTGTTCTCCCTGTACTCCCCCCCCCCCCAACATCTGTATTTCATCTTTCTCTCCTTTGTATTTTTTTCTCCGTCTTTCTCCTCTATCTCCCTGCCTCTCCTTATCGTATGCCATACTCTGGTGTGTTCAGTCCTGTCTCTTTTTCTTCCTCCATCTTTGTCTTCTTCATCTCCATGTCTCTGAGTTTCTCACCTCCATCTCTCTGCCTCCTCATTGCAAACTATACTCCAACGTGTCCCTTTGCTGCACCTGCCACCCCCCCCCCCACGCCCCATGCACACTGTCCCCTCCTCCACCTCTCTGACAGCTCCACATTAATCATCCCACTCTTTACCTTGGAAGCTCTGCTCCTATTCTCAGAGAGATGAGTCTTTACAGGGAGGCACCAACTGTCTTTGACATTTATCTTTTCATTCCCCTTCTTTCTCTTCCTCTGCTTGTTCCCTACTTTCTTTACTCCCCATGGTGCGCACGTTTGCCCATTTTGCTGAGCAAGTGCCAGGTTCATGAGGCCGAACACACTATGCCTGCTTTCTGTTGTGCCGTACAACAGTTAGGTTCCAATTTGAACTTGGGGTCCAAAAGAAAATATGTTACACTCTTACGATTACCGTTTATTTCTTTGTGTTTTTGTTCTCATCTTTTTTGCTTAACATCGTTTACTACTTTATATGTAAAATGATCTATACCATTTAAGGAGAATTAAAAACCAGCCCATACAATGTTCACAAACAGAACACAACAGTAAAATAACAAAGAGTACAAATACACTCCTGTGTCTACAAAGGGTCAGACTCATTAGTTATGATTCATCTGTGTGTGATTAGGGCTGGTCACTGTGAGCCTGGTCACAGTGTTGCAGTTGGTAATATAACTGGAAACGCTTCATTAACAGCTCTGTCACTGCTTAAATGATTTTGTAAAATATGAATGATAGCACTCATATAATCAAACAGTGGAGTAAATCTCCTGATATTACTCCCTGAACTGGGGACAGTTTATGTTTGACACACAGTAAGCTTGTAAAAGTTTGTTTAGATGGAGCTTGGTAAAGCATTATGCGCGTCCCTGCACTCGGCCTTGACCGGCGGGCCAGGATGCTAACCTGCTAGCCACAACGCCAGCCATTATCACCTGTGTGGAATTTTGTCCCATGGTGCACTGCAGTAAAACCTCCCTGACCATAGTACACCAGTGACACCTACAGGCGCCAAGGGGAGGAAGGCATCTTCGTTGTCCTCCTCCTCCTCGCTGTCCTCATCTATGTGGGACTGGTTGCTGTGATCTAGATCTAGTTAATTAATATGCAGAGCAAGGCCAAGCTGGCAGAATCCAATCAACAAAGCAGGAAAAAGGGAAACTGTGAGAGCTCTCTCTCTCTCTCTCTCTCTCTCTCTCTCTCACACACACACACACACACACACTCACATAGATGCAGACACACATGCAAATTTACAAATATGCTTATGCACACATAAAAGAATTCCCATAATTTCAAAATAATGGCAAGATTTATATGCAGTGGGTAGATCATTCATCAGCAGTTGTCATTGTCATGATTACATTTTGTATACTATTAGATTAAATTGCTGTAAAAGGCTTAATTATTAGCTTAAGTCTTAATGCATAGCTTGAGTCAATGAGGTGCAGATAATAGAACCTAATTTTTGCAATAATGTATCTATGCAATTTCATCAAATTTGACATTACTTCAGTAGTGTCAAGATGTTACATTGCTCACTGGACAGGCAGATCCACCCAAGATAGGTGCCTCTGTGGCACAGGTTGACTGCACAGAACAGGCTGATTATATTTTTTATTAAGTATCATTTCTTTTGGAGAATTGCTATACATGACACAGCCAAACGATCAAGCAGGCAAAATTTACTTTGCACCCATAGCAAAGCAAATATCACAAATGACATTGCAAGGAAAGAAATATGAGTTATATCAATTATCACAGAAAGGCTGGAAAAAGAGAGCAGTAAGAAGAAAGAAGGACTCAGAGTGATAGCAGTAGAAACAGTTGGATATATTTAAGATGTGCTTTCTTGTGTGAAAAAATATGTTCTGATGCAACACCTTACTGATATATACAGTCAGCTACTAATCCCACTTGGCAAACTTCCAACTGCACCTACCTAACTGCAAATTCAGACAGCTGAATGGGTATGGGAGGCATAATGGTTAAGAAACTGGGTTTGTAACCTGAAGGTTGCAGGTTCATTTTTCAGGTATAGGCTCAACGGTAGGTCTTTGTGCCCTTGCGCAAGGTAGCCTACTTAGCTGTAATTGTTTCAGTGAAGTATGTGGTGATATAAAAGGAAGTCGCATGTACACTCTGTTAGTCTTACTCAGGGTAAGAAGGCAGGTAATGTCAAGAATTAGGTACTGATAACTTCAAGACAAATAGAAATAAATGGGCAATTTATTGACATAAACAATAAGCAAGGACTGAAATCCAAAGAACTAATTGCTGTCTTTGAATGTGCATATGTATATGCATCTCTTGTATAACAATATCTATCTAACCAACTGAGTAAATCAATAGCAGGATAGATTATTATAATATACCTGTGATAATGAGGTGGGGGCTGGTGAATTTGATGTGTTGGTGAGACACCATACTGAGACTCAGATTCAGGAACAGTGTGCTCCTAATTACACCCACCACAATGAATCAACAGAGCTTTAGCATGCTGTTTTTTGATAATTGATGGAGAGGCGAGGCACGGTTTCCCTGTGGCCTCATATCAATGGGTCTACCCCTTCTATATTGACCGTTCATTGTCATTACCAGCAAAAATCAACACGTCTCATCACACTTCCTGCATCTCATGCTTGAGTACACACATACACACACACACACACACTCTTCTGTAGAGTTGTTCATATTGTGATGGTTATTGATTTTTTTTTTTCTTTAGCCACTAAGGAACTGCTGGGGCCCATCTTCTGAAGTAAGTATGATTTGATCCAGGCGTATCAGGTACTGAAAGTTTTATGCACTGCCTGCAGGTTAATAACCCAGCTTACTGACGGAGAGGGTGGAGGAAATTATATACAGAGATTCTCTTATACTCCACTCCAATATTCCTCCTCCGTTCGTGCCTCATTCAATCTCATTCATTTACTTTGCTTTTGCTCTGCTTTCCAATAACATCTATTTTCCCTCATTCATTTTCTTCAGAAGTTCTTGTCCCTGTGCCGGATTTTTATCTAAATAGTGAAAATCATTTCCATTTTAGAAAGTGTAACGTGTTTCTTAATTGTATTCAATTTTTTTCGTAAATGTGGGTTGACATTGTATTCATTACTGTAGTCATTCCCCCTTTATTGTAAGTCACCCTAGATGAGGATGTCATAAATTGTATAACATTAAAAAAGTGGGAGCATGCTTTGCCTGTGTTGATAACAATAAATGAACAGTCCCGTGTAGCATGCAATCTGCATTTTTATAAGCCACCATCCATATCCCTGTCTTCAGAAGGTAGGTCACAATGTGGGAGTTCTGAGTAGGACGAAACTGACAAGAAAGTCATTTGCCTTTGTTTTAATACATAAATCCAGATGGACTCTTTGGACAATGACTGTCTAAACGTATTTTCCTTATTTGGGCTTTTTGATCAGTAATAGTGTCCCATGAAAGTAATTCAGTCCTCCCTAAAACAGAGTACTACACGAGCTGTAACTTGATTGGTAGTTTTGTTGATTGATAGATTGATTGATTGATTAATCAGCAGTGCCACGACTGTTACTGTAGGAACCCTGGTCACTTAAAAACAAGACCACTAAGGATGGTGCTTCTGCAAATTGTGCTTTCTAAAGTGGTGTAAGATACGTCCTCTGTCTAAGAAGAAATTCTGATTATGATGGCAAACCCAATGCCAATGTAAAAAGAAACAAAGACTAACAGCAAAAAGGCAAAAAATGGGTGTCAAGAGTCCTATCTCTGGGATAAGGACACATACTGGGCTGTGGGATGGCATTTTTTTAACCATTCCAGGGAGTGAAGGTGCCACATTGGTAGATTGTGCAATTAAAATCATTATGGTGGTTTCCCAAAACAGACTCAAAAGCCAAAAGGTTCCTGTCAGCAAAGAAATGTGCTTTGAATATGGAAAGGTTCTGTTTTCCACATCTCAAGTGTGCTGCTGGCTCTATAGCCATCTTATATGAAACAAACTTGCTCTATGCCTGTTTTAATGTATTTATCCATTTATTGATTTTTCTCGCAGCACTGAAAAGAGGTTTATGCGTGTTTGTACGTGTGTGTGTTGAGGGTGGGGAGAGAAAGGATGAGTGTGAGTGAGAAAATGAGGCAGACAGAGGGAGAGAGAGACAAAGGGTAAGAGATAGAAAAAGAGTTCGCATGCACAGCAATTATGGTCTGAGCCTTTAGTCTGTGTGAAGGGCTGTGATCTGCTCACCGGGCCAGCCTCCTTTCCAAACCTCATTAAAGCTGCAGTGGGGATCAAGCGCCCTCACCCCTGCCCCCTTCCCCCCACCCCCCACCCACTACACTGAGCCAGCTCCCAGCATGCACCTCTTCTGCTGGCTCTGCAAACCACAGGAAGAGAAGCAAGAACAGATGAAGGGAATGTAATCCTTTATATTAACCCACGCAGGAACCTTTTCCTTGGTTGCCCATCTACGAGAATCACCTGACCAGCTGTCTACTGGCCTTCGATACAAAGTTGTTCCCCTATGCAGCTACTGAAGTACATGTCTGGAGCTTGTTTCGGAATTGTGGACCTGCAGAAGACCTCCACTGATGATGTGTGCTGAGGACTTGTTCTCTCGATAGTGAATAATCCCACTAAATTCACCCTAAGGAGAGAGGGTTATTGTGTCCACTAATGTTCTGAGTAAAGATCCACGTATTTCCTCTTTTAACCATGGTATTCGTGTGTATGTATTTCTTGGTAAAGGGAAACGCAGAACAACAGTCTGATTCCAGTACGTCTGGAAGCCATCATAATGATTTATATACATGCAAGGGAGAAGTAAACACACTTTCATACTTCTTAAAATCTAATTACAGACCAGAGATGAAGAATATCGCTGCATTGCTTCATTAACAAAGTTTTGCATTTGTTTACACCATGCTTGTTTTTTATTATTATTGTAAAAATTAATACACTTTGTGCCACACCAGTATCCATTTTCTGCACCCAAGTGATAAAACAGTGCCAAGTGTCACAATGCACCTTGCCCAATCTGCCCGGTTACAAAATGATTATTATCCCATTAAATGTGTTTTTTTTCTCCCCCTCTGTGTTCAAAATGATAAAGTTTCATCACAAGGGGAACTGATTCATCTTCTTTATTAAATTAACTCCATAACATTATATATCATAAATATGCCCTTTCGGAAGGGCCTGCATGTTGAGCTTCCAGGTAAGTGTAATGAAGTGAGCGGCTAAGCAGATGTGATGAGCTTAATGGAGCCCACCCATGCGTGGAGGTTTTTCCCCAGTGAGCCTCTGAGAATGGGCCGGCGGGCCGGTGCTCCATGCAGAACCAGAGGTGCGGTTCCTGAGGGGAGGGGGGTTTTCACAGAGGTAATGCAAAGAGACTGGGGCTATCCATCTTACTCTCACACAGGACCAGGGGAGAGGTGAGGGGATGGATGAAGCAGTTGGAATAGGAAAGTTTCCCAGGACTCTGGAGAGAGAAACTTGAGCCCTACCACTCCTGGAGATGGGGAAGCTGTGTGTCAGAATATGGGGTGGGATTAAGGGGCGGAGGGTTGGGGGTGGGGGTCCGTACCCGGAAATGAAACTGGAACACTCCCCACACTGCATCATGGGGCATTCTGATTGATCACCTCTGGTCTTAATGGTACAAATGGGGTTTCTCTCCAGACACGAGAAGGGCATGGGCACAGGGGCTCCCACACAACCTGCGGAGTCAGAAGGACAAATGTAGGTGTACAGAATGAGAGAACGTATATATGTGTGTGTGTGTGTGTGTGGGGGGGGGGGGTGCTTGAACTGAATTTTAACTTTAATTGAAGCATCTTGAGATGCATCACAAATTAATGCACCTGATCATCATTCCTTGTGGATGTGTGTGTGAAAGAAAAAGAGAAACACAGAAATGGATCAGAAATGGTTTGTCTTCTACATTGCAAAAACTCAGTGGCTTTTAGCCCACATCAAACTTATAACAGCTGCTTCCATGAACATCACTTTTATTTAAGATATTTCCATTTTTACTATACAGTTGTTCATCTTTTTATATGTGTTTATATCTGTTTTCTGTAATATCCTGACATTGGAATAAATACTAAAGCTAATAACAACTTTTTTATTTCTCAGGATTAATAAAGAAATGTACCTAAAGTAATGACATCCCAAATTAGTAGCTAGTTAGCTAACCAGATAGCTAATAAAGACAAGTAACTTGACAGGACTTACATAAAACAGTGGCTAAACACCCTGACCCCACCCCGTGAGAATTGAGACACTGAGTGGAAAATTCTTTTGCCAAGTGGTCACCACATGTTGCTAAACATAATAGTAATATGATAATGGAAATAGTATTATTCTTTAACAATGTTTTGTCATTGTTCTGACATTTTAGCATACCCAATATGTTTGAATCTGACAAAAGAGAACTGGACTCTCAGTGTAAAACCTGAAGGAACATTAATTGTTAATGGTTCAATTGCAAGCATACTTTGTCCATTCGACATACAGTATCCTTGCCTTTTCGTCATGCCGATAAAGTGATATAATTGTGCATTGATATATACTCAACTAAGTGAGAGCATTTTGAATTATACTTGTTAACATGTACAGTAATAGCACCTCTACTAAAATCTTTACTGCCTTATGTGGTGGAAGGAGACTTGCTCCACACATCTTTGTTATATAAAGCCAGTGACAGCAAGTACATGCAAGACAATTACACCTACAGTAAAGATCTACAGTGTGCCATGTTTCAGCTGGTCGCAGGTACTAGAAAGACTGAGGCAGGGTAAAGCTGAGCTGAGGGTGCACATCTCTGGGGCTCTGTCCATTCGTGGCCCAGTGTGCGGGAGCAGAGAGAATGACTTTGACATGGTGGACTTTCTCCCCCTCTGGGCTGTTCCTCAGCTGCAGTGACTGGACTCTTTTCCTGCCAACTGCAACAGCTCGCCCCTAAGGCCCTCAAACACAATGTTCTGTTTTTTGGGACTCATGTGTTATTCTCTCTCTCCATCTATCTCAATTCAACTTGCTTTACTGGCATGGCACAGATGTACTTCTGTGTTGCCAAAGCATATGTAACAACATAAACAACATGAACAATGAACACACACTCTCTGACACATACGCTCATATCTATGCACATATTTATAAAATCAAATGAAAAAAGATGCGTTATGCACTGTTCGTCAAACAGTGCTGTACTGTGCCACAAGTAAGGCAGATTGCCTCATCTCTTCTTGGAGGACTGGACTTTTTTGTGAATGTTTTGGAGGTTAGTGTCCAGTGAGCATGTGTTATTTATTTTAAGAAAATATTTCAGAATATTTTTCACACATGATGTGTGTCTCAAATAAATGCAGCTCTGTGTCAACCACTTGGAGGTGGCAGTGTGAGCACAGTCCGTCTGCTTTGAGTTTCCATGTCTCCTGAGGTTAGCCAGTCTCTGGCCAGGCGGTGCTCACTAACTCTATATACTCTATACTTTGTGAATATTTTTCTTGCCTTTACATTTTTAGCCAGAGTCAGGTAGTCTGCAAGGATAGAGTCTCATTTTTGAGCCAAACAGCATACCACTTGGCTTTGTGCTTTTGTTTGTGTTTGGGTATAATTTGGGTCATTCTACTGTGCTGTCCTGAGGCAACTGACAGACTACTTTTCAGCTCTTGGCAAGTCAGAGCCTTGTTTCAACAAGAGCAGGCTTAAATGTTTGTTTATGTTTCCAGAAGTTAATGGCTTTTTTATTATTTAATCCCTCTTATGAGTATTCATTAACAGGGTTGGGGAATAACGGAATACATGTAACAGCATCACTGGATTAGCTATTCAGCTAGCTAGTAGGCTAGTAGGTATAGTAATAATGCTAACTAGCTAACGAGTAGATACACTGACAAAACTGGTGAAATTTCACATGTTCAAAACTGTGATTAAGATACTCCTTTCTCACTCACAATGTATTTAGAGTGGCTTGTGCCTTTTCTAACTCATGTTTTCATGTAATGTACAGTTTTTGAATTAACATTTACAATTCTGAAGAAACTGCGATGAAATGCCCATAGACATAACATGGGGGTGCCAAATGTTAACCACAACAATGCTAAGTGAACATTCTAAAAATAACCGTTCAGAACCTTTTTTGGATGAACATTCTTTAAAAAACGTTAAGAACGTTCTTTGGATTCCATCCATGGCTTCTGTATTTCGGTAATGAGAGAAATTTTATTTAAAAAGTATATTAAAATATTTTGAAAATTACTTTTAATGTACTGTTGTGATCATTCCATGCACCTGTTTGTCTAAATGTGAAAAGTTAGACCTTTTAATTTGTCTTTTTCCTTCATCATAAAACATCGGTAATGAGAATTATACTGGTGCACGTCTTTATAAAACTTTCACAAAATGCTTTAAATGTTTTTTTTTATGTGAAATGTTATCATAATTAAAAAAGTATAGATTGTATTTTATGTATTGCAGTAAAAAAATCACTCAAGTTTAGGTATTTTGATTTTGACATCACTTGGACATACTTTGTGAGAATCACCCAACTAGTATATGCCACATTCACACTTTTACTTACATACTTTTAAAAATTAAAAACACAGTGTTCAGAAAGTAATCCAAAGTATTTAGATTACGTAATTTACCTTGAGTAATCTAACATAATACGCTACAAATTACATTTTAGGGCAAGTATTCTGTAATCTGTAGTGGAATACATATTAAAAGTAATTAGTAATGAGTATTGGACTAACTCTACCCTGCATACATTGTTAGGCGTTTCCCATACATGAAGGATTTTTACACAGAACTCTGCATGCTGGGTTTCTATAGGGTATTCCCATTTACTGAAATCTTGATGTGTAAGCACACCTCTCTCCCTCTTTCTTCTCTGAGACTGTCTGCAGAAGCCCCCATCGATTCCAGCCAGCTGGAATGTTTTTTTTTTTGTCGTCCGGCCCAACTCTGTATGGGGAAAATGACGCAGCCGAACTAATTTCACTCCTGACCGAGCTCTCCTCCACACCACGGTCTGCTGTGGGGGTGAGGGGATATTGGCTGCGTTCACCGAACCATCCCTTCCCCTCCTTCGCCACCTCCAACCACCCTGGCTCCTACTCCCTCTATCTCCACATCAGGTTTTTAACAAACTCAGTGAGCCGCCATATTCCTCGGCAGCCAATGGCACCGGGTAAATTGATAAATTCACGCAGCAGGCATAGGATTTCAGATAGAAGGTTATTTACATTCACCAGGTGGTGTGCTGCTCGGGGTACGGAGGCTACAGTACAGAGTGCAGGTTGGAATCCTGTCAGTTAGAGGAGTTGTGTGGCCCCTCACTCTGTATTTTGTGTCCTACTGAAGTGTTGCCCCACTCATTACTGACAGCAGTGTCAGTGACCTCATTACACCCTCAAATGGACAATTTCAGTAATAACTGACATGACAGTTCTATCATTTAACCATTAGTATAACCTTTGTTAGTGTCCATAATTTCAATGAATTATTATGCAGTACTTGTTATTAACATTCAGTTGTTTTGCACTGCTTGTCCAAGGTGGCATCCGCTGCTTACCCCCCATAACTGGCTTGAATGTTCACTGAACATGAATTCACAGCATAACACAGTGCCTGCCCTAAAATCATTTGTAAGGGATTGGTGATGTGTACTTTTGCAAAAGCAGTGCAATAAATGTTTGACATGTTTTATGTATCTTTTACTGAATAGTCAATATTTGACCTTAATGGGTGGCTTTTCTCTTGCCATTTTTTTAGTTTCAGCTGTAGAATATTGTCACTCTGGACACTCTGCTCCAGATATGTAATTACAATCAATCAGTTCATCACTAAGAGAATTTCATAACTGCTACTTCCTGCTTTGTGGACCATGGTGTTATCTGCCCTAACTGTAGTTTTTAATGAATCATTTACCACAGGTTACTACTCTTCGTGCTGCATGAATTTCATGCCAACCACAACGCACTGTTAGTTTAAAACAGCAAATAATAAATGCAGATATGTTCTAGATGCTGGAGTATACACTGGAGAGTGTGGATCGTTTGCTGCTGTCTTCCATGCTGAGCAAAATTGATTTTATCTGAAATGCACTATAAACTATAAAATAAACCTTTATGTAGAGATATGCCTTTGCATATTTGTCTTACAGCCATAATACAGAGAAACAGCATCACCCCACTCAGGGATTCAAACTTGGCACTCTCCACTGGGAAGCCATGTACAGCTTCACATAATTCTGCCTTAATAATGCCCAACTACTCCTCCACCTTCACCAGCAGTAGAAAGTATTGATTTTTAGAGTGCAGTGCTGTGCAGATGGTATACAGTACACTTTCTGTAAGAACTACATGTGGTTTGATTTCAATGGTGTGGTGTTTTTTTTTTTTTTTTTTGCAGACACTGGCACTGAATGTTAGAGCTTAATGACTGATGTCATCAGTGCCCCACATGTTGATTCAGTTTTAAAGCTGGGGACACAGAGAATGAATAATGTGATGTTTCTTTGTTGTATTCTTCCCTTTTAAAAATGATTCCTTGACAAAACTAATCTAAAACAACTAAAAAATATAATGGCACGGCTAGTATGAAGAACAATGAAAGGATTCCTTACTATTCCTAACAGTGACATTGAACTTGTCAACATTTGTCTTTTTACTTCTTGGTGAGTAGTGCTTCACCATTTACATTTTCAATCATTTGATAGATGCTCCTATCTAGAAATACTTACAAAAAAGGATACTGAATCCCCATGAATAACGGTACATACAAAAAAGGATGGAGAGGTTTTGAAGGGCAGACATTTTACCTGGGATATTGCAATAGCAGCAACTGAGACAACTCCAAGGTAGGGGCACATGAAGAACAGGAGGGCACCAAGAACAGGAGGGCACCAAGCACAGAGCCCTGGGGGACTCCAGCTGAGTCTTTTAGAAGTTGATATACTGTACATCAGCAGGCAGAAGTAGGATGAAAGCCAGCTGTGAGAAACGTGTGAGAATTCACATTGTCAGCTAGATAAATACAGTGATATTTCTATGCTTGAATATAAATATATTGAATATAAGTATATTTATATTTGCTTATATTTATAATAGATATGCACTAAATGCCTACCTGACTAGCTATATGGGTAGCTAGCTAGTTACTGATGCTGGCTAGATATGAATTTTTACAAGATTTTTGTAGCAGATAAAAACACCACCCCTCATCAAACAGGCCTGCTTAGGATCTCATTTTTCACTGAGTTGTGAAAATGTACCCATGATTCATTATGGAGATATATCAACAAAACAGCAAGGGAAGAGTTACAACAATTGTTCAGAGAAAAAAAAAAAACAGATGAGACATAAAAACTGTAGACAGCAGCCTGACCAAGGGGCAAGAGGCGACACAACTGTGTGGGTAGCCAGTGATTGCACATGTCTGTGAATTGCACCAGAGTCTGCCAATTAATACCCACCTTTATTCCACAGAGAAAGAAGCAGAGAATGGCATTAAGTACAGTCATCCTGAACTTTGACTTCCGGCTTCTTCGCCACTGTGGGCGTGAAGATCCCACTGTGCCAGCCCTCCTGGCAGGCGCTAGCATGGCTAATTACAGCTACAGGAGGGCCAGCTTGAATCAGTGTGGGGTGCCCAGCTGGCCCCCTACTCCACAACTCACAGAAGACCACAGTGTGACAAAAACCCTGACCTGCAGCGCCTGGAAGGGACAGAAGTAGAAGGATATGAAAGTTTTGCACAACTTTTCTAAATATTTTGTGTGGAAAAAATAGAGTGAAAATAGAGGCGGTGTTTCACTGTACCAAGGTCAGGGACTGGGAGAGGGGGCTGTAGGTTTTGTCTATTGCGCATTGATGTGTGGGTGAGCCCTCTATTTGCACAAGTCATAATTATCTGAAAGTGCTCTGAATCGGCTGTTTTTCTGTGCTCTAATCCCACACTCACTTTGTGCTCCTTAAACCTTTAAAGAAAACAAAAGCTGAAGGGACTGGGAGAGAAAGCTACGGTAAGTAAAACTTTCACAGGCACTGCTAATGTCGGCTTTCAAGTATTTTCATAATATGATTTACCTACCTAAATAGAGCATATAATTCAGTTATGGGACAGAAATTGCCCAATGTAGATGGTAAGCTCCTTGGCAGAGGGTTCGGTGCACAAGCATGGAACACCGAAATTTAATCACACACTGGCGGAATGTGCAGACTGTAATCCCCTTTTCAGCCTCTGATTGCAATTAAGCATCGGAATTATACTTCACTGCAAGCTGTTATAAATAATCAGACCCACAATGGCTGTGGAAAGAGGTATTCTTATGCAGCAAGTCTTTCAAAAACCTGTGAAATCTTTACAATGGAATCCATTTTCTCATATAACAACCAGCCTTTGTGTGCATATTTATTCATGAATCTGCATTTAAAAGTGCTAGACTTCATTCTCTGTAAACTACTGTGTGTGTGTGTGTGTCTGTGTACGTACCCAACTCATTTCTTTATTCTGTACAGCACTCAGTTTTGCACAGACCCAATTATTACCCACAACATTGAAACAATAGGTGTGGGGAAGCAAAAGGGAAATTTTATAGCCATTCCAGCAGGGACAGAGAGCCATTTGATGGATATGCTTCTCACAGTGTGACTGCGAAAGCTGGGCATTCTAAGGCCCATGAACAGGGGAGGGCAAATGAACACCCACTCACACTGGCCAGCAGAGCCCTAGGTTTCCATACATCATTATTCCATAAAAAGGATGCAGCATCTAATGAAAGAAGACTCATTTAGCTTTCTTTGCTGCTTCCTTCTGAAAAAAAAAACTGTGGCACAATACATAATTAATTCCAAAATGGTAAACTTGTCGAAAACATCCTCTTACGGTGGAACTGGGAGCAGCTGAAACAAACCGCCATTTTGTTCGGGTGCCGGCCCCCCACCAGATCCGCAATTAAACACTGCCCAAATCCACACTAATCCAGCCTAATCTACTTTTCCCCTTTTGTGAGAGTCTCCCTGTATCTCGTCCTTTTGACTGTGTTCATAAACAAAAAAGAAAGAATCAGCTCTCTCTGAGGCCTTTAGTCTGTACAATATGAGCACTTTACACCCTTCCTGCTAAAGGAGACAAATACAGTATGTCACAGTCTTAAACTTTCTTTTGAGACATCCCTCAGACATACAGCAGGTGAAGGCTGGGTGGACTGGTAGACTCTTGTGAAAGATGGTTCATAGAACTGAATCCGAGATTATAATAAAGGACGTGGCATTGATGGGCAGAGCAGGGCTCTCAGGGTGTCTACACAGGGAATAAGTGAGGTTAAATTGCCATTACTGACAGAACATATTGCCCCCGGGGGATTTCCCCCGGCTCACTCTCTCACACACACATGTGCATGCAGATCTGTCAGGTAGCTAGATGTTGGAGAGCGTGGAGCAAAGCTACAGACTTTGGATGCAGCTGCAGAGCCCAGCTTGACTTTGGCACAGTTTGACTTAGAATAGGTCACACTGGAGAGAGTTCTAAGGTCATGCAAACAAACTGAATAAACTGTAGGAGCTATTACACTGAAAAAAATGTAACTGTGTGTGTGTGTGTGTGTGTGTGTGTATGTGTGTGTTTGTACAGTGCAGTGGCACTGATCAGCAGCTGTTCAGATGTTCTGAAGCCCAGCTAAATTCTATAACAGAATGACCTTTAAATTGCGGAGATGAAGGGCATGGCATGATCAGCGTATGCTCCCTGTCTGATTCAAATACAAAACAGATAACAGATTATGGCCCATGACAGGCTGACACCCAAATAGACTTCCAGCCAAGAAATAACTCCTAAAACCTGCCTGGCCTTAGGACACAGGAATCATCTTGCAGGATTATATTTAGAAACAGTAGGGGACAGTACCAGTGAATTGATAACCAGTGTACAGAAATATGAGGGATGGTCAACACAAGTGCACAGTGAGCAGGAAAGAACACCCGGGGCAGGGAGACTGATTCCAGCAACTAATATACACTGCTGATTTGGCAAGGAACATTTTGTGATACTCTGCAATTGCACACAAGTAATCATTAAGTTCCCTATGGCCCTGGGAATAAATGGAGCACATTAGATGTGTGTGGTGACCAAAGGCCTCTGAGGTGATACAATCTGGCTCTGAGCCTTGCAGTAGCTGCTTACACAGGGTGGAAATAGGATGGTGTTTGCAGAAGCAGGCAGGGAGATGCACTGTAGTGGTTAGGGAGCACACCAACAATCAGCAGGAGGACAGACTAGAAGGACCCACCAGCAGCAGGTAAAATGCCAGGGATGCTAGCAAAGGAGGGGGGAGAGAGGAAAACAATGGGAGTAAGTCCACAGCCAGAACTGGACATGCGTTTGGATGCCAGCAGGTTAGGAGGTAACTGCAGGGGAGGTTTTCCAAACAGGGTCAGGAAAGAGAACAGCCACTCAACATGAAGAGTGCTGACATGCAGCTAGGACAAATGGGCCTTCCTTGCCAACCTCAAGAAGAGGACACTTGGCTCTCTTAGGGTCTACCAGAGACTAGAAATGATCCAAGAAGAAGGGATTGATAGGAGAAAAAAATGGTTCCACACATGTGGTCAGAATCAGTTACTGATGCACATACAGGATGAATAGTGGAAGAGGAAGAATCTGCCAGCACACTGCCGCTGCAAAGACACATCTGCAGTAATGGGGCTGGAGATTCCAAATCAACCAGAGAGACTATAAGACACTGTGAGGTGAAAACAGAACAGGGGTGCCAGAAACAGCTGATACAAGAGGATACAAGGCATTCTCACATCTGTATAGATCTACAAGTCTATCTGCTGAATCTTCTTAAAATTCAAATAATTACTCTAGTATAAAGCAAGAACGCCTCACACGGACCAGCATTTTTAAGAAATGATCAATTTTTGTATTACATGTTTAAACTTGTTCTTTCCATCAATGCACCTGGGTATAGGTGAGCTGAGAGCTGTTGATTGCAATCAACTGCAAGCAAACTGTATGCTCTGTCAGGAAAGACTAACATGCCATATACTCACAAGGGCAGTTTTCTTGGAAAACATGCTGTCTGATCTCTTTTTCTCTTCTGTACCTCTCCATCTCACCCTCACTCCCTCTATCTCTATCTCTGTTCACCTCTTCATCTCTCAGTTTATTTGTGTGAGTATAAGTAGTGTAAGTATTCTGTTAATAATAATAAGGCATGCTATGCTATAAATGAAAGAAAAGACAATAAATAATAACTGTACATCTAGTCCACCTACTCTCCATCTCTCTCTATGTATAATGAAGACTTGTGCAATACACACAACAGAACATAAGGTATGTGATGGTGCAAGGAATAACACTTGCAGATTTTTGCATTTCTTACATTCTGTCAACCCAATTGCTTCACAAACATGGCAGGATGTTGTTTAATACTTTCTTGTTTATTTCCCCTTTTTTAAATGAGAGATTTTGGCTTAATCCCTTCGTATGTCTGATCAAAGTGATGAGTGTGAAATGGCTTTCTCATGTGTTTGTTTGCTCCTTTGCACTTTAGATGTCATCCCAAAGTGCAACATGTCCTCCCTGTAGGGAAGGGGGTGTTAATGGTGGACTATTGTGATTTAATCTCACAGGAATTGGGGGTTCATCACTCTACCATGTTGAACATTCACTATTTAAGTAGGCTCAAGAAAAGAAACACACAAAGAAAAAAAAATAAAAAGACTCCTAAGGAGGAAAAAGGCAGAAAATTCACAGAAGTGTCAAACCATCCTTGTTTAACAAGCTTGTTACCCATTACAAAATCACATCAGATTTTGTTTATTGTTTGGTGTGCATTTCCTGAGAGGAATCCGTGCTTCCCCTCCCTCTCTTTCTGTCTGTGTCCCCAATGTGTGTTCTTTTTTGCTGTTCTCTCTTCAAGCCTTGTTTCAGTGAGATGAAATAGATCGCCACAAATTCATCATCTTTCCCACTAGGAATTTTAACCTGGGGAACAGTCTCCCCTCCAAGACACCATAAATAAAAGCAGACCTGGAAATGGATCCATCATTCTCTGCCCAGTCATAAGGACAGTGACATGTCAGTGTCCAGCCAAGAAATTACTCACACACAAACACGCTCATGCAATCACACACATGCACACACACACGCACACACACACACACACACACGCACACACACACACGCACACAGACGCACACATTACCCTAATGAAATAGGCAGTTGAATGAGATGAATGGCATCTGATATGTGAATGACAGAAAGCCTCTGGCAGAATAAGAAAACCTCAACACGCTGAGCCACTACCATTAGAGAGAGTTCATTTCCTCTTTACCTCGTCTAAAACTACCATCTCTCCCAATGGACTCTCCAGCCACAACTGTTCTCTCTCTTACCTCCTCTCCTCTCAAAAAACTTCCTTATTCCTAAATATGGAGCGGGGGGGTGGGGTGCTCCTGACTGAAAATAATAATCATAACCCAAATAACAACAATAATGAGACCAACAAGCCAAGGTAAATGGTCTTGACTCATTGTCAATGAAAAAGAAAAAGAATCCACTTGATATGCGGACAGCTGATTGATTTTCATAATTGCTGTGATTGCTATGTGACACCGAATATTCAGCAGGGTCAGACTGACACATTATAGCCAAATTTGCTAAAAAAATAAATAAATAAATAAATGAGAAGCTAATCCCTGGGGTTTGCTCTCTGTGCTGCTGGACGGTAATCAGGGAACAGTCAGTTCCATCACCGCCCAATCCAATTGTTTTTTAAATGTGCCTGTATAATGATTTATCTGTGTCTGTCGCTGTCTCTCTACCAGTGTTCCATCGCATTGTGCACCAAAATAGCCATCTGTCATTCTGCCAGAAGGCTGCATGTAATGGGGGGAGCAGATAAGCTAATTGCCTTTTATTATAAAAACAGCCAAATGCCTGATCATTAACTGACACCTAGCCATTTATGGGAAAAAAAGAAAGAGAAAAGAGAAAAGAGTGGAATTTGCTAAACGACAGCTTTGACGGATGTGCTGCAGGAGTGATCTTCTTGGCAGTTTAACTCTGAGAATGTGTGCTCATGCCCCACTCACCCCAGATAAATAGCTGGGAATTTTCTCCGTCCACGTTTTTGTGCACTAATTGTTGTGCTGCAATCATTGTTCGATTACTGCATCAGGACGTTCGCTGTTGAAACATGGCATTTGCTTACTTGAGGCTGATTGCTTGAGAGGTCACTGGCCTCAGGATTCATCTGATCGGTTTGAAGCGTGCGAAGGCCCTGTGGAGACACTGAGCAAGGAAGTGACATCACTGTGAGGCACCTGACCCAAAGTGTACTTCTCTCATGATTCCCCATCAAAAACCACAAAGGCACAGTACACATCAGTGGCAAAATGTTGGTGACTGTAAAAAACGCACTGTCCCGCTAATCCCTCTCATACTTACTCTAAGGCTAACATGAGTCAAATGTGTAGATGTGTGTAGAAGTGTGTGTGTGTGTCTGTCTGTGAGATGTTGAACATTTTTACTGGAGAGTGTGTGTGGGGATAGTGCATCAGTGCTAACATTACTAGCGACCCATTATGGGCTCGGTGTTATATTGGCAATACAATATAAGCTTTCTGCAGAGGATTCCAATTTTCAGCTCTTGTTTTATGAACCACTTGTTGAGTATTTGTGGTGCAATCATTTTGCACGTATTTATTTTTCTTTCATTTTTACAGACAATTAGGTAGATCTCTAACAAACTCATTATAAAACAAACAAAGCAGAAAAAAATTACTTTTTCTTTATGTAAGAGACTTGAAATGTAATTTTGTTTGAGTACCATTGGGGGAAACGCAAAGATTACGAAAAGTATATTATGTGCGACAGATGTTTATTTTAATTTATTCTGTTTTTCATAGCTTTTTGGAGCCCAAAATGGTGAACAAAAAATGCTATTCCCTGTTTACAGAGAGGAAAGGAATGTTTTAACTGATAGCAGGCTGTAACAATAATATTATCATGTATAACAGTGTGTGAGCTTTTATATGAAACTAATGACAAAGTAAGAACAAAAGTTGGTCTTTTTTTCAGAATATGCATTTCAAAGTTGATAAATAGGACAAAAAGCCCTTTTAAACAATCCCATTGTTTTGTTGAAGGAGTCATAAAAGTGCAGTCAGACACC
Organism: Megalops cyprinoides; assembly: GCF_013368585.1. NCBI lineage: Eukaryota > Metazoa > Chordata > Actinopteri > Elopiformes > Megalopidae > Megalops > Megalops cyprinoides. Next base: position 20,419,429 of record NC_050591.1, read on the forward strand.
AGACATAAAACTGCATGAGACTTTTAGTGATGTGAAGTTGATTTTCTTTCATATTAAGGAAAATGTTTCCATGCTGCATGGAGACAAAATCAAACTCTGTATAGGTCATAAGGCCATAACTTTTTGTGATTTTGCTAGATATCATAGGAAGATGGGATTTTTATAGAAGCAAAGAGCTTATGTGTCACACTGGTCTCCCACTTAGCACAACATCACCACATCCCCAAAATCTCCACACCTAATAGTGAGGCTAAAATATCCTGCTCCAGATCTCAAACCCTGCCTGACAGGCACAGTCACCTCTCACTGCACTAAACATGGGCCTGAACTCCCAACTCACATGGGCATATCCATGCTCCTGGATGTTACCATGGCGCATGGGTGGTTATCTTGCAGACATATACCTTTAGGGTACTTTTACACAAAGTTCATACACAGATACATATTGGGGACACTTTTTTAAAACAACTTTTTTTTTCATTTTAGGCTTTCTTTGTGTCAGAAAACACAATGCATAAACAAATTGCGAATGGTTTTCTCCACTTGCTGCTACAAGTGGACCAGAATTCTCTTGGGTTCACTATGTACCACTTCTACTGCCTTGGGTTTGCTTGCGGTTTACCCGCAGGAGTTCTGTGGAGGTATGCTGTAGAATTTAGACAAGCTGTGTGCTGTGTGTATTCTGTGTTATTTGATGCTCACATGAATCACCTGAAATAGAAACAGGACACAGTGAAAGTGTTCCATTCATCTGAGGAAGCCATGGTCCTTTTGGAACCACACAGAATGCAGCTAAAGCAAAGGCAAAAATGTCACTTCACTAGACACAGTTCGATGCCCTTTTTGAGCAGTCAGTTTTCAAAGAATGCAATTGCTTTCATATTACACAGATTATAACTCTTCTGCATTGGCTTTGGATGTATCATTTTAATTAGCATTTTTGTGTGAATCCCAGAATTCCCACACATCTCCAAAACAAACCAAACCAAGGAGCTGGGCGTACAGCCAGAACATTCTAACTTTGATTCCCATGTGCTGATCTTTGAGCGTGCATGAGTCAACCGTAATGTCAAAAATGTATGTGTTGTTCTTCATCTTTACTGTGATCCACACTGTTTGTCATAGTTTTATGCAAAAAAAAAAAAAGAAAATATGAAATTAAGTTGAGGTTTTGGAACCTACCTCATGGTAATCAAAGTCTCATGTAAAATCTAGAATGTGATTTGACCTAAAAGAAAGGGAGCAGGTGCAGTTTTCCTAGCCTTGTATGCTATGGACAAGAAGTAGAGAGAAGCAATATTAAATGGTTCACTGTCCACTTCAGCTGAAATTTTAATAAATATAGTGCTCATAGTCCTGGTCAATTTGATTGTTATGAGTGGTTGATTCTTCAACAAAGGGGTAAAACAAACATTTCACTGAAGAAATGTAATGTCCTTATGTAAAAGCAATTCAAAACAGATAAATGAAAGAGAAAGTTCTCTGCCTCAGATAGTATTGTGTACTTTGATTGGATACCCACTAAACTGTAAGGTAACAAAAAAATTAAAAATGGATATTTTGCAGTTTAGTCTAGAAATTTAGGACAAGTAGATCAGTCTGGGTAAACCAGCCTGTACAAACAACATTGTTCTGTTTTTACACACAGGCAGCACAGAGGCCAGGGGAACATGCCTGTAAGTCAGCAGCTTTTCATTAATCACTCCTCTGGGGGTTGAGGCAGTGCACATCAGCTGTGTCATTAATATGCATCCACATAAAGACAAACACGAAAAAAAAAAAGAGGGAAAAAGACTCTGAGAAAATCGGGATTACAACAGATTAATGTAATGCCATGTAACATAACCCGTACAATCCTGCCCTGTCTAAGTCGTGAATGGAGAGAAGCTCGTTAGTTGTCAGTGGAAGTGATGGTGATACCATGTCTTGATGGGTTTTGGATCCTGCCACATTCACGGGCCCGTTACATGCACACGTTGTCATTGTAGTCCCTGAGGCGAAGCCGTGTTTGGCAGTTCATTTGAAGGAGCTTAGCTGAAGCTGATCTGATCAGCAGGCTGAGGCATTGAAACAGGACTTGCCTACACTGGAGACATTTCTTTGTACATGATCAGCAGCACCAGACATCAGGAATTTCAAATATTTAAAATGTTAATGTCACATAATTACAAACAGCAAATTAACTTACCTCTCTTCCTCCTGCTCTCCCTCAAATTCATAGTACTTTAACATCATAGCACTTTTGAAATTACAATGTGTCATATTACCAAAACCCCCACATCTTCTGAAGGGTGGTTACTGTAGTTCAATTCTCATGCCAAATAAGACCATTATAGAATATACATTTTTCAGATATTTTAGTTATAAAAACATCAGCATGACCATGTTGCATTCATTACAAGTTTTAAAATAATATTATTATGGTAAAATGAGTTCTGTCTTCTTTTACCACCATTTAGTATTCTTGTGGAGATAAAAATGTCTATAAGAAATAGAATTTCACTTGTCCATGTCTGTCTGAAGGAATAATATCATAATCCATTTTTTCCCTCATCATGGTACAAACATGTTTTGAGGTCAGAAAGGCTTCTAGGGCACAGTACACATCTCGTATACTGTCCTTTGTTATTTCTCTTTGGTCATAAAGCTTTACTGTTACAGAGGATCTTTTTAACTGGCAACCCAGCATGAAAGGAAATTAACTCCAGCATGTGTGCAGAGCATGTCATGACCAACGACACGCCTGTCTTTTTAACGCAGCTGGAGAGCGTGTAACACACTGCTCGTCACAGGGAGAGCAAATCGCACGGAGCCAATAAGGAACCTGATCACCGCGACGCCCCCCCCCCCCCAACACGCGCGCACTGCCACAGATGTGTAATTGCGTGAGAAGAGTTTATCTCCCTCTCTCCCATCAGTGGCAGCTCGGCGCGGGGGACGGCACTTGCCCGCCTGTGCCACACCACCCCGCCTCACGCTCTTAACGACTATCGGCTTCCCAGATGCCGAACACCATTCCAAGCCATGTCGCCAGTTCCCCCCCAGCCCCCCCCCCCCCCCCCCATCATGCATTTGCATAATCTCCTGCTCCTGGGCATTTCCAGATAAACTAATATCTGAGGTTTCTGGGCTGTAGGGAAGGCCCCTCAGATCAGGATAATCCCAAAAGGTTTTGTCAACGAAGAGCAGGGAGGAAGGACGAGAAAGGGAACGTGTATAGTCCCCTTCCTCACATCGCTGCTCCAACACGATGGATAAAATACTCCCCATCCCAGAGTTGAATCCAGCCAGCTGTATGGATACATATGTCATTGTTTGTGTGTGTGTGTGTGTGTGCACATCAGTAAGGCAGAGGCAACCATATACATTCATGGTTTAATAAACAGATTGAATTTTCACAGTCACAACTGTTACAACTGTTACTGTGGATCACATTTATAGAATCTCTCAGCTTTTTATAGAACTATGGAAACATGGACATGCTTTCCAATGAGCACAGAGGTACACATCACGCCACATATTAAACTAATCAACAAATGCTTCAAAACCATTAAATACAGTTCTGTTGTTTCTACAAATGTGAATGTGTAAATAGAAATGGCTTTAACATTTCCCATAGGATGCAGTGATCGCTCTGCTCATCCACTCAAAGCATTTCTCTCACTGTCTCTTTGTTCCTCAATTTGAGTGACTTTTTGTCATCATCCATCAACATCTATCATTATTCAAAACATTTCAGCTTGGATGTTGAAACAAAAGCCCTGGTTTGTGTTTATACATACAACCCTTGATAGAAGCATAGACATCAAGTCCACCTTACGTGGTAAATCCTATGTGCAGACTTTCAAAATATATTATTTCAAGAAGTTATTTTCATTATTTCCAATTTTTCTGACCAATGTGTTCTCAGAAGTCTCCCATGAGGCTGAAAGGTGCACCTGTATGACATTCTTCTTCCATTCGGTAGCAATATTCCAACATCTATAGAATTTGTGAGAAGCCTTTCAGAATGCTGGGCCCGCCCCAGGCTCAAGTGTGAACTGGTGATGTGGGGGGTTAGCCTTTTGCTGTCTGTCTGAGACTGGTCAGAATACTGAACTTTAGGCTTAGTTTGTGTGCCCCTTGGTCGGTAGCCTCCATCTCGATGTCTGCCTGGGCCCCTGAACAAAACAAGTAATGCCAGATAGTGAAGGAAGATGTCAAGAAGTCCCAAAGCTCTCCAGGGCAAAACTGTTCTGGCCGCTATCTTCTTTGGCAAAATACTTTTTTTCCACTGTGAGTCAGCAATCTGCACCATTCGGTTTTTGGCGTTGTTAACATCGTAATGCATCTAATGCTTGAGCAGACAGCCTTCAGCTCTGCAATCATGAGAGAGGATAACAGTGTTTTTATCGATGGAGGGTATGGAGGAGGAAAACTTTATCCCCGGTGTGATAACAATGGTGAAGGCAAGTGCACTTATTGATTACTGCCGGGGAGGACCAGAAATCCTGGATCAACTGCTCAAGTGTTCCACTGCTACTCTTTGTATAAAACAAAAATAATGACACTTAGAGCCACTTGCATCTATCAAAGTTATAATTAATCGGCGCCATTCATCCGTGAGGATTTGCATGTAGCGTGTTTGCCGTTTTGCTTTGATTCTGGGTCAGATCGTGCATCCCCCGCAGAATGGAAATGAGGGCAAAAAAAAAAAAAATGAAGGTGTGCTGCAGTTTCAGTGAGCGATTGAATTTTCAAGGCAATGTGGTGACACCTGAGGAGGGATGACTCTAACAGGGCATTAGTCAAACACATCATACAAAAGCAAAACCGAAGACTATGAGCTGAAATGAAGAGGGAACAGCATTCCATATTGACAAGCAAGAGCTTGATGACTTTTAAAGATGGGTTCCGTGTAGGTGAGGCAGAGGCGGATGATCACCCCTGGGTGAATTAAGCATGATGAGGGCACAACATGAAGGATTGTTGTATGAAGAAAAGAAATTGGCCATTGAAGGCAGCTCTGCGGATTGGAGATTCATTCACACATTTTTTTTTCCTTGTATAAGGAAAAACAGGATGGAGTGTCGTTATTGAATAAGAATGCGGTCTACGCTGATTCTTCTACAGACTGTGACAGATTGTGTTTGACTTCCTTGTGCTGTTTTTGTTGTCTCAGCTCATACTCTGTGGAATAAAGACTGAGCCATCCTCACATCCCCAGACTGAAATGATAAGAGCCTGTTGGAAACTACATACAACCGATGATGAAAGACTTTATGAATGCAGGTTCAAGAAGAAGGAGGATGAGTGCTTTCTCCAAGTAGAACCATTTCTTGATATCATTTAAGTCACTGATTCTCAATCCTGCTCCTGGGTCCCCCCTACTCTGCACGTTTTCCATCTTTCCCTGCTCTACCTACCTGACTGAACTCATCAGTGGAACTTTTGATTAGCTGAGCACACCTGATTTAATCAAGAGCATGCATGCTAATTTCAATCAGGTGTGTTTGGAGCAAGGATAGATAGAAGATATGCAGGACAGTGGGCCGCCAGGAGTAGGACTGAGAAACACTGATTTAAGTCATTCAGATACTGTAACATGGTATTTCATTGGCTGATATACCTCCCACTTTCCCAATCTAATTTTTTGCCCTATGCTTTGATGTACAAACACAAAAAATGTGTTTTTGTCCCACATTTCATGATCAGGGGTCATTACAATTGCGTGATAAATCTAAGCAAATATGAGGAATCTCGAAAGGGCCCTTTTCATTTTTTGTATCATTATGAAATTAATCTGATGACAGTGAAATATCACAGAAAATAATTCCAAGACTTATATTTCAAAATGTAGAATGCTGTGTTGTTATATCCTCAAGTATGCAGGCAACATTGTGTTTCTATATTCTGAGTTTAAGTTGCCTGGATGCAGTGCTTGGGCTGTCCATATTACGTTGTAAATATCAGGGTTGTCCTCTGTGCAGGTTGTCAGAAATCCATCAAGAGGATTCTAAGTTAAATGTGCCAATGAATACAGCCTGGCAACAACTCCTTTGGTTGTGCCGCTCTTTACTACTCATGGAATGTTCTTAAAAATTCTGGCATGTTTGGGTGTTGTCTGTACAGTGCATTAACACAATCCACAAAACCTCAACTCAATAGGAGCTATTCCTAACCTAAAATATGTCAATGTTCCTGCTCTGTCTGAGATGGTTTTCATAGCAGAGACCTATTGAAATGTTACAAAAGTTAGATGTGTAATGCGAGGTTATTATTTTCCTAAAACATGGTGTTTTCTTTACAGCTTCTCAAGCATAAAAGAACAGTTCTCTTATCTTGTCACTTTTGTGAGGGAGAGGCTGAATGGGTCTGTGAAAATCTGTCAGCAGCTTCAAGTAAGTTCCATATGTGCCTTCAGATTTACTGAAATACAAAGCCTGAGAGTTAAGGGACCGGGGTTAAGAAAAGTGGTAACAGAGCAGAGAGACAAACCACAGAGTCAGCAGAGATGTTTGTGCGCTGAAGGGCCAGCAGCACTGAATGGCTGTTCAAGCATTAGGCAGTCCTTTCAGCTCGGATTCCGTCCTAACAAGGCTGTCTCTTATCAGAAATATGAATGCCGGCAACATGAACTGGAATTTAGGTCTGGATTTTGGAGCGTTCCAAAGGACAACAGACAACTCTGAAAACTCCTCATTATTTCCACACCGCTACAATCTAGGAATTTGACGAGGTAGTTGCATCTCTGAGGATGGACAAATGGTTCTGACATTTTCTTGCTTTTCATTTTAAAATTCCAATCTTGCCTTATCATTTCAGGTTGCCACACTGGTTAGGAAAGCTCAGTGACTGAGTAAGTTTATGTTCATCACTTTGAGTCATACCTGTATTTAATTTAAAATTTTTGACAGACATTCATACCCAGATGAACACATAAGGCCTCCATGATAAGACACATCTTATCAGGTTTACCCTGGAAGCAACTAGAACGGAACATAAAAGAACAGTCAGCATTTTATTGAGTGCCAGGATGATGAAAACAGTTTTAAAACTGAACAATACAACAGCAATTCTATTAGCATGCACAAGTCTATAAGCATTGTCCTTAAGAGCAACATACCTTCATAGTAGCTGCACACACAAAGAGGATTGCCTAAGAACGATCCATAAGAGCATAATTTTCATATGATCCCATACCACTTACCCCAAGAGTGGGGTTATTAATCCCAGTGTCCTCATCGCTGCAAAATGTGGGATAATTATTGGACTATTTAGTATACTGTTTTATAATTCATTCAGCCATCACCACCACAAAATACATTAGTGCAGGACTGAAGAGGAAAAAATAACAGAAAAATCAAGGTTCAAGACAATAAAAAACAAAGATTGATATCTATAGTGTGTTGATATGCTACATGAATTTCGCTCACATGCAGATGAAACTTTGTTGAAAGTTAATGCAAGGTTCATCTACCAGCATCTCATTCCTTCATACTGAACTGTGCCTTATTTGGTTGCGTTGTACTACCTCTATGTACTTCACATTAATAATTATAAGAAAGATTTGGTTATGTTAAATACACTGATTATAACAAAGATATCAAACAGTTTTTTTTTTCTTTCATTATAAGTAAAATGATTTCAAGTGCACATTAGATGCAATCAAGCAAAAAGGAACCAGCTGCTAATGGGTGGTCCTTATTTAAATTCTCATGCTTGTTAATCATGCAACACAATCAAAAATACTTATCAGACATAATTATCAGATAAAGAAACTGTGTGTTCTCTACCTCCTCTATTTGCAGAACACCAGCTGCCACTACTACCGCAAACAACCATACTCATGAAAACTACCATTACATCCATTCTTACACCACATTCCATTGCGCCGCTGGATATGTTTACTGGAGTGACGGAAGTTAAATACTTTGCTCGAGTGTTTGACAACAATTTTCCACCTCGCCCAAGATTTGAACCAGTATCCTTCTGGTTTACTTTCCCATTTTGTGAACCATTACAGCACATTGCCTACCAGTGGTTGGTTATGAATGTGTCCATCCATGTAACTAGTGTTTACAGATGGTAGAATATGGGCATCTGCGCTTAGTGTGTCACTGACCTTGATTAGCCAGTAAACCCTCCCCCAGGCAACTCTGGGGATACACCATTGCATTGCATTGACTTTCCCTGAAACGATTTTCAGACCCATACTTTACTAAAGGCCTTGCTGTGAAAGGCTTGCAGAATATCTCTAGATGCATGATGCTGTTATTTAATTCTGGTATTATTCTGTTAATCACAAGTGCTTAAGATGCACAGGAGCATAAATGACAATGAGGTGGTGGCAGTGAAAGTGAAGTGGATTAACATTTCTTCAATCCAGTGTCTGGGCAGGGTAGTCTTTGGCATTAGGAAAGCACTGTGATCATGGTACATTTGGACAAAATTTTTGCAATTCACTATTTTATAAAACCCTACAAAATCCTTCAGAGTGCATGGTGTGGGGGCTGGTGCTGGCGCTGGCCCATTACATGCTGGAATTACAGCAGCGTCGCTTTTTTAAACTAATCTGGCCCTTGGGCTGGACTACAGTTTACAGGCTCTCTTCTAAGATGCTGTTTATGAGCAGAGTAATAAAGTGACACATAGACTAGTGCCTTACCAGTGACTGAAACTGATACGGATACCAGGGTTGGTCAGCTGGATAAAATGTACACCCACGCTTTACCACCTCATATTCAAGCTCACCGTATGCAGTATCTAACTTTCATGCTTTAGGCAGGTGGTGCCAGTGAGCTTGCCTCATTTGTATAAAGGTGCACTGAAGAGGAACCTTGCATTGATTTGTGTGGAGTTGGTTTAGAATATCTCTCCCAGCATCCTTTAGTCTGATTGGACACCCCACCACAATCAGTGTGTGTGTTAGGGAGCTTCCACACACTGCATCCACTAATTCTCCCCTTCCCCTTTCTAGTATTTGTTAGTTGCTGGTTTGATTCCCCACTATGGCACTACTGCTGTACCCTTGGACAAGGTACCTAACCCACAACTGCCTCAGTAAATATCCAGCTGTATAAATTGATAACATGATAAAATTGTAACCTACGTAAGTCACTCTGGATAAGAGCGTCTGGGGTGCGGCATTGACGTGCTCCACAATTCTCGGCCTACACAAAATAAATAAATAAAAGAGCACTGTTCAGTCCATCTTCAGCCTCTCATCTCTGCCCCACCCCAGACATCACTCCACCAGCTGCTTTAGCCTCCATGCTTTTTCCCCAGGTTGTCCTTACCCAGAGTAGTCTCCCCAATCTCAGGTAAGGGACACCACCATCATTACATTCCCACACAGACACCTCACTACCAAACAGCCACCCACAACACTTAAAAACAAACCAAACCCAACCCAACCCAGCTTCCTAAAAAATGTTCCTCTATCTCACAGCAAGGAAATGTCCCTCACTGCAAGCATTTCCATGCCCTTCTTCTCCTACCTGGCTGCAATTGCACCAACACAATAATAGTAACCAGATGCAATCAATGATCTAATTAGTTCCCCGCCCCTCATTTTACCTGAAGACTCCCTACTACAGGGCTGCAGCAAGTCTCCACTTCCTCATACACATGTTTTTGAAGTGGACTGTAAATAAGCAGTTACTATGAACACACTTTTGATGTATGATTGCAGGCTTGTCCATATGATGAATCTTGTCCCCAGACCAATGGTGAAAACAAATATGCGCACAATGTTTAACCAAAATTTGGCAACCCTAAAAAAACTGCACTCACACCAAGTTTTCAGGAGTTTTCATATTTGGCACCTATCCATTCCACAGCCGACTGCATGACTAGCACATTTTTAGTACCTAGCATGGGCTCATTAAGTGCAATCCATAACGTCTATCAAATCATTTTCCTGTTAGCATGTTTCTAATGAACTTGCCAACATGACCAGTAAATCACTACGGCAATGACCATCACAATCTTCATCATCTTCGTTACTACCAAACTAGAAGATCACCACGACTGAACACAACTATCAAGGTTGGGTGCAGAAATGTAAAATGAGGCTGAATATGAATTGCAACAATGTCAAATTATTGCTGAGGTCCTTGCCTACATACATTTCCTTTCATTTGTTTGAGATTTCAATGAAATTTCAACTGAAAAAAAAATAATAATGATGAAAGTGTCTTTTTTGTGCCTTTATGTTACTAGAATAATACTGCACATTGAAAAAATATTTTTCTTTTCTGGTTCTGAAAAATACAAAGAAAAAGATATATGCCACAGTCACCCAAGGCTCCACAAATTTGGAACAAATAAAGTAAAGGCTGCAAAGCTTCGAGTATGTTCTGCCGTACTTAAATTGACTGCAGATTGGCCTAATTAAGGAATCAAAAGCTAATTGTAATAAAGGCGAATAACAAAGTGTACAATGCATCAGTCTTTGGATTTAATTAATTTAAATGATTTGAATAGTATGAAGTCAGTCCTTTCATTTCAAACATCAGCTGTAATATGCATTTTCTTTCTTTCTTTCTTTCTTTCTTTCTCTCCATCTCTTTCTTTGACCATCTCTCACTCACAATCTAAAACAGTATTGCAGTTGTGTTTTTTCAGTATCTCTAAAAATAGAAAATATAGTCAACTTGACACCAGCTGGATTAGTTTAATAATTGCAATTCTGTCCCCTTTGTTTCCAACTTCTCTTGCCTTAGCCTTCTCTCATTCTTTTTTGTAGTATTATAGTCCAGCATCAGCATTTGCTTTTTTCAATTCATGCATGAAGCAGTTTTTTTTTTTAAGAGTGAAAAGTGGTGGCATTTGAGTGCTTATCAAGTGATTGCATCCTTTCCTGTGTGTTACATGTGCAGAGGAAGCACAGACCAGATCCAACCCTGGCATGGAAAACAGGCGGCATCACCTCTGAAGGTGACCCCTGTGAAGAGTCCTATCATCCTCCACGTAAGCACCCCGCCCCCTTCTGCCTGCCCACCACAGGGAGAGGAGAGGTCGTTGGAGTGGGCACCGGGGACCGCTCGGAGATGAAGGCGTGATAACCCTGGAGGGGGAGAGGATCGGGGGATGATGCGGGGAGGACAGAGGAGCAAGCGGAGGGCAGGGGAAGGAGGGCAATGTGGCGTGGTTGGCGTGCGTGGCACACAGTCATCAGAAATGGCTGACTGGCAGCTGAAACAGCTGTGCAGGACCTGATAAGGAGGCGGCGTTCAGGCGAACAGGGGGGGGAGAGAAATCTCGCTCCTACTTTTAAAATCCGCCTTTAAATAGGCTGACTAGAGATAGCTCTCCAAATGAGTTTCTTCCCTAATGCCGTGGGATAAAATGCCATCCGTAACACTTTGTCTGCTATTCAGCTGACACGGCATTTTATCACAGTGAAGAGTGATTTCTGCACATAAATATGATGACAATAACAACTACAGTAGTAACACTGCTGCGGCCATTCATAATGCTAGCTTAATGAGAATGAAAAAGAATAATTATTATAACTAATCATCTTTAGAGCAACATATAACAGAACAATACTTGAATATTTTATAAAGAATAATAACCGTATTTGTAAGACGCATCCAAACCTTTAGTATAATTATAAGTTTAGTATAATAAGTTTTACGCACAAACCCTTGAGACCACAATAGAGTATTATGTAGAACAGGAGAGAGAGTAAAAGACAGCATGAAGGACAGTAAAAAATTGATGGAAAGGAAGGAGAGAAAGGTAGATAGAGGGAGAGGATAGAGGGGCAATTTCAATGTGATTCTTTTTATCTCTTTTTTTTCTTATGAACATTTTTCTGTAGTTTTATATTCATGTGCTTGTTGAGTTGTCTTGTGTAATATCATTTTTAATCACAGAGTTCATAATGCTGGCCCAAGAGTTGAGAGGGTGCACATATTCACAGTGAGTTTAATGAAAGTACCAAGAGTGAACATCAACATTGTGTGCAATATCAATATTTTTTATGAGAAAGACTGATCTATTTGTGTTTTTCATATGGTGGTGCAGGTGATTTGAAAGGGAAGCAGGACAGTGAGAGAAATGTTAGATCTTCAGCTTGCTGACTCAACAATAAAGCTAACTCTTTTATTGTTTTTGTATTACTTTATGCTGTTGCCCAGTTTGATCAGTTTAATGTCAGACAGTTGCTGAAAGACCTTCTGCAGACATTTGATGAACTATGAGCAATGATGCGATCTTAAATAGCCGATGTTGCTGCTCGAGAGAGTGTGTGGGAGCTTTTTTCACTCTGTCTCTTTTATTAAATTGTCTGTGTTAAATGAGCCTAAGTACCATCCTGAGAGGACAGTGGAGGGATGGACGGGGAGGATACACAGAGAAAGGACAAGGTTGAGAGGTGATGCATCGCACCCTAGGGACAAATCTTTCCTGGGGAAGACTAGGAGGTGGCAGGACACGACCTGATGAATTGCCTTTTAAGGAAGCGGTGGTGAGTGAAGAGAGTGAGGAAGAGCGGACAGTGGAGGGAGGCTGTTTGGGGAGGAGTCAGAAAGACGCAGTTGGTGGGATGGTTGCGCCGGTCACGGAGGCCAGCATTTTGGCCTCTGTCCTGGTGGAGAGCAATGTAATGTTTTTGTTTTTGTTTTTGCTTTTTTTTTAAATCAGCATTCTGGGTAAGCAGAAAGTAGGACCTGCCTTGTCTTGGTAGAATGTCAGAGGACACCGCAACTGATCAGCAAATCACAGGACACAGGACCGTTAGGACACCATAGGAGTGTCACATCAGACACCTAAACATCAGACCCTCTGTATATTCTTTAAGAGGAAGGAGTGAGAATGAGAGAGTCTGAGACAGAGAGGGACTGCTATCAGCCTGTCTGTGTGGCGTAAAGATCAGTGGGTCTGCCCAGAGTCTGTTATGACTTGATGCCCATGAACAAGCAATAAATTCATTCAAATTGAGTTTTTTTTTTTTTTTTTGGTCGCTTGTGGTCACGTGAGAAGGTGAGGCAGAGACATTCAGAGAGAGACAATGATTTAGAAAACAGAGTAGACAAAGGGGAGAGGAAAGGAGAGAAAGACAAAGAAAGAAGAGAAGAGAAAGAGAGAGAAAGTGAGTGTAAAAGGGGGCTGCTATAGGAACAAGAAGGGGTGGGAGGCGTGTTAGTGAAAATGTGTCTTCCCAATCCATCTGTGAGTATAGTGAAGGGAAAGAAGACCATCAGCCTTTTTCTGATTACTGATGGAGAGAATCTTTTTTGCCTGACTACCCCACACTATGTCATGGCTCATGCACACCAATTAACTGTTTTGCTACCGTGAGCATGCACAGTGATTAAAACAATGAACTTCTCCTGTAATGAATGCAGACTGCTGATTATGAGGTGGAATTGGAGCACCTGCTGGGTCAGATTTCTGGGGTAGACCACAACAACCAGGTACAGGCTCATCAGTCCAGGATTATAAAACAAGGAATTGGGATTAGTTCAAATGTCAAAAGAGAGCTTTGCTGTATTGCATTTCACATTTGAATAAATACGCAATGGCTGGATAAAAATAAATATTTTACAAATGCATTATGATTAGAAATGAATTGTGAAAAACTGTGTGAAAATGACTGATTTACTCCAACACTTTCTGTTCCTCTCCTGCTTCTTAGGCAATCACCCATTAATAAATTGCAAGTGGGTTTCAGAGGCAGGCACTGTTACAGTGCATTTCACTAATCCCTCATTACCAGGCTAACTTTTATCATTCACTGTTCATAATTACTCTCAGATATTGTAATTACCAAGGGGCTATTAATTAAAGCCAAGAATTCTGTGATACAGACCCCCATCCATAAATGATGGATTGAAGAGCATATTCTATCAGGTATCCAGGTGCACATTTAGGGGCATCCCAGACCTGGCATGTCAGACGTATGACCTTTACTCCATTGAAGGTCAGCAGAACCAGACCATTATGATATAATCACGACAACTGTCATGTGCTTCACCTCCCTCGAGAACCCAAAGTATTTATTGATTTTAAAATGGTGGATCATTGTAATGAATTACCAATCTATGGTGAATCTATGTCTAAACGTACCAAGCAGCACAATTAGCCAAAATTTTTGCAACTGATAGAACAATTGATGAATGTTTCAATGCTCAATCACGCTGTGTCATAATCTATATACCACTGAAGTTATCAAATGTCATTTTAAACTGAAAAGAATTTCATCAAATATGTTTTTCACATCATTTTTATTTTTTTTTTTGCCAAATCGTGAGAGCGTGAGACACTTGATAAAGAGAGTGGAATATAAATTGTGAGTCCTTGTCCCTGCAGAATGAAACTGGGGGCATTAATATGCAGGAGATGCTCCATAACCCAGAGCATTCAACTACTTGTGATGTAGTTGAAGGCATGTATTTCACCATTCAGCCGTGCCGTAGTTAGCAAACCCAGTGCATTTCAGAGAGCCGACATCACAGTGCCATTAGAAGTACATGTAAACACTGACTGGTGCTGAGAGAGTTGTGGAGCCCAGATGATTAGCTCAGGGAGAAACATGCGTGAGATATCTGGGCGTGAGAGCAGTGTTGTTGGGTGAAGATGTGCACCGATAATGATAGAATTCAACACACGTACCCAGGACATAGATGTTAAGATAGCGAACAAACACTTAATGTGTCTTTAAACAATTTGTAATTAAGGATAACATGCAATGAAGCTCCTGCCTCAGGCAAGTGTTTCCTTTTAATCTGTTTAAGTTAAATCAACGTCCCCGCTCCTCTGTGAAAACCCCTGTTGAATGGGCTGCTTTGAAAATGTGAAAACGAAGCTGCAAGGGAGAGTGGAGTCCAGCTGAAACTGGGAAAGCTGGGTGAGTTAGCATGCTGACAGCTTGCAGTAAATGTCATTGTGAATTGTGTGCTTATTTTTATTTCTGGGAAGGCTTAGGAAATCTTGCCTGTCAAAATGACAGAATGAAGTTCTGCTTCTTCAACTTAACCTCTGCACCCCTTTGAGGTGAATGATAGTGTATGTCAGTGTGCTCACATGCATGTGTCTGTGTGTGTGTGTGGTTGTGTGTGCATGTGTTTCCCTGCCAACACTGTGCTCTGTGTAACCTATGCCCTCTTTTGACCATAAACTGTCGAACTTAGCAAATGTTTCTCTCTTTCTCTCTACCTTTCCCAATCCTCTTCTTTCTCTCTCTCTTCCGATTCCCCCCTGTCTCACTAGTTTTGCCAACCCATGTAAAGGGACCTTCCGTCATAGTGACAGCTCCAGAACTTCACTGATACAAAACCACTCTGCCCATGAGACCTTTATCAATAATTTTAGTCTTTGTATTGCTATACAAGAATGGGGTGAATAGTTTCTCTTGACATAAAATGGAAATACATTTGAAGAACTGAGCTCCGTCAGGCATCAGATGTCAATCCAGCTTGGCTGCCTGTCAACTAGGTTAGGCAGAACTATACTGCCCTCCAAAGGCCAGTAAATGTAACTGCACCTTAGTTAGGTGTAGTATTGGATTATGAACCCACCATAACTGAAGGTTATATTGGTCTGAGTTTACTCTTACACAATGATGTTCCTCATAAAAATGTGCATTAGTACTTCAGCCTTTTGTGTCCACAACAAAAGAGTGGCAAAACAAATGCATAAATCCATGTATTGTTCACATAAATGTCAAAGTCACTATCAGACTTTTTTCACTTTTTTCCCATAATTCAAGAGTGGATACACCAGTGACATTAATCATGATAGAGTTAACCCCATCCAAAGCTATGTCACTACATCCTCATTGGAATCAGCTGCCATAGTGGCGTGAACCAGGACCCTGCGGGGGCACATTGGAAGCTCGACTGTCCTACTGGAGATGGGTGTTGGGCCTTCTCCTCTTTGTCCTCTCCATTTTTCAATGGCCCTGTCCTCTTGCTTAGTTGCTTAGATAAAAGCACAATTCAGTTCAAAAGGCAGGGGCAAAAAAAAAAATACTGCGTCACATTATTAGAGATAAGATACTTCAGCACGCTCGACTCGTTTGATTTAGCGGTCTATCTCGTGTTTCCATGGGAAGCATGGCAGTCCTCGTGGCTGTCCCCAGGGACGGCACGGAACGGTTACAAACTGAGTGCTTTGTTGACGTTAGCATCCCAGGGCCCAAGCTCTCTGTATTTCCATTCTCTGCCTCTTTGTTAGCAGACAATTGAGCGCACTCCTGGGGAGAGTATCACGTCACTGTTCATTTGTGCTGGTCATGATCACCGTGCTACCCCACGGGACCAGCCAAGGAGGCTTTGAAGGAAAAACAAATGACTTAAAGAGAAAATAGATATTACATAAATAAAAAATCAGCAGGGTAAAAAAAAAGTAGAGTCTCCATTGGTGTAGAGATTTTGAAAACAAAATGTGGAGCTTGTATGGATTTTGTTGAAATGTCTGGGTCATTCTATCATGGTCCATCAGCTGCTGTCTCAATCCAGGTTTTCCATGTATCACAAAAGTGCATCAATAAAGCACACAACATCATTATGCCCATTCACATCAAACTGTCGGAATGAGAGACACCATGTTATTTTCAATTTTAACTTCTGGTGTGGGACTGACAGATCTGGGTTATGCGTGTTACTTATTAAATGCTTTACAACATAAAAACATGAGAGGTTTAATAACAAGAACAGGCCATTCAGCCCAAGTATGCTCATCATTCAGCTGACAGTGTCAAGCTTGGTCTTTTGATCTTGTTACAGCTCCTATCTCTTCTTGACTGTGCTCTGTGTGGCAGGAGGGTGCACGCAGACCTCCACTGGAATCCAGTGGGCAATCCGGTGGATTGGCATGTCTGAATCCAAGGCCCAAACTGCGGTTGTGTGCATTGCCCATATTCACATCCACATCCAGTCAGACCCTTTTCAGACTGACACCAAGACACCATGGTTTAATAGCATGCCATGTAACCCACAGGCAGGTAACCCTGGACACCATGTCATACACTGAGAAACTTTAGGGTGGCAGTATTCACTGTCATTGGGCATGCCCAGAATAGCTCTGTGGAAGCTTGACCTGTAAAACGTGCTACTACCTGCTTTGGGAAGGAGTGAGAAAGGAAATGAATGGAAATGGGGGAGGGAGTGTGTCCACTTTTTATAGTGTATGTTTTTGCCTTTCGGAGGATCTCTGTGTTAGAAAAGAAGGTTAGAAGAGGAGAGATCATATTCTGGTAAGAGAAGATTGGGATGAGGGATAAAGTACATGTCTGAATCTCAGGGGAGACTTTCATTTCTTTCACTGTTTGTCAGTTTCTCCATATATGCCCCTATGTATTACCTTGAACACACAGTGTGAAAAAACAGCCCGCCCATGAATTAGAGAAGCATATGGTATTAGCCCACCATAACGCCTCATTAGCTGCACGCTACCAAGCAGGTCTCAGACATGACAAATGCTGCACTCTTTGTCATTAACAGCAGAGATACACGCTGTGGGTGTTCCTAGAGATCGGACATGAGCAGCAATGGCCAGGAGAGCTCGTTAGGGATGAAAACACATTTTTTTAATGAGCCCTCATCGAGGGAACAGAAACACAAGACAAATTTGTTCGTTTTAGAGAGATAAGCCACCTGTGGGGAATTTCAGCTGGGGCTGAAAAGAGCAAAAAGTAGCATTTCCGAGTGAGATTACCGCAAATCAAGCCAGTCCCATTTGGCGTCCCTGGCGCTTGTCTGCCGTTGACCCATGTGTGCGTTCACAGAGAATCGTGCCTCGTTTGAGTCAGCCGTGCTCTGATTGCTCCGCTCTCCTCTGAGCGGCCCCGTCCCAGATCACAGTCAGGCTTCCCTCACCTAATGAAGCTCTGTCAGCGCCATTGACCTCCCCTCCAACCCCTTTAGTCTAATTGAAACACTGAGTGCATCATAGCAGACAAAAAAACAAGCACTGGGAGAACAGATATCTCAAGCCTCCACCGTATGCCTCTGCTTTGTCTCTCTGTTTTCCTGGTAAAACACTCTCAGGCACAAGCAAGCACTGGCACATAAAGATATATACACAGATGCAGGTACTTATTCATATATGTGGACAAGTGCATGCACACATACACACACATGCCAGGTTTCAGTCCATCACTCCTCTGATTTAAAAAGGATTATACATTGATAGACTGCCATTCTGACGGAAAGGGTCAAACTCCACAGTGACGACAGCAGCCATGGTTTCATTCACACTCAGCTGTGTGGGTAGAATTCCTCAGCGTGTTACTGAAAGGTTCAGTCTGGTCAAAATGTGTTATTTGATATGCTGTCTAATGTGCATGAATCTCTACCTTGATGGCTGAGAATGATGCCCCCAAAGCACAGTGAGCCAAGAGCCAACCTCCCTCACTGACTACCAATGGCAATATAGGAAGTGGCTGTGAGCCAACACTGTAATGCAGTGGAAGCAACAAACATTATTTTTAGCTTTTCAAATGACTGATTTTGACTTTACTGCCTCTTTAAATGCGGAACAATTGCAGCTTACATATCACTGCAACCTTGAGAGTGCCTCTCTGAGCAAGGTCTCCTGTGTGTGTTAGTGTGTGCATGCATTTGTGTGTGTGAGTCTGAGTATGTGTTTTTTTTTTTTTTTTGAACTGTTACAGGAATGTCACTGGAAAGTTTTGCACTTTAGTGTCATCACTGTGCGTTGTGTGACCCACAGCCTCGCTGGACGATAAACTGCTGAACACAAGGCAAATCTCTCTCCTTTTCTCATTCTCTCATCTGCTCTTTCTTTCTCTCTCTTCTCTTGGCTCGGCCCGTGTTAGCAGGTTCAGGAGAGTGGAGGATTCACCCGTTGGGCCCGTTTAAGCCATGACAATTTTCCCATGCTCTATTTGTTGTGTAGGCAGTGAAATTCCCATGGCTCTTCTCTGACACAGATTGCCACCATCCTGGCCCTGCCCCAGACACCCAAGAGCAAGAAGAAGGACTGGCAGCAGATACGGATGATAAACATGCTGCCCTAAATTCAGATTACATCCTGTTTCCAAAGTACATACTCTCTGTTTCAGCTCTCATGTGCAAAACTGGCCATGTCTTGAATATCATTAGACAACTTGTTTTTGGTCCTGTTTGTATGAAGCTGTGCTCCTTTTGTGATTACAGGCCCTCTTTACAGAGGTAATACTGCTGATGTACCCAGATATGATCAATTCAACTGTTCTCTTTTTTTAACACTCAGTCATAATTTTGTAGGCTATCTCTGTATCTCTGTCCCTCTGTCTGCTATGATGTATCCTGTTTTTGGGGCCAGAATACATGTCATTTTCTCTCTCTCTCTCTCTCTTGTTCCCCCTCTGTCTCCCCCTCCCTCTCTCTCAGTCATGCACCCCGATGTACCCTGCTGCTCTGTGCTTGTTGTATCTCAGTACATCTCAGTACATCCCAGTGCCCCATGATCAGAAATAAATAAACCAGATGGGGCTGGTGTGGAGCCTCATTTCTGTCATTTCACTGCTTCCCTATGGTCCAACTGCTCAGAGCAGCCACTGAACTCCAGCAGCCCTGAACTTTCAGTCTGTGCAATCAGAAGGCTACTGCACCTTGATTTAAAATTATTTAAACACACAGGTTACTGTTTTTCCTGCACTGGATAAGTGTTTTACAATGTGCACTTGAAGCCTTGAAGATTGAAGTCCATAAGCCCCACAACTACCCTGCGCCCTCCCACTCTCGTGTTCCCCTGCACACCCAAAACACCCCTAAAAATCAAAAATCTCTCCTACCATCCTAACCACATCTCCACTTATTTACCTTGAAATTGTACACAATCCTCAGCACCCATTTTTGTTGCAGTTGTTTGTTTCTCCATTTTGCAAACTACTAGCAGTAAAAACCAGACAGCTATTTCATGCCAAAAAAAAGTTCTTTATTCATTTTCCTTGATGGATGTATAATGTATAAGCACAAATCATTTTACTGTTTCTCTCAAGGTGAAGAAAAACTTCTATTTCCAATAAATGTCTCTCTCTCTCTTTCTTTCTCTCTCTCTCTCTCTCTCTCTCTCTCTCTCTTTCTTTCTCTGCCTCATCAATGGCACCTGTACATTGAGGACTAAGCTGTGATTTCCTTCGTACAACACTGTTTGAACATTAGGCTCATCTCATCATGACAACCTCTACACTTGCACAAGAGTACTGAAGCAAGACAAATGCAATTCGTCTGCAGGCTCACACACAGCCAAAGGATATTTTCCAAACTACAACACAGTGTATTGCAGTGAAGTTGGTGTATATATAATAACAGACACTACTAAAGTGACATCATTGGAGCAACTCACAGGCAGCGGACAAATGGCAGGGTGTCTGAGGATATACAGATGCATATCCCCTGACAAACCTACCCACCTATATACCTGGCTGAACAAAGCTAATTTGGTGTTAAGGCAGGCACCTTACCAACTGAAACACTCAGCAGTCGGAATCCTCCTCCAGAATCATCCTTCAGCTGCACACAACAGTGTGTTGCCCCTGTCAGAGAAGTACTGTTCTGAGCATGTGCAACAACAGCAAGAGGAAGTGAGCTAGAAGCACAGGCCCAGTCACATGACTGGCGCTGTCTGAGACCATCTGCAGATGAACATGGTCAAATTGACCGTAGGATTATGAGGCAGATTGGTCAGTCCAAAGAGACATGTTTTAAACTATATCAAATGGGCACAAATAGAAGCAGAATCGTAAACAAGAGTAAAAAGGATGTGATCTACAAAAACTGTAATATATAATAAAGTACTTAAAAATGATCATTTGATCACATGAAGTATCATTTTGATAACTGTTAACACATAATTGACTTATGTGAATATACAATAAGTGCTATTAAAATGTTTTTCAAGGAAATTAACATTATGTATTTGTTATCCAAACCATTGATACCAGTAACCAGTACCCTTGCTTCAGAACAGGATCACTCACCTTCAAATATGCATATGCAGCTTAAAATTAATTATTCAGATGAAATATAATATGACTGGGGAATATTTCAGTCAAGTTTAATTACATTATGATTTCAAAATTAAATAAGAAAGATTGACATTATTTGAATTATCCTTTGGATTCTTTGAGGAGGATAAACCTTTTGCAGCTTTGGAATGCCAAAAAAGATAAGTAAATTAAAGTGGAATGTAACTGCTTGGTTTAATATATTGATGAATTAATTTAAAAGGTAGTCTGTGCGCTCCTTCGGTCATTCAATTAATCAATCACCACTGCCCTCTCCAATAAGAAATGGGAGTGCCAGGCAAGTGTCTGGAATCGATCACCAGCCCTGTGCTCGTGTGTGCTGCCTCTCTGTCTCCACAGTCACCCCAGGTGTATAGACACAAGGGGCATTATCCATTTAGCATTAAATGACCCATGCAGAGGACAGTTTTCAGGAAGAGGCAAGAACCTCATCAGAGGTTAGAGCCGTGATCTTCCTCAGCTATTAATCAAGTGGTGAAAACCCACACAGTTGCAGCGGCAACGTTGTTAGTCTGTAGGAACAGCCCCGCACAGCTTGACAAGAATGCCATGATCTGTCATGTCGTAATGTCACATGTATGTGTGCGCTATAACTCATAGTTGTCAGGCCCTGTTTCCTTTGCCCTGGTCCAGGGTGACTTAGCTGCACTGACACAGATCCAGTTGAAGCCTTTCATCTTGCAGGCAGCCTGTTGCTTTTAGTCCATTGTACTGCAGCTCTCTATCTCTCTATCTCCATCCTCTCTAGGATGTTCTGGAGCGTGGTTTTGGTTACACTAAAAACTTTAATTAAAACATTAAGATTACATCATACATTAAGATACATTATTCACTGTAGTTTTCAATATGGAGGTGTGCATAGCAATTGGATTTGTGAGCAGATGTCTGCAGGTTTGGATCCCTCTAGGATCCCCCCAGGTTTGGATGTTGGCATACAGCTGTGGTACCAATGGGCTTTGAATGCTGGTGAGCAGAGATTAATAACAAGCTCCGCTCATGGGAAAAATGTAAGCAGCTCTGGACAGAGGCTTTATTCTAAGCAAATGAATGCTTAAATGTGATCCATGAACATGAATATGACTCTGTTACACTGGTTCCATCCCAGCTTGTCTCACTTGAGATCTGACCCCATGCCCTCATAGACCCTGGGGCCCAAAGATGGATCTTTGCTCCGCACTGCTCTTTCAACTCTTCCTGTAGCAATGCTGCTCACTGTGATCAATCCCTGCTCTCCTTTCTAAAGCTCCAGAATAAGGGGATAGGCCGGCCAGCACTGCGGGGCCTCAGTGTGATAGTAGTGTCTGCTAATTGCCCATGCTTCATCTGCACTGACCCTGACCATACAGGAGCCCACAGGCGACCGGAGCCATGGACCCAGTCTGTTTGAAGTGTTTTCTCCCACAGAGGAAGTGTGACCAAGATGACCGCTGTTAATGACTCGACAAAACAAAAAAACACCAGGATGTAATTGGTCGGACTAGAGAAAAGATAAAATGGGCTGCTTTTTTGGCAGTTTTGAACTTCAAACCCGGTCAAACACACTGTGAGAACGCCCAGGCCCTTAGGAACTGTGTGTTTCATTAGAGAGATGAAAGGCAGATATCCAAGCAGACAGAAGCTTCTGGGGCTGAATATACACAGTAATTTTCATCCTTTGTCTCTCTCACAACACACACACACACACAAAAGCATACGCATGCTTATATTCATTATATATATATATATATATATATATATATATATATATATATATATATACTAGACTTGTGTTTCAACAGAAACACAAGTTTAGTATTATAATGTATGTGTGTGTGCGTGTTTGGGCATAACATGATATCCGCACACATAATTTACACATATGCACAAACGCATATACATAAGAGTGGCTAACAAATGCATTATCAGGTAAACACACACATACACAGACACACTGGGAGAAAGCTGCATCTTTCTCTATGAAAGCCAATGAGCAAATCTCAGAGCTGCTCCTCGCTTGTTTGCATGGCCATTTCTCATTAATTTTCCTGACTGCAGGACTCCAATTAAACATCCCTCTTCCTCTGGCCAGGCGGTCATTGATCACTGTCTCAGCCATTATATAAGCGTATGTGTTTGATCACTGTTATAGCTGAGAGGGCTCTGGGGATGGTGCAGCATCATTGTCCTCGACAGGCTCTGTCATTGTGTTGTAGTCATACTAATGTGGCTACAGGACAGGAGAGGAGAAGGTTGGGCCCCTCTTTAAGAATGTAGATGTAAAGGATGATTCCTCGTATCTTACTTTTTGATTTTGTTTATTCATAAGGTTTTGTTATTTGTTTTTTTGTTGCTGCTGTTGTTGTTTTCTCCCTCTGTTGATTTCTGTACTTTTTTAAATTTATAGGGCAGGGTTTTGTCCAAGGCGGGGTTATAGAGGTTTTGTTTTTTGTTGTGTTTTCAGAATGAACAGCCCTTCCTTTTTTAATGAACACTATGTGATGTTCCAGTAAAGTGGGGGTAAAACTCCCTCTTTAAGAATGGAAGGGATTGCTTCTCCAAAATGGCCTCTTGAGATAATGCATCGTGCCAAGGGAATGCTTCATTTGGTGGAGCACCTAAAAACTGTCCTAAAATTGTGTAGAAATTGAAAAATTTATTCCGTAAATGTATTACATCCTCTTTCCTCCTCCCTGCTCATCGCTCTCCTTCTTCCTCTCTCTTTTTCTCTTGCTCTCTGCTACTCTTGTCAGTCTCCTTCTCTCTCCTTCTGTTTCCCTTTCTCACTGTCCTCCTTCTTCCTCCGTTCCTTTCACTCACCGGCTCTCAGGGTTCCATCTGCACTTGCCACAGTCACAGTTCTGTGAGTTTAATCGCTGCTGCTTGGCCCCTCTGTGAAAGCAATTACAACAGCATGGTCTGGGAGAGGAGTCCCAGGCAATATCACAATGACAAATCTATGTCAGAGTGTATGAATGGGAATGAGAGAGGGAAGCAGGGAAAAAAGTCAATATGGAGGAGCACTGAGAGGCGGCAGATAGCAATGAAAACATAATGCCACATCTGTTAGTGGTAAATAATCAACTTGCATGCCTTTGATGTGAAGCACAAGGTCACAGTTTGCACTTAAATTTCTTAATAGGATGCATCAAGTGCACCACAATAGTACATTTGGTCCAGCAGGCTAGATTTAACTCATTTTCCTCTCACCCCACTCTCTCAGCACGGTGTTCACGCCGGTGCGATTGCCCCGCAGGGCAACACTGTGATCAATCAGAATCCAACAGCTCTTGATGCTCTCATGCTTAAATGACTTTGGCTCTGAATTAAGCACATTCTGCTTGTGCTGCATTCTAATAGATCTGTTGTTTTGAGTGTTTACCTTTCCTTACCCACAGAGGTCAAAGGTCAGATAACCTGGAATGACGTTAGTACCTCATTAGTAGAGAAACACAGAGCCACATGTGGATGCCTGAGTGAGACATACTTTACTCTGATGATAAACAATTAAACTGGCATATTAATTCAATGAATTCTTATCTGACTATCTGAGATGTGATGAGAGTATAGTACAGGTTAACTTGGACAAGTGTGATTGTTTCTTGGTCATACAATGGTGGATGACTGTTCTTCCAACTGTTCCTGGCGGATGACTGTTCCTCCAACTCAACCAAGGCACGTGAAAGGGAACCGGTGGGATTTTTTAGTATTTGGGGTGTATTTCAGGACTGTTGACCCCTGCCTCAACTCTCTGACAGATATAGAGTATTTGTGGCTAACAATCTTAGCCTCAGTGATATGGCACTTGCTGACTGTGTTGGATCTTCCTCCAGGCATGCTCTAGGAGATCCAAAAGGTATAAGTATATTTTTGTGTGCACAGCCAGAGGCTCCACATCTAGCATAATTTGAAGGAGGTCAGGAACTTATAAATCTATATGGCAACACAGAAGCCTTTAGATTTCAAGTGGTGCAAAAGCATTCTCAAAACCATGTACTCAAGGGCTCATTTGCCTGTGTCCTGCTCAGAGCAGCAGGGGGTTGGGGCTGGACCAGCTATTTCTATTAGATAACAGAAGCAAAAATAACTCTTCCTTCTCCTTCTTTTTACAGTGCTGTTTGACTGTTATATTTGGGCCTTAGTCAAGACCACCAGGGTAGGGGGGGAGATGGTTTTGTTGTGGTGGGGTCATTGTTATATAATCCTCAAAATGTTTTCCCATCAGCCAGTACATCTTCCCTTTCTTTTAAAGACTCTTTTAAAAAGTCACCAAGATTGGTCATCTTACAAAATTCGAATTGAGAAGAAAGAACAAATTGACAAGGCATGGCAGGTGTCATTGTACTCACACAATAAGGGTATTTTTGGAGGGGCTTAATAATTCTCTTTCCACCTACAGCTCAAAGTTCCTAAGGCCATTTAGTTGACCAGATAAATGCCAGGGCAGCGGAGCTGTTTCCCTCATAGGCCAGCAAGAATAGAACCATTACAGGAACAGAGGTACTGTTAAAATGGTGCGAGTTAAAAGGTGTAACCTTTGTGATGCAGTTGTATGCTACGTGTTAATGACCTTTTACTTTTTTTTTTTCAACAAACAATTGGAAAGAATTTGCTCTCAAAACAAGTTAACATTTGACACATTTCTGCTGCCACCAACAGCATGGAGAATCACTCTTGGCTCTTTGGAGGATCCTTGTTTACATGTATGCTTCTCAAAAGCACGGTTCAGTTTTAGGGGAATAATTTTGGGGAATATTTACTGTTGTATGCTAATTAATTACATTTTCATCAAGCTATAGTTGGTATTCTTCAGTTGCAACTGCACAATTCTGTAATTGTTTTGCAAGAAGAACGATGATTATTTCTCATGTTATGCTAGAGTTTGCTTTCTGTAAACAAATTGGCAATATTTTTGAGTTCTGCACCAAGTGGGCAATTAATGGGGTGTGTTGCAAAGTCGATGAGGAAGGCAAATTCATAATTACGTATGCAGACAAACAGCAGAAGTGAGCTCATATTTTGTGAGTGAGGTTTTGTTCAGCGCTTTTTTTGTTTTACAAATGACCTTTCCTGGAGGATGGAGGGGGGAGAGAAAGTTCTATGCAAATGAAATATGTTTTTCCTATTTCTGAACAATTTTCACAATGTAGAGGGAGGTGCATTTCTGTCTTCACAGATTTGTTTTTCTTTGGTTGCACTCTCTCTCTGTCTCTCTCTCTCTTGCTACCTATCTGGAGGAACACAAAGACTGGATCAAGTTTCCCAATTAATGCCTCTTTCTCAGAGAGCTGCAATTCCATCATTCAAATCTCCTACTCCTCTTTTTGAATCTTATTTTCCCACATTTTTGTATTTTTTGCAGATCTGTTAAAGGTAGTGGACAGGTGACAAGTCCCAGCAATTAAGCTCCTCTTGACCTGAGGACTTGAATAAGTGACAAGATCTATGAAAGAGATTCATGTAACTTATCATTCATAACATCACATTTCTTCATTTGACAGATTCCTCTGCAGTGTTATACAATCCCTTTATCCACAATCCCTTAACCCCTTTACCCAGAGAGGTCTTTACTCTTAAGATGCTTAGCCCCTTTACGCATGTACACCACTCCATAGTGAAGGCAGGTAACATCTCAGAGTATTACAGCATCCAGCAAGTTATACTTACCTTAAACTAACATTTGTGCTGCAACTGAGATGTATAATAATACAGGCAAAAAATCACATGGTTGTAGCAAACAATACTATTTATATATTTTACAAGGTGGCAGCTGTGTGGTGTAGTGGTAGTGGTGTAATTGCTGGTTCAAGTCCCCACTGGGATGCTATTGTAACCTTGGGCAAGGCATTTAACACACAATTGTCTCCATATATATCCTGCTATATACATGGATAAACTGTAACATACTGCATGTGAGTCACTCTGGATAAGATTACAATAATGTAATGTTATACTTTTTATATGTTTTTATCCCCAGGACATGTTGAATTGAAATGGGGGAAATGCATGACATTCACTTTCAGTATCATGCTGTTTGAGTAACTTAACAATATAAACTCTACATTTTTATTTTCAACAACTGAGTGATCATTTTCGTTCACAGTCAATAAACAAAGCATTGCTTTTTGATACTGGGACATAGTATGTCCTAGTCATTCAATAATACACATATAGTAATTCCAAATACCTTGTAAAATAAATAAATAACAGGAAATGAGGTGAAAAAAAAACAGATCAGTGGGACTGCAAATGGAAGAGGCTCCAGCATGAGCGATGCTGATGGGCCACACTTGCCCTGCTGCAAAGAGGAGTGAGGTTCTCGCTTTCTCCAAGAAAAAAGAATCCCATTGTCCTGCCCCTTCTTTCTCTGACAGAGCCTCACTCCACAGAAGGAGATGTTCCTGCCATAGAACTGCACTCCCACCGGGGCCTTTTCAGAAAAAAAAAAAAAAACATTCTTTCATTACTGTTTCCAAAATACAATTCTCAAACGTCTTGTTAGGTATGCTGTGCGCTGGTAAAGCTGAGGGTAGCACCACCGCTTTGAACTTTAATGTAACCCTACACACCCTGTCCTGTTTTTCAATGCTTTATGCTCCCCTCAGTTTCAGTCAGATTAGTCAGAATCTGTAATACCTATCTATACATGCCATATACTTTTTAGGACAAAAGCAATCAGGTCTCTGAATCATGAGATAATCAATTTGAAATCCCCTTTCATATGAGGTAAAATATTTTTTTTTTTGTTGAAAATATGTGTTTATTTGAATGCCTTCCAACAGCAAATTCATAAGCTCAGGTATCGCTACAGAGACTAATTGTATAGATTTCCTGGACTGTATGCATATAAGCACCATGTCAGAGGGATGTTCTATTGTTTTGTAATGTTAAATAAAGATCTGATGATGTTAGGCAAAAATATGCACAGAAATTTTAAAGTTATTTTTAAGTGTTATCTGTAAGTATCAACTCACTGCATACAATACATAACTATTTAAATAAATTATCATATTAATTAAATGTAAAACAATTTTAAATACATTTAAGTAATTGCAATCAAATAAATGTAAAAATAAAATGGCCCATGTTTGCTATATTACTGTTAAAATAAACAAAAATACTTTCAATAAACATTGCATTTGCTCCTGTCATCTATGTGGTTAGCTGAGCTGTGAGAGACATGTATCTGAATACACTATAGCTATCAGTGGGTAGAGACTGCGTCTTCATTGTATGCAATGCTGTTGATTACTGACATCAGAAAAAGTATCTTGTAAGACCCACATGTCTAGTACATAGCAAAAAAGAGAAAATATAGAATGACTAAGATATTAAATGAAGATGAATTGGAGTCCTTTTTGAACTAAAAGAGAGAAACACTGGTGATGAAAAAATATAAGCATATTTTGCAATTTTATGTTTACTATTTTATGAAGTATCCTACACTTTGAAAGCAAGAAGCCGCCAGTAAAAAAACTAAGTAAACATGAAGTTTCTGACCGAGTTATTCAGCAGAGAGTAAGGTAAGCACATATAGCTGCAATTTGATGCTTTTAGGTTGTAGTGGTTAAGGTACCAAAGCACTCCTGGACCCTGGATTGATTTCTGGGTGATATCATGCTACATCACAGAGCCCTTACTTGGGGGCTGACAGCTTAAAGAGAACTTTGGCATTGGCCCAATCACTTCCAATCTCAACATGGCAGGTGACAGCTGCCCTGAATGCCAAGGCGTGACTAATCAATACCCGCAGAGTGGGTCAGCATTTGTGTCAATGGGTTCAGTGGCAGGATAACATCAGCACTGGATCAAATTCTGATGGCCAAGGCCAGTGACGAGGACCTGATTAACTTTCCTTGGGGGGGGTTGCTGCCATTGTATACACCTGAAAAAGGTTGTGTGAGGACATTTGCAACCTGAGAGTTTGCACTTCAGTGTCCTTACTTCCCAGTTCCCTTACCTCAAATGAGCTGTTTGACAAACCCTTTCTCTGTCCTCTTTCTTTGTTGTTTATTTCTGTTTGACAGAAAGATATTCAAAACTACTTCATGTGTACCTTTCATGCAATAAACATGGTAGCTATTATCCTTAAAACCACATTGCCCATGTTGCTTATGAGTGGGCTTATTGTTGCTATTACATTCATAAATGTCTCTACACTATACTACCTGTCTTTTTCATAGGTAATAATTCTGATTATCCTCTGTGCGTTGTCTACTTCAATTTTTAACCACAAAAACACTGTATATTTCCTCAAATCAAACACAGAAAAACACAATCCTCTAACACAATCCATCCTAGAGTCATTTTTAAAGCAATCATTTTTAAAGCAGTGTGGATACAATGTTCCACCGCAGCAAATGCAAAACAGTTACATCCATTAGCATGGAAAAGCTGTTTTTCTCCAGTTTATTAGTCTTTATTTCTTCCAGGAAGAGCAAGAGCAAGAGAACGCACAGTTCATCGTACTAGATTTCAGTTTGCCAGATTTTGAATGGTCATTTTTTAAAGAGATTGATATTGTTCTAATAAAGCTTTTCTAATGAGATTATATGTCCTTTTATCCTGGAGATGGAACAACTGCATAGCCATCCATTCAAAAGACTCAATGTAAATATTGTTTCATTAACTTTTTTTTTCCCTCAGCCCAGTAAATTTGTTTACGGTGCTTAATTATCTTTTTTCTGTTCCTCTGCTGGCATTAAACTGGAAACATGCTCTGTGGCTATTATTACACTGGCCATCTCCACTTTTTATTGTTTTTTTTTCTTTAGAAGGGAAGACAATAACTTGGCCCAATTCACAGAGGTGCTTTCATAGATACTCATTGGTACAGAAAAAAGAGGTCACCACAATCAGCACTGACATGATAATAATAATAATAATAATAAAATCATTATTATTATTATTATAGCTTAACAGACATTTTTAACCAGGCCCTTTTTCGTTCTTCCTAAAAATGTGAGATCTCAAACCGTGGCCCTCTGGTTAAACATTCACAGTCTCTCCCTTTGGCAGTATGGATCTTTAGCCAAACTAACTGCAAAGTACTTTTACCCTCACTTGCCATTTTTGGTCCAGGCTTCTACTAAGCCTTGACATTATATTACTTTGCCTATTATTTATTTGTATGCAGAAAGAAAGTGTTTGAAACCCAAAGCATTGAGATTGCAGGCTCTGAGAGTGGGCAACAGTGTTTAGAGATTTTCCTAACCTACACTGATAGACACTGATAGTTCAGTGGAAAAGTTGAGATCACAGCACTAACGAAAAATGTCAATATCGTTGTCTGCAAACAAAACAGGGAGAAAACCGCTTTAATCATTGAAGCTGCCTGGATGTCACTGTGAGAGGCACATCTCTTCCCGTGATCTTGGTTTAGTCTCAGTTGACCCCTGAGAGGCATCAGATGTCACATGTTTCATTCCCCTCTTTTAACTTTGTTTAACCTTGCTGGCTCTATTTAAAGACCAGTATTATTAATATCTATCTATTTATGGTAGCTACATTTGCAATTTTATCTGTAGATTTACATCTACAATTGTATCTGCACCATATTAGCGGAATATTAAGTTGCTTCATGGTTTGTCAGTTAAATCAGCGAGAAAATATGAAGCACTGGTTTCATTTGTATTTATATAATATAGAACACAAAGCTGAAAACAAACCTTTTGCCAACACACCTGTGTTCCCAAAACAATTAAATGCTTAAATATTTAGTTAATTGTAAATTAATTATTCTATTAAAACATTCTTGCTCTACTGTTGTTTAAGACTGAGCATGTTCCATAGAGTGTGTGTGTGTGTGTGTGTGCGTGTGTGTGTGTGTGTGTTTGTGTGTGCGCATGCGTGTATGTTTTTTTGGTGAGAAGAGCAGGGAGTGGGAAGCATTTTCTAGGAACAAAACTTTTCAAAACTTTTTGAGTGTGCAGGCATAAATGACTGTTTGTGTGTATGTGTGCATGCACTGTTTTTACCTTTAATGTGAAATGCGTAATGACTTCAACATTGATCTCCTTTCCATACCAGCTGAAAGTTTAATTTGTGGTTTTATTTGGCCTGTAATGGCAGAAATTATAGTTTAGATAGTCAGTTGGAACAACACATCTTGTTCATGAGGGTAAAAGACATTCGAAAAACTTCAGGCTGACACTTTAATAGCACATCTTCTGTACGCCTCTTGCTGAAGAGAGATGGCTGGCCAGGCCAAAGCTCTTAGCAGGGTCCCCTTAAAATACCAAAATGTTCTTTTAGAAGGCTCCATTTATATTGTTGTATTTTGAATCACAGGCTTAAACACTACTCCACATGTTTCTTCTGAACTCAAGAGTTTATCAAATCACTGCTATTACTCCGTATTATTTTACCAGGAAGGTACTTGAGGGCATGATGTTTTCTTGGTTTTAACTGAAGGGAGCAGAGCTGTCTCTTGTTGTGCAGACCTACACAGGCCTACTTGATTTGGGTCAGCACCCTAGTAATTAATTTTTTGGGGGGACTAAAAAATGCAAGTGCGTGTGTGTGTGTGTGTGTGTGTGTGTGTGTGTGTGCTTGTGTGTGTGTGTGTGTGTGTGTGTGTGTGTGTGTGTGTGTGTGTAAGGGGGTGGGGGGGGGGTGTCACAGCCAAACAGAGGTGACAGGTGGATAGGCAGGACAGCCTCCACCACAGACCACCACAGAACCAGACAATCATTTGTCTTCAGTTTAGCGTGTTTTGCTGCATATTATCAGGCACTGTGGTGGTTGGTGAGATGATTTTTTTTCAGAGATATTCAGGTAAAGAGACATTCTTAAAGTAGCAAGAGCAATATCCCCCCAGCTCAAGAAGGTATTCATTATCACTATTATATTCCTATTATGTTTACAGAACAAACCAAGAGCCTCCAGTCACAGCACAGACACAAAGGAAAATCCTTCAAGGTTGCTCTCTGCAACAGTAGACAAACCCAGGCAGACTAGACACAACAACAATGCACCAGAAATATTCTGCATTCAAACTGAAAATAAAGCAACATGTGTTCTTTGCCATATTCATCTCCATGTGAACTGGGCCCTGGATCATGTGTATTAATTAAACATTGTCCTTTTTTCCTGTATGTTCATATAAGGTGGATCAATGGGGTGCACACTAAATCCACGCTGCTTGCAGAGTGAATTCTAGCACATTCAGCAAGGGCTTGATAGGGATACTATCTGGAAACACAATTTCTTCAGTCTCACTACACAATGTAACTCAGCAGTATGCAACATTTATTTATGAATCACTGTACAATCAAATGGAAAAATGAATATTTTTAATGACTGAAAAACAACATTGCAAGTGCTGGATCCTGATAAATGTACATGCACTCTCTGGAGTTCACATTTTTTCAACTTCTCCTGACCTACCTTCAGCTTTGAAAGACAGCCAGAATTTTCTTTCCTTCACATTACGGAAGAGGAAATTTTGGAGCTATGATTCTGTCACTTTGTGTATACACATCACTGTCCCACTCATACTCCACATGACTAAATACAGTTAGTAATACTACCCTTATAGCGAACTCAAGCACCCTACTGGCAATGTCAATGCTCCTGAAGAAAGCCCTGTCAAAGGCAAGCATTTGAAAGAGGATCTACTAGCGCCTCAAATTTAGACCTCCCTCTAAACTTGGAACATCCATATCATGAATGAGACATCAAAGTCAGCTCAATTCATCAGTGAGATGAAGATACACTTTGGCATAAGTGAACACCACTGGACTGGCTGTTGATGCTAAGTCACACATCATGGAATGATCATGGTATACTCTGGTCATAAGGACAACCACACACATGCTACAGCCATCATACTGTCCAAGGAAAAAGGCAGAACCTTGTTTAGGTGGGAACCAATCAAGTGCGGCACCAACACTTTGCTGGTCTAGAACTAAGGACCACTTACATCAGGGGCTGGGGGCAGGATTATTGTGACCAACAAGACCAACTAAAACTTTGTGACCACCATTTAAAAAAAAACAGAGCTAGTGTAGAGTCTAGTCTGCCTAAAAAGAAGAAGAAGAAAAACCAGTGTTTTATTTTTCAAATGTTTCGCCTTGTTGCCAGCCAGCTATGTATTTCTTAGCTGTTTAGCGAGCTACTAATTTTTCACATCAATGTTATGAACGTAACATTGCTGACTAGCTAGCTGGCTAGCTAGCTAGCTGTTGGTCAGCTAACATTACCCAAGCAAGCATAGCTACTAATTTCATAACATTGATGTGAGAAATTAGTAGCTATGCTTGCTTGGGTACCATAACCTTGGTAACAGTAGCTAACCTTAGCACACTACTTTCTAACATTGCCATTGACTCACCTACCAATGTCACTTAACATTTGGCTTCACAAAAGGCTAACATTGTATAAAGTGTAGTGGACAAAGCGGAGACGTATACAGTGATGTAATGACGTGGCTCTATGGTGGCTCTCTAGCCCATGGAAAAGCAAACCAGTTCTTAGAAGGTTTGCAAGTTGAGCCAACTCCGAACCAGCACAAGCACCAGCCCAGAACTAACACCTAGTTCACGTTGGTGGAAAAGGGGTAAGTGAAAGCTGAATAAGCCTACATCTCCATTCCAAGGTCTGCAAACTCTACATCTTGCAACGTAACTAATGAGGCAGACGATGAAAATGATTTGTATAAACAGTTACTGGCTATCTCTAAGGTGTGCCAGCCTGAGATGCTCTTCGGTATGATCATGATGAGGTATGATCATCAGTAACATGATTGCCAAAATGGGATCTGACAATACCTACCTTGAGAGTGAGGGGGACTGTGGTTAAAATCACCAATAATTGTGAACAGCTTGTTGGCTTCTCTGTGTAACAGCAACTACGTCATTTGCATAAGCATATTCCCACATAAAACATACACAAGCTCACTTGGATGTCTCCTCAACCATCAACAAGATTTATTAAATCATCACCAATCATCAATGGCAAACGGCACTCAGCATGTTCAGGCGTATCGTGTTGCAATTGGAATGACCAAACAAAAGCTTGTTTTGGAGATGAACAACCATTTCAGTGTACTGAAGACAATGACCAAGACACACATAATCATAGGGTACTATTTAAACCACTTACTGTGAATCAGCTAAGAAGGTTCTGGACTACAGACAAAAGAAAGAGCAGAAAACAGATGAGGAAAAAAACATAAATGAGAAGCTAGGCCCAAATGACCTAGAAGAATGAGGAAAAGAAGTGAAGAGGAGCACCAGATGAGACAAGGATGCCTTTGTTGATTTTTTAGCCAGCAGAGCTGAGCAGACTGCAGCTAGGAGGGATGTGAACATTATTTATTTAAGATCATCTATGTGGCAACAGTACCAACTAATCTAAAACTAAGACAAAAACAGAAAATTTGCAACTGTGTGTGAAGAAGTAGCAACATGCACAGGCACCTGCAGCTGTACGGCTACACGCACAGTGCGTACCATGAGATTCCCGATTGAGATTTGTGAGCGCTCCATGAGAGAGAGAGATGTGTACGTGTATATTTGTCATGCCAATAAAGCTCTTTGGAATTGAAATTTAAAATTGAAAATTGAGAGAGAGAGAAGAGAGAGAGAGAGGTGTGTCAGAGACAGGAGGAGACAGACCACTTGTTGAAATATGAATGGCATTGGCCGTAACACTCAGTGTGGCGGTTGCATTAAGGGAAGTCCCGCCTTTCCACCAAATGGCCAATCGCTTTGTTGGTAAAGGCGTCACCTGGAAAAAGGCAGTTCTGTCATATTCTTAAGGTGAAAAATGAACAGCCCACTCTACTGTCACAATTATTATTAAAGTAATCAAGAGTGGCAAAGCACCTGGCATAGAATTACTCCATGCAGTGATGTTGAAAGCCAACATCACCATAGCAACAAATGTTCTGACTGACTTTTTCAAAACCATTTGACTCAAAGACCCTAGCCCTGAAGACTGGTCAAAAGGTCTAATTGTCAAACTGCCCAAAAAGGGCAACCTCCCAAATCAAATAAGCCCAGGGGTTGTCCAGCAGACCATGATTTCCCATCTGGAAGATCTTTGCCAGTGACTGCATTGTTATTTCCTGAAACCATTTCAACCTTCAGGAGGTAGACTAGACAGCTTTGCCATGCATTAATATCAGCATCAACACAACAAAATCTCAAGTGATGTGAGTCAGTGTCAACCCTCATGCTCCAATTACTGTTAATAGTGAACCACTTGAATTTGTGGACAACATTTCATACACAAAAAGACACCGAGGCAAGGCTTGGGACAGCTCATGGTGCTTTTGCCCAGCTTTGTCCCATCTGGAAGTCAGAACAGTCCAGCCTCAAATCCAAAATCTGTCTTTACAACAAATCAAATCAGATCAAGGCTGTCACGTCAAATCTTTTCCATGGTATAGATAAGAATGCTGGCGGTTTCTCAAGACTGACAAGGGGATAGAGGCCTTTCATACTGTCCTTCTCTGGGAGAATCTTCTGAATCTTCTGGCATAAGAAAATCTCCCACAGGGATCTCCTTAAAAAGACAGGATGTCACCAAAGTGATTAATAGCCAATGTCTCCAATGACTCAGTCAAGTACAGAGAATGGACCATGGCTGAGTCCTTTCAGCAGTGTTGAGATGGACACCACCTAGCAAGAGGAGATCTGGATGGTTAAAACACATCTGCCATAAGACCGTGATGGCAGAGCTGGTGAAGATGAATCTTACATGAATAAGAAGCAGATGAGGCAGAGATTTTACTGTTGAACTGCTACCTGTCCCAAATAAATATATGCAAAAAAAAAAAAAAGTGTGTGTGTGTGTGTAAACAAACCTGTATCTGTGAATCTGCAGATATGAAGTGCCTTTAAGGCCACTGCATACATTTTGTTATTGTCCATTTAAACACTGACAGACTTGTGATACAGCTGCTGCATATTAAACATTTCAGTTAAGGGCACAATCTCTGGTCTCTGAGTGTTCCATAGAGTATCCCCCCCCAATTTAAGTTTTATGTACCCTACAGAAAAATGGAAAAAACAACAGAAATAATAGAAACGTTGGAATACTCGTTGGAAACGATACAGGGAAGTGAGAGGGAGAGATAGAGAGCAAGAGAGCTGCATGGCATGAGCAGAAAGACAGACAAAATGATCCGATCATCTTTCTTTTTTACTTAATGACCCTGACGCTGTTGGCTAATTATTTTGTTGATTTTAGCAGTCATCTCTCAGTGGTTAGAATCATTCATAAATTCTATTATTTTGCATCTTGTAGACCTTCGTTCCGAGTGCTCCGATTCCCTAAATTGTGCGCTTCACCACTGCTGAGAAATGTATTATTTCATTTTGAAACAGCAGTCTTGTTGTTATTTAGCCTTTCAGAGGCTTTTGCATGGTTAAATAAATGAATTTCATTAAACCTACCACCAGACCAATTTTAGGTGGTGACCTGGCAATCTGCCCCAAATATTCCTATTTCATATTATGGCCATGATGCACAAACACATGGAAAAGGTAGGGAATTGTTCGCAATCTAGTCAAAAAGCCACTATATTTCCGCCCACAGGCTGAAAAAAAAAAGATGAAATAGGCATAGCAGGATGATAATCTACTGTTTTACTACATAAAAAGATTTGCCCCCTCACCATTTTTACCTGCCCCCTCAGTCACGTCATCCTGGCACTGGGCCTGGTACCAGATTGTAAGTAAATGCATCTAACCAAGTCCTATCCTTGTGCATTGCAAGGATTAAATGTGTATCAGCGAGGGTGAGTTAAGAAAGTTAATCTCTCTTATTGTGTGGCAAATAAAAGAGTTGACGCAGCCACTCTGAGAGTGAGTATCGATGGAAAATAAAAAAGCTTTAAGCCTGCTCCATAACATCAAGCTACAGTAAGACTAGCTGTTGCATTCCAACTGTGTGTACTTCAATCAATACCACTTTACAATTGAAAGAAAATCAATATAGAATGTAGGGTAATATAATGCATTTTTTAACCTTCAGAAGACAGTGTGAAACCAGAACTTTAGATGAGGTTTCCCTCCTGCACAGTCCAGGGGTAAACCAGGTCCCCAGATCTTGACACAGAAAGCTAAATTTTCATTTCCCCTGAAAGCAAAATCTATGTGAACTTCAGGCAGAGTGCTCAGTGCATTAATCTTATCAGAGGTTTCAGAATTTTTCAGCAGCATGGTATAAACAATCCAAGTATATATTTTTCATGTCTTATATTTTGTATCATGTGTCATTACTATAATAATTTAATTGTGGCTTACTTTTATTTTCAAAGTATTATTTACTTTGTACATATTAAAAAATGTGTATGTCGTGCCTATTCATAGAAGAATTTCATATAGTGCCGCTTAAGTTTTCAAATCAAAATAGAATCCAGATGAATCCGTATCTCTGCTTATTATGAATATTTTTAAAAATATATACATATGTGTTTCTTAATAGATTGTATACCCTCTCATTTTGGAAGTCAAGTAAATTGTATATATTCAAATATCCCGTAGTTTCATAGTAATCTCAATCATAAACCATACAAATTGTCTGTTTTTTGGGAGAAAGGCTCCTGTTATGAACAAATGCTTGAAAATAAATCAGATGACAGATTTAAAAACTGGGGGCTTTTTATCAGTGCTGTAGAGAATCCATGCAGATTCACTGATCTTTAAATCACCCGGGAATTCTGTGCAGATTCATAAATCACCTGTAAATCACCTTTTCCTATTCACTATGCTCACTGCACCATGTACCGTACAGATCACTGAATGAAAGCAGACTCTGGAGCACAACACATATCTTCCCATCTGGCCAGGTAACAAAGCATCATGAGATTTGTAGACTTTTCCTTGACAATGTATGATTAATTGTGTCCATAAGTAAACTACAGCAAATGGTCTGCATCTTGGCCGGAACAGGGTTGTGATATTTTGTGTGTATTTCGGTATTGTTTGTTCTTTTGATGGCTGGCTCCTTATAATAAAATACTAATGACCTTATTTACTTTGTTGTCACAAAACCGAGATTTACAATAAGAATTACAACATTAAAAGTCCAACAACGAAATTGAAAGGCATGAGCCACCATTACTTTAAATGCTATTTCTCAAAAACAGAAACTTCTGATCTTTCCCTACATGCTAACAGTGGCCCTGAAAAGATACATATGTGTCACTTTATATTACAATGTAGTAGCTTCAAAAACAGTTTTATTTTAATAGAGACTGAGAGGGTTGGAGGGCAAGGGAAATGGGGAGCTTTTGAAGTGCCAGCCCTCTAACATGTCTAAGCAGCAATCTATTATTTGTCAGTTTAAAGTGACAGACTGCTTGTAGATTCAATTAACTGAATTGGATTAAATTTTCCCCTTTTTGTCACCTTTTCTTATTGCCTTGTGAACCAGAGCAGATTTTTAATTAGAGTCCCTCCCTCTCATCAGCAGCAACTCTGGACTGAGCTCTAAGGTAGGATGTAAAGCTAAGGGTCTGTTTAAATCATGACTCCCATTCTCTGGCTGCCACTCAGCACCAAGGGTCCATATAGGAAGACTTCACTATCTCAGCAGAACTAACATGTTACCATAGGAAAATACCAAAAATGAGTAACAGAGGATGTATAACTATGTATGATGATGATGATGATGATTTCTGAGAAGTACTAGTAGTAATAATACTGGTATTTATTTATTCACTTACTTTTGTATTTTCTGTTTGGAGGATGGCCTTATTTGATATAAATTTATAGTACATGTTGAAGAATATGTAAGTATAGCAAAATTAGTAGCATGTTTCAAAGTTTTACTAGCAGGACAGTAAATCTGTTTGATGTGATCAATCATTATCAAAGTTGATTATCCAAGTTAATATTCATTTTTGCATCAAGGACCCTTGGCAGCAAACAGTAAAATCCTATGTCATCTTACATTGCTTACATTTTTTTAGTCAAGGAAATTGTGCCTCAATCAGAATCCTGTCAAACAGGATTTTGTTGTCCAAATGCTATGTCCCCACCACTGCCCCACTCTACTGTCTAAATACAATCACATTCAAAAAGGCATATTATGCTCCACAATTAAAACCGTAACCATGGAGCATGTCATGACCTCAGGGTGAACTGAGGTCAGCTGCATCATTCGGAGTGCATTTTGCAGGTGTGCATGTGTGTGTGTGTGCATTCATGTATAGTTATGTGTGTGATTGTAGGGGTGTGCATGCAACTGTCTCTTTCTCTTCTACCTGTCTCAGGGCCATCCCTGACCCAACTCACCTGAAATTACAATTTCAAAACAAGAAAAAGGGCCCTGGGCATGAAACAAAATGAAAGAGTAACCAGAGATTTATTGAGAAGACGGCACGGCAGCAGCCAGTGTGAGGCCTAGCTCAACAGCGTCTCCTCAGTCCAGACTACAGAGTGCAGAGATTAACTGTTCATTAACTGTTCAACTGCACTGCAACTCAAGGTTGGTACCAATACAAAATTTAGAAAACAATACATTACCACACAGTACTCCAATAGGATAGTATAAACAGTTTAAACAAGAAAATCTTAAACTTTCATTGCTGCATGATTGATGCAAATATCTGAAACAATGCTATAGTTTTCTTGACTAAGTATTGGTGGAAAAGATTGAAGCTTGAAGTATGTATGCATACAAAAAGTTTGGGTTCAGGAATGACCTCAGCTAGTTGTTTCATGGTTCATTAAAAGAGGTCATTACATCAGGGGTAGTATAGACACCAAATTAAACTGAAGATTCACTAATCCAGTTCTCAGAAGTGTATTTGTTTAAATAAATGGGTGA
Source organism: Megalops cyprinoides (assembly GCF_013368585.1). NCBI lineage: Eukaryota > Metazoa > Chordata > Actinopteri > Elopiformes > Megalopidae > Megalops > Megalops cyprinoides. The sequence goes on from NC_050591.1 coordinate 20,459,159, forward strand.
ATGAAATAAATAAGCACATAGTTTTCAGGGATTGTATAATAGAAATGTGTTTAGTTTAGTTGCTTGCATTGATTGGCTTGGGGCAGTGAAGCAGAATCACTGAGGATATTGTGCATACAGCAATACAGCAGAGACAACAGGTGAAGATAAAGAAAGCAATTATATAACATAAATTATCATTACTTTAGCAAAAACCTTGTCCAAAATAAAAACGTTGTTTCAGTCCATTTTGTCCTATTTTCTCATTTCTTTTCAGGGTCGGAACTAATTCCCAAATGAAGTATCATTAAAATGTACACAGTTAGCTGCATAAGCTGTATTAAAGAATTTGCATATTATAAACGTTGCATACTGTAGAATATGAAGGCTAAGTGCACTAAAGGCTAAACAATCAGGAAGTTAAGTTTATATTATGCTTTCATTGAACTCCACATAAAAGACTAAGCTGCTTTTATCATTAAAAAGACGCATCAGGGTTTAATTAAATTAGATGAGTAAAAAGAATAAAGGCTGTGCTGCATTCAGAAGGATAGGACTCAATCTGAATAACAGCATTCAAAAACAGGTTCTGAAATAATGGACTTCTCCAGTTCCCCTTTTTGTCTGTCTAGAAGAGGGACCAAATAGCACGCATAGAATGTCATGAATGCTGTATATGTGGAAAGGGAGACTGAGCAAGCAACACAGTTGCACAGAGCAAGCATGCTCAGTGGAATACGAACTCGATCCTCGACAGCAATTAAAATTCACCGCTCGGGTCGTTCATCAAACAATTTGCTATGCCCCAGTTCAAGCATGCCCTAAGCTTATGCCGCAGGGACACAGAGGTCTCTCCTCAAGCCAATGAGGTGTTTGTGAACGGGACACTTTTTTGCTACTACAGTCATCAGGTATAATGACAACGCATAACAACTGCAACAAGGATTTAACAGAGTCCCTGTATTATCATTATAATACAATTAACAGCCTCTGGTATTTTCCAATCTGCTTTGTGGTTCTAATGCCTGATAGGATGTTGTGTTTTCGTTCAAAATATATGTTGTGTTTTCATTTAAAAATATATATATAAAAAAACGTTATGTATGAGAGGGATCAGCAAATAGAACCAGTCATTTTCTTGTTGAATTTGGACAATCTATTGTATAATAGAGAAAAACTCCAAACCCTGTGAATTGAAAATAAAATTACACATAAAATGTGAATATTACATTACACTACATTGCATGCATTTAGCAGACACTCTTATCCCCAGAGACTTCCAAGGTAAGAGAACAGAAGTTACACTCAAGTTACAACAAGTGGAACAACAGTGCCACACCTGGTTAACAATATTCTAGATCAGTGAGTCCATGTACAACACCATTCGAGCGTCAACATAATTTAACTTGCCAATATGAAACTAAGACAACCTAGAAGCTGTGGGAAGAAGTCAGATACATGTAATACCATAAGTAACATACAATGCCAAGAAATAACAGATATAAACAAAATTTATTTGAAAACTTCTTATTTGTTCTAGGTTCACAGATTTTTCACAGCAGCTAATACCTTACATGACCATCAGGGAAATAATCACATCATGACCTACACACAATTTAGTTAACTAGGTAATATTACTTATTTGTTATATCAGTATTATATATTTCCTGAATGCTTGAAGCAAGCGACATAATATATAATCTGCTGTGACAGAACATATTTGAGACTGTTGGGGCGTCTCTTGGCATTTTACATAGATACATGCAGTTAGCACTAAGTTGACAGATATTGTTTAAGACTATCAAACCAATCTTTTAGTTACAATACTAACAAAACAACTGCTGTCTACAGGCTTAAATCAAACCATATATGTGTACAATGTGGAAGCATTGATACCGTTCTCAAAAGTCCAAAAAAAAACCACGCTCCATTCTAACCTTCATGGGGTGTGGTTGGTGTGGTAAAGAAAGAAATGCAATTGCTGATACCTTTGATACACTTTCTGGTTAAGTGGAGTGGGTCAATGAAGCCATGAACCTCTTTGTGTAGGTGTGAATGTACCAGTCGCTCAAAGCTTTTCATCACAACAGATGTGTTAACACAACAGGTCACAAGTCATTGTGGCTTTTTACTTTGGTGTACGGCTGAGAATGGAAGATTTCCAGAGAGCTGCTCTGATAATTAAAGATTAAACAGCTCACAGAAGACACCTGACAGCATTTGTGTCACAGAGGTGACTACTAATACCGCCTGGACCAACAACTTAACAAGGACTTACTCTTTCATACCACCTGTCAGACACTAAAGACTGTGATTGTGCAGTAGTTTCCACAAGTACTACAAATCGCAATTAAGAGAATATGTCCTCTCTTTCTGATCTGTCTTCTAAGATGTCAAACCTGTGGTGATTGTTTTTTTTTTTCTCATCAAAATTAAGACAGTCTTCTGTTGACTAGAAACAGACATCTGTTTAATTAATCATAAGGCCTGAAAGTATTTTCACAGCCTTCTAGGCATATCTCATTTCCCCTCTTGAAAGAGACTTTCAACCTTCGCCTTAAATAATCTCCCAGCTTCTTTGGTTTGTATGTTAAGTTTTTCTTTTATTTGTTTTGCCTCTATCTCATTTCTGGAGGTGAATGTTTCTCATTCTTTTCATTTACTGTTGCTTTTCATTCCTTGGTTATTGGCGAGAGGTATTGCTGGAGAACATCTTGGCAGTTCTGGAGGGGAAAATTATTAACTCTCATAGCATGGTGTCAGCTGTCAGCATTTCTAGTGCATCAGTGTACGTACACTACATACACGCAGAGCGGCCTGGAAAGGTCTGGGCAGGGGAAAGGGCAGGTATTGGGACAGGTATGTTACTCACGGGCCATGCGCTTCACTCACGGGGCGGATGTTGTGATCAAGGGTCATACATTTTACTCATGGAGCACCTGTTTTACTTATTGGGCACACCTTTTACTCACCCTGAAAGCATTTAACATGTGCAATGGGTATTCATCTGGCAAGGTGGGTTTTTTTTTTTTACTTTGGGGCACACAGTCTACTTGAGGGTGTTCACTTTACTTCCTGAGCTCATCTTCTTGAAGGCAAGGCATTGCACACATGGGCTGTACATTTTGTTCACAGTGAAAGCCTTTTTTTTCAAGGGGTATGCATTTGTTTCACAGCACATTTGAATGTACTATGGGAATTTTCTCATGGAGTATAAATCTGCTTCTTTGCTTAATTTGCCCATCAGACTGGCAAGATATTTTATTCCTTTGGGCGCTATTCTATACCACTCACCCAGTGGGTTGAACACTTCCTTGGGCATGCCATTTTTGATTCTGTGTATATAAAAGGAAGGAACATTCAGAGTTATTTTTTTTCAGTGATGAGACAAGGAACAGTGGGTGACCCAGCAAAGAAAGCATGAAACCTCTGTGCTGCTCATTGTTTGCCTCAATCAGGATTTTTGTGTTTTTTATTTGGTTGTTTGGTTTGTTTGGTTGTTTTTTAGCTTTTAGCATTGCAGAATAACTTCCTCTAGTCCACTTTCCTTTTGTTGCATTATGAATGAGTTGGGTTCCAGTTTTTCCTGTCCCTCTCATGGAGAGCTAAATGTCAAGTCCAATGTCTGTATTGTTACAGGGTCAGGCTGGGAAACGGCAGGATGATGATGAGATTTGCATTTTTGTCCGTAAGTTTCAGGGACAAATAAAGGCTGTTTGCTGAAATTTTAGCCTGTAATTATGTTTAAGGAACAGCCAACCATGGCAGAATTAAAAAAAAAAGATGATTAAGACCTGCTCTCAAGGCTAAGAAGCTGCTCACTGAATAGCCTGCATCAATGAATGTTCTCAATTTGTCAAAGAAACATCTTAATTTTTCATAAAATTCAGTTTCAAAAGCCACTTGCCAGTTAGTATGTAATGACCCAATGAGGAAAAAATGCAATATTTATTGTTTCATATTACATTATAAGTACAGTATATTATTCATACACTTCATATTAGACACGTGTTATGTTTTGCAGCTGTTTATTGGCTTTTAAAGTTTGATGTAAGAAAACAGTGATATCGATGGAATATTCTGGAAAATTGTGTTGTAAAAAACATAGCTATAATGACAGCACATCATGTGTTTGAAAATGGCAATAAGAATAATAACTGCTGAGTTTTCAAAGCAGCCATGCATGGAGTAAATGTAAAGAAGCCTAAAAAAAAAAAAACTTTGCTACCTTTTTTTGTTTGATTTGGGGAGGAGGGGTGTCCAGTGAGGCAGAAAGAAAATACAAGAAAAACAAAAAATAGTTAAGAGCTCTACACACAACAATAAAGAGAAGGAAATACATGAGATAGAATGTAAGGTTTTGCTAACTCTCATTTCATGCAACATTGTCCCCTGAACAGAAGGCGACAGGTCTCGGGGAGGTGTGGGGCGTCATCCTTCATTTGAACACTGGATGATTACACAGTACAGTACATGGGGCATGAGACAACACAGACCCCAGGAAATCACTGCATCCTAATTAACAGAATGTGAAGAGCCCTGCTGGTCATACAGAGCTCCGCTTTTGGAACACTGCCCCCTTTGGGGGTGGATGGCAGGGGGGTTCTTTGCTGCGTAATGAATAGTTTCCACAGTGTTGTGTTGTCTCTGACTATTATTTAGGCTGTTTCTGATCAAGCTAAATGGGGTAGTGAGGAGAGGCTAAACAGTTCACTGGGTGATTTTTCATAGTTTGTGTTCATACCCTCCAGAGCACAATTTGTTCTTGTCATTTTTTGTTTTCTGAAAGAAAGAAACAAAAAAACAGTGTGGAGAAAGAAGTTATTTGTAAGTTCATTCAAAGTGTGATAAGCTTCTGCACATTTTATGCTATGGCTAAAAATGCTTAGGCACAGTTGTTTCCCTTTGATTATATGATCTTGCATTTACAAGGAAGCCTTAAACCAAGGGGCTGAAGCCTTTCACATTGTGTGTGTGGAGTGGGGGGGTTCAGCTCAGGGGACACTTTTAGTTCATGACACTGAACCATGCATCATCTGCACACATCTTCTGCATTGTTACATCAAACACAGCACGTGTTTTGCTACCATTTTCTGGTTGCTGTTGAACCATTCATACCATGGATACAGCTTCCAGTTTTATTTAGTCAAAGAGTGTTATGAAACATTTGCACAAATCCTTCATTTTCACTCCTTTCACCACGCATAAATTCAAGATGGGGAAACAAAGGGCAAGTTTGCCCAGGGAAATGTGAGCAAGGTGATTTCACGGCACGGCCTGACAATTGCGCTTCCATATGCGCTTACCCTGTGGCGCACGAGAAAGTGGCCCGATCTCATTGGCCAGTGCGAGAGGGGCTGGTGAAGCGCCCCCTAAAGACAGGCCATGCCAGGGGTGTCACAGTGGAGTCGTGCTTTTAAAGATCACATGTTTGTCACTGCTTCTCTATTTACCTTGTCAGGGCGCGATCAGATACCCTGCCTGAGGTGTCCCGACGGAGAGACACGGCTTCCCTAATCCTGTTACATCCGGACTAATAGAGCATGCTGCCCTCACTCCATCTCAATGGGAGAAAAGACAGGGGGAAGAAATCAATCCCAGATATCGCTCAGGGGAGATAATTTGATTCCCCTCATACGTCTCGTTCAATCAATTCAGCTGGGGGCAGAATTGATCTGGACCGAACGCGGGATTGATGGGCTTTGTCATGCTTCTTCGATCCATGTCGTATAAATTATTTCTCTCTTGCCTTAATTGGCTTAATCAAGCTCATACGTACCTTCTTTAAGGACATGTGCCCAGCATCGTTGCATTGTTGTATGAAAAGCAGCACATGATCTGCCACTCTGTGGAGGTCCAAGTTGAGCCTTTTGCACTATGGCTCACTCAGTTTTTTAAGGTGTAAATCGGTTAGTAATAGTGAGGAAACCATAGAAGCAGCAGGGCTCCAGGCCTTCAGGGACAGGTCATGGTGTATGTCTAATGAGATAGGCAATTGCTGTAATAATCATGAACAACAAATAATAACAATCGTCATCATCATCATCACCATCATCACCATTATAACAATGAATGCCCAAAATGCTTAAACACTTCATGTCATCATTGTCATTTTCAGTTTAGAATATGTTCATAAACACACTTCAGATGACTTCATCTCCAGGATTAAAATCCACAGTTGCCTCTGTTGTGTGTTTGTACATGTATAGTTTTTTTTTTTTTTTTGTATGGTTCAAGGACACTAGCCATTCAAATCTCAACTTCAGTTAAATTGGACACATGTGCCTTCAATACTCAATTTTACTGGAATTCAAAGTCTAATACAATGGCTGCTGACGTAGACATAGATACTTGTTTTGTTGCAATTTTAGACTAAACAAGTGTAATCAGCCGAAATGAAGCCGAATGTTGCTGTGCAGCTTTATACAGAATCACCGGAGACATTGTTTCCTTTCACAGTCAGGTCTGAACAAAGAGAAAACCAATCAAACATTGTTGTACTTCAAATTACATTTTACTCGTGAAAAGCTTCCCAAGAGGGTTAGACCATTGTAGGCAGAGCAAGAGCACTCCAAAGAGACCTTGGGACTGTAATCCATATGCACGATTATAGCATTTATTATCTAAGCTTTCACAGGAAGCACAGACTCATGCTTTCGATGTCATTTGACACATTTTTGAAGTGTTATGTGCCATTGAAATGTCAGTTTGGGTTGAAACATCACCCTATTACCTGTGTACCTGTGCTACCTGTGCAGGCATGGGTAATAAATAACCATCTAAGCAAAACTGTGAAGCATCCAAAAATGAAATGTTCTGATTCACAACCTTCTGGTGTCAGTGTGGACGTCCTGCTTGTGATGCAGGTTTTACCTCCCATATCTTTTTGTATGGTCAGCTGTCCTTTCAGTCTCCTAAGTCATCTAACCCATCGCAGAATGTAGGATGGGGAAAGAAGGAAGGACACAGAAAGAAACTGAGTGGGGACTCATTTGCATTTTCAAATAAATTTCTAATTACTGCAAGCACCATTCTCGTTATCTGTAAAACAAACCTCTCAAGATAAAAGGAGGATTGTCTCACAGATGATATCACTAAAACTTCAAACGCCCAATTAAATTCGAACCCCCCCCCCCCCCCCCCCCCCCCCACAAACTCCCCCTCACAAAAAAAGAATAGCAATAAATAATAAATAAATAAAACAAAGAAACAAAAAAATTAAAAGGAACAAAGTGTTCTAATTCATGGAGAGAGATACTGAAAACAGAAACACATAAACATTACAGGGCACATGCACAAACAACAAAGAGATGTTCCCTCACACATTCATTCTGATTTTGTCATTATGGTTTGATTCAGCCCTAATCGAATCTGCAGAGTGATTTATAGACCCTTTTGATGAGCCCTGCTTCAGTAATCCTGACATAAGGTGATTGTATCCAGGACAAAATGAAACCTAATGGAGGAAAAAAAAAATCACTTAATGACAAAATCTGGGGAAAAAAAATACGTCTGTGCTCGTGAACCATTGGGTGTAGTCATCATTTGAATGTACTGAGGTGAGGGGTGATGTATTCTGGGTAATGAATGGATTATAGATTACCAATCTTCCTCAAAGGCACTGATGTTGTGTATGTATGTGCGTGTGTGGGGGAGGGTTATAACCTATAAACCTACCTCCACTCATAAAGCACTCCTGAATGGGCTTCCTATATGTATTAGACCCCTATTGTTCCCAGCACTGACCTCAGAGCTTTGTAGAGACCATCAACCTAGAGAAATCAAGGCTATCGATCCAGCCCTGCATTCGTTCATAACTCACCCGCTCTAAATGAATGAGGAGAGAAAGGAGTTAGGGAGGTAAATGGCTTTCCTTTGTTGCCTCTCAATTCCTCCAAGGCATGGGACCCTTATTTCATGTTCATTGGAACATATTTGCATGCGCTCTGGATTTTTTCAGGTTTGCATTACATGTATTTTAAACATGCAGCATTGAATTTGTAAGCATATAAAGGATGTACCTTCATGTAAATAAATTTAATTTAGTTAGTGAATGCACTTACACACTCTAAAAATGTCTATAATGTGGTCAGTAATATGTTTTCCATGTGTATCTCAATAAATAATTATAAATATGCATGTAGAGGATCCTTAATTTCAATTTTTGGATTTACCTATAGCAGATTGATGCCATCAACTTTCATTTCATACACTTTTATATTTTTCAGTAAAACACTTTATTTTATTATGAGATGTACGGTTCAGCTCCACCAGTGTAGCGTTTATGCATTTATATTACATACATGTTCTCTGTTCCAAGAAGGCCTTGTTGTCTTTCTTTGCAGATTACACATGTGGCCCTGTTCTGTCTTATCGACTTTTCTGAACAACCAGCCAGCGAATGTGGGAGTTGTCAGATGAAATTTAGGTGCGTGCAATGGGATGGGATTATAGTGTAGCTCCTCCTGAGAACTCTTTAACAAGGACACCTGGGGTGCAGAGAGATCTGCTGTGATCTGTCCTTGTGAAGCCAACATGCCCAGCCATCCACCCCCCACCCAATGATTTACACAAAATCTCCAGATACTGTATTTGTCTTGTTTTTAGGAATTTCTCTGGATGGACAGTCATTCAGGTCATAGAGGTAGCAGCACGGAAAGAGGGGGTGGGAAACAAAGGGTGCGAGTGACCAACAAATGGATAGAGGAAAGAAAACTGAACAGAAAATCGCTTCCCTCTCCTTCCACCTGTGCACCATTCAGGCGTCCCTTCCGCTGAACCCCGAGGTGCAGAAATGCAGACAGGGGACTGGCAGGCCGGCCAATGCCTGCGTGCTCCTTTGACAAATCAATACATCATGCAGATTGATTCTGTCCTTCTTTGAGCCATTTAATGAGCTCATTCTTGTCCTCTCCGTGTCCCTGTTGGGGAAGTCTGAGCTAAATGTGCAGGGCCCATATTCGCAGAGACACAGGGAAGAGGGTTAACAACATCCAGTGCTCTCGCGTGAGTCCCTAATCCGGATCGCTAATTAAGGCCAGGTGATGTGGAATGGAAATGGATGGCCTTTGTGTGTTGAGAGTTATCAGTTATCAGGTTGTGCATACGTTTAGTCATGTGCTCTTATATGTCTTACTGGCGCTGTTTCTACTTTATCTGTCAGGCACGTAGAGTTCTGGAAAACTCAACAAAACAATTAAAAAGGAGAAGTTACTGGCAATGCTGGACCGCATTCACGCATGGCGAGAGAAATGTGAGCCAGGGAAAGGGGGAAAGGGGGAAAGGGGGGGGGGGGGCGGCAGGGCGCCCCCCCCACCCCCGAAAGTGAATAAATTGCGGAGGCAGCTGACTGCATGTTAAGGAACAGCGGTGAGCGCTAATGAAAAACACGGGAATTTCGGCGTGTGCTTTTGCTTTGCCGCTCTCCCTCTCTCATGTTTGCTAATGAGAAGCACCTGTTAGCCACTTTCATTAGAGCGGCTCCCATTCAGGCCCCATTAGGCCTGCACTCCGTCTCGCGCCTATTTCAGGGAATTCTGCACTGCAGACAACGGGCTTCATTTGCTCACTTCCCAATGAAGATGAATTGTGCGGATGGGACACCAGGGTTTCATCAAGCGTGGTAATAAGCAGTATTTGTGTGATATCAGAATAATGGCCCCGGTAGCACTTCCCCTCATAAACAACACTTGTTTGATTAGATAATGGATTGTGTTTATTTCTTCAATCGCACATTTCATGAATTGAACATTTGTTTGAATGCCATGATCTGTGTCTGTTATAAATTACTTTTTTAAATAAATAAATATTTTTTGTACCTGTTTTTTGTGAGCAGGCTGCTCTGTAGAAACAAAAAATCAGAGGTATGTAATGTACAGTGCTGGCCAAAAGTATTGGCACCCCTGCAATTCTGTCAGATAATGCTCAATTTCTCCCAGAAAATGATTGCAATTACAAATGTTTTGGTAGTAATATCTTCATTTATTTTGCTTGCAATGAAAAAACACAAAAGACAATGAAAAAAAAATTAAATCAATTATCATTTTACACAAAACTCCAAAAATGGACCGGACAAAAGTATTGGCACCCTCAGCCTAATACTTGGTAGCACAACCTTTGGACAAAATAACTGCGAACAACCGCTTCCGGTATCCATCAATGAGTTTCTTACAATGCTCTGCTGGAATTTTAGACCATTCTTCTTTGGCAAAACTGCTCCAGCTCCCTGAGATTTGAAGGGTGCCTTCTCCAAACTGCCATTTTCAGATCTCTCCACAAGTGTTCTATGGGATTCAGGTCTGGACTCATTGCTGGCCACTTTAGAAGTCTCCAGTGCTTTCCCTCAAACCATTTTTCTAGTGCTTTTTGAAGTGTGCTTTGGGTCATTGTCCTGCTGGAAGACCCATGACCTCTGAGGGAGACCCAGCTTTCTCACACTGGGCCCTACATTACGCTGCAAAATTTGTTGGTAGTCTTCAGACTTCATAATGCCATGCACACGGTCAAGCAGTCCAGTGCCAGAGGCAGCAAAGCAACCCCAAAACATCAGGGAACCTCCGCCATGTTTGACTGTGGGGACCGTGTTCTTTTCTTTGAAGGCCTCGTTTTTTTTCCTGTAAACTCTATGTTGATGCCTTTTCCCAAAAAGCTCTACTTTTGTCTCATCTGACCAGAGAACATTCTTCCAAAATGTTTTTGGCTTTCTCAGGTAAGTTTTAGCAAACTCCAGCCTGGCTTTTTTATGTCTCTGGGTCAGAAGTGGAGTCTTCCTGGGTATCCTACCATAGAGTCCCTTTTCATTCAGACACCGACGGATAGTACGGGTTGACACTGTTGTACCCTCGGACTGCAGGACAGCTTGAACTTGTCTGGATGTTAGTCGAGGTTCTTTATCCACCATCCGCACAATCTTTCGTTGAAATCTCTCGTCAATTTTTCTTTTCCGTCCACATCTAGGGAGGTTAGCCACAGTGCCATGGGCTTTAAACCTATTGATGACACTGCGCACGGTAGACACAGGAACATTCAGGTCTTTGGAGATGGACTTGTAGCCTTGAGATTGCCCATGCTTCCTCACAATTTTGCTTCTCAAGTCCTCAGACAGTTCTTTGGTCTTCTTTCTTTTCTCCATACTCAATGTGGTACACACAAGGACACAGGACAGAGGTTGAGTCAACTTTAATCCATTTTAACTGGCTGCAAGTGTGATTTAGTGATTGCCACCACCTGTTATGTGTCACAGGTAAGTAACAGGTGCTGTTAATTACACAAATTAGAGAAGCATCACATGATTTTTCAAAGGGTGCCAATACTTTTGTCCGGCCCATTTTTGGAGTTTTGTGTAAATTGATACTTGATTTGACTTTTTTTTCTTTCTCTTTTGTGTTTTTTTATTGCAAGCAAAATAAATGAAGATATTACTACCAAAACATTTGTAATTGCAATCATTTTCTGGGAGAAATTGAGCATTATCTGACAGAATTGCAGGGGTGCCAATACTTTTGGCCAGCACTGTAGCTGCATAACTGTACCCAGAAAACATAGGTTGCCCTTTCATAATTTTAAACAACATTACAGAGATTCAAGTGTTATGCTTGAGCTGGGTAGATACAAGCCCTAACTGCAGTCATGATTAAATAAAAATAATAATAACCTGTCAATCATGTAGATGAGGGGCACAGACAATTTTGGTGGATGCACGGAATTTACACAGCTAGGTTTTTACTGAAACAAATCAGGTCTGAAAAGGCACTGCATATTACATACCAACAGTATATCATTGTTGTCCAAAGTGGGATTTGAACTTGCAGTTACAGAACCATATCACATTACATTATTTAGCAGATGCTCTTACCCAGAGCGACTTACATAGGTTACAATTTCTTTACAATGTTATCCATTTAACACAGCTGGATATTTACTGAGGCAATTGTGGGTTAAGTACCTTGCCCAAGGGTACAGCAGCAGTGTCCCAGTGGGGAATCGAACTGGCAACCTTTCGGTTAAAAGTCCTGCTCTTCACCACTATGCTACACAGCCCTATGTTTAGTTTTCCAACTTCTAGCTACAATAACACAGTGATGGAGACAAAGCAGAAGACAGAGTTGTGGCAACATTGAGTGTTTTGATTTTTTCTTATGTAACTCAATTCATTGTAGAGATTCTGAAAACTTTTTTATGCTGATTGTCGCTTTCTATAGCTTTCAATGTTGCATAAGTTGTTGTTCAGTTTGATTCTGATTTAATAAGATCACATGATTAACTTCAGGTTTATGTAAGACTGTCAGGTGGCATCCATTAATCCAGACCAAAATCTTTGCATTTTTTTTTCATCCAGCCCCATAATGTTTTTTGTATAAATTCATAGAAAACTCCTGCCACTCCAGTTCCCTCCACCCCCCACCCCCCCCACCCCAACCAGAACAATGTTCCTTTTGAAGGACAAAGACACAGGAAGGGGAGAAAGAGTTGTTTTTCACACTCAATCTTCTTTTTTTTATCCAGAGTCTGATTGTTTTGGGATTATCATGATTCTGAGGCGGCATGATATGATTAACGTTTTTCACAAACACACTTTCATGTCTGCCGCTAAGTGACTTGTAAATGGTTGAGCAAAAAATATACAGACAGGCACACTCCAACACACACATACACAAACATGCAGACAAAGGCACGCGCGCGCACACACGCACACACACACACACACACACACACACACACAGCCGCTGCCACGTTTGAGAATCCTGTGTGGGCCGATCCGTCTGCAGCCCGCTTGTGGCTGCTGTGGCGGGTCTGATGGATTGGGTTTGTGTGGCAAGTACAATGCACAGCAGCTTCCAAAACGGGCCGGGAAAATTACAGTAGGCCTGCAAACTAACAGCAAGATCGGTTTATCAATCCCATGCCAGAAGCACCCGAGTCTCTGTGTCTGTCTCACATAAACATAATTTATCACCTGCGGACAAAAAAATATTCAATTCTCTCTCCCTCTGCCACCAGAGCCACAGGCTGCCCAAATCTAATTAAGAAACAAATTGTGATGACAACGGAGAAATATGCAAGTGTTCATCTCCTGCAGGCAAACTGGCATGAGCGACCCCCGCTCTCCCCTCCACGACAGGCCCTCACACCCCCTCCCGATGCCAAAATGCCACAGACAGAATTACCGCTTGGATGGTTGCGAGTTTCGAGAAAATGCTGTTTCTCACCAGCATCACGTGAAACTCGTATAGCTGTATCGCTGACACACTGCGAAGGGTCTGCTGTCTCCGTGGCGACAGCAATATTGACTATGGATGCCTGAGTGATGTGCGCTGCCGTGGCCAGCCATGTCTGCGCAAGTGTTCACCACTGTAGCGCTGTCATTTGCTCTGTCTAATGTCACCCACCTGTCATTATGCCTCCAGGTTTCTCGCACGTTGCTTGAGAGGTGCACAGTGCACAATGTCTGAAGACATGACACAACCAGTGGAAATCCATTGCAAGGAGTGTTTTGCTGTCACACTTTTATTACTTATTTGACTGGCAGACACCCTGATCCAAGGCCACTTGCTTACATCCAATCTCACATTGGACACATGAAAGGTGTATGTTATGATTATTTATGTGGTGACATATTTACTGGAGCAATTTTGATTATCGTAACTATCAAGGCTGCAACAGCAATGTTCCATCTGATAATTAAACATGCAGCTTTCTGCCCAGCTCCTCAACTATTATGCTGTACTCTCGTCCCATTTCCTGTCCTTTCTAAAATGGTTCTCATTGCATTTGAGATTTTCAAAGCCTTCACGAGTATAAGAAATGCGTAGGGATGAGTCAAGAGTTCTTCAGATGCCCCCCCTAGGACCCTCCAGCGATAGAGCCAGACTTTTCAGAATCCTTGGGGAATACGGGAGCGCCGTCTCAAGGAGCCCCCGTGACCTCACTGCCGGACACGAGGCGTCAGAAGCACAGGCTGGCAGCGATGAAGAGGTCCGTCACAGGCTCGTATCCACACCCCCCTCGCCTTCCTGCACTCGCGACTGCTGAGGAAAATCATGAATGGCAGATTCTCATTTAAATACAATTATGTTCCAGGGATTGTGCACGGATCTTGGAGGCACCACCGTGATGCATCAGGAGATATTCCTCCTCTCAAGTTCCCCCATAGAGGATTTCTTTTTCTCCATCTCACTTGCATAATGTCCCTCCAAATGAACCGCTTTCTCCGAACGTCATCCTGGGGGACTCCTTAAATCAATGGAGATGCTTGGCTTATTGCGTGGCGTAGCTGCGCCTAAGTGGGGAATTGCAATGCAGTCTGGCAGTGAGACAGTGCTTTCATCTGCAATTCAGGAATCCTGAGGGAGAAAACCTTATTGATTTGATTCCTCCTCCTGGTGAATTTCTGTGTACATTCCTTCTCTGTTTTGCTGAATTATTTTTTTTTTTTTTCTGCAAGTTGTGTGTCAATGAACAGAGTTGTAGCACTGACACACAGACTGCTATTGGGTCTGCTTTTAGCGCACCTACCTCACCTGATGATGTGAAATGGTTATGATCAGTCAATGGGTGACCAGATTTAAGTACCCTATGGTCAGGCTGATGTGAAAATTACAGTTAACGCCAGGCCTGAAGGCTAAGACTAATGGTTTCTATCTGCTTCTCCCGGTAACTATGCGCCAGTGCCTAAGCCCAATTAAATTGCCCCTGTGGTCCTGAAAGACATTCAATATTCGACCACATCCACAAAGATTGAAGAATGTGGCTATAATATAAACACATCCAAGAATGTGCTCCTACAATACAGTGAATGTTGAGAACATATAAACAACGCATGCACATAAACAACTATTGCGTCTTGAAGTTTGACCTTTTTCTCCTGGTAATTAGCTAGCAGGTAGTAGAAATAACACTTACTTAGTGCACAATAATAAGACGTTCCAAAGGGAGATTCAGGAGAAGAATTTCTAGACTTCTAAAAATCCTATGCAGCTATCTGGACCTAGATAAACTACTAGTGTGGAAATCACTCTTACACTTCCTTTCCATGCCGGCTGTTCATGGCATCCCCCCCAAGTCTCCACCCCCCCCTGTTTTCCCTGTTCATGATGTCCAAATGAGGATCAACAATCTCACCCTCATGGCCAGGTGTGATCCCTTCTTTAGACTCAAAGCCAGAGATTTGTATCATTTTATTTATATCAAACAGCAACCTGCCAGGTTCTCTAATGTATACATTTACATTGTATGAAAATTCATTTCTGATAATAATAATAGGATTTTAGAGTGAAATTGCCATCCCAAGGGAGAAAGAAGAATGAATAAATTGTATGAGATTTAATTACTCAATTATAATGGAATTCTTGTTCCTGCTACACAGAGGTCATGGCAAGTAGTGGAATAACAATATGTGACCCTGTCTATCCATTCATGCAGCTCTTACAATGAATTTTTACAATGGTCATTTTTACAATGGTCAAGGATGTGTATATAAACTCTACTATCTGTCTATGGTTGACATACATCCCTTTTTTGCCATATTTTTTAGAAGTACAGGTCTGGTCACTTAATTTAGGTATTACCTTTTCCATGCTATATATGCCACATCTACAGTGTCTTTGTAGTGCTGTGTAATAAAAAGAACAAGCAATTGATTAATCAAATGAAGAGAGTTAAACAGAGTTCACTATCAAGAGATTTCAAACAAAAGTAAAAATCATGAAACATTGTCTGTGGAAAATCTGAAGAAAAGCAGTTAAATCAGAAACTCTTGGAAGTAAGAAAACATATAATGAGACTTGAAGACAAACTCGCTCAGCACTGCTTTGTGGCATTAGCTCCACTCTTCAAACACGTATCTGAATGCATATAAAATGCATCTTAGGGAAGATGGCAGTCAATGCTACATCCACCATTAGCCAGGGCCAGTAAACTGTTGGAAGCAGCAACGGATGAGGGAAAAAATGATGAAATCAAACACAGCAACACAGCCAAAAATGCTCAGGTAACATTTAACCTTGCATTTCACTCAGGGGACAATCAGCAAGCGGAGTGACAAGCTGCAGATTGAGACGGCACAGTGAGGAGTTCCTGATGGAGCCTTCCCTGCGCATTCATTTTAAACTGTAATTGAACAGTCTTCACCTGCAGGAATGAGATGTCCACAGTTCAGCTCCTGTTCAGTGCCCCTGATCGCGTCTGAGACAGACAAAATCTCTCCTGTCATCTTCTCAATGTTGGGCTTCATCTGCAGGCTCTTGCTCCTCTACCTTATGCAGTTGGAAAGTCCTAGCCAACCCTACAGCTCATAAAAACAAATGACATTTCCGTAACCGCCCCTTAATTTGCATTTTTGTGTACTGGATGTAGTTCTGGAATGAGTCGTGTCAATATTTAGATAGTCAGAGCTCAGGAATAGCTCAGAAAGATGCTCATCTTAAGTGCAGGCTGAGGCCTACTGCAGGGTTTGAAGCCTTGCCATCTGCTAACAATGACAAGGGGCCCTCAGCTGCAGAACAAAATGCAATCATTCTGCTAGGGATGGAGGTGGGTAGGTGAACCGCTGTTTCCTTGTCTCACCCACCACTCTCATACACCTGACAGTTGCTCAGACAACAGCAGTGGAATAGGAGGCCAATTGGAAGATAGCAGCTACTATTCACCTTGGTGCATTGTATGATTGTGTGTAAAAAATAGCTGATGGCTCTGTGCGAGTGTATTGTAGGACTGTATTTGTCTGACTTTAGTGCTCCTGCAGTTATCGTGGTGAGACACCCATAATGTACAATTGGTTATTTCAAACAGCATTGCATAAAGGGCAATAAGAATACAATATGGACGCTGTATCAGCTGAGTTGTTTTGGCTTTAAAACCAAATGTGCTTTGCCATTTGATCAGATTAGTTTAGCCTCCTGAATGCCTCAGCTTCTCCAAGAGCTTCCAGTCTTGACCTTTTCCTGGAGTATATGAGAGATGGTAAACTACAGTCAGTCAGACCCATGGCATTATTTGGCCATTGTTGTTCTTGTTTTGGAGCTGCATTCAGATGGAGACTGGTGACTAGAGAACATGGTTCTACAAAAAGGACATTACTGAGGGACATTCCAATCCCAGCACTGCTTTTGACAGGTTTTACAGAAGCTGTGACTACAGGACAGAACAGGATTCTTGAATACCTCACGGTACATTGGAAAGGTGAGGTCCTCCTCTGTGATAGAAGGCCTGGACACCATAACCTCATACAGCTAGTTATCCTGATGAAAAGACTTGAGGTTTCCTTTCAGTACTGCTGAATTCATACATAACAAACTTTTCTTTCAAAGAGTTTACCTACTCAATAGTGACTCAACCATGTTTACACTTGTTCTGCATAAACGTCTTCGCTGAATCAGAGTGAAGAGAAAAAGTGAAAAAGATCAGCGTCAGATCAACATTTTGTTGCATCAGATACATGTTGACAGGAAGTTAGACAATAGGAAGCTAATCCCACATGGGATCAGGTCAGGTGACATGGTGATACAACTCCCTCATGTGAGATCTCTTTACAGTAAACACCACAAGCAAAAGTTGCAGGAGTGATGTCCCCGAATCACAACAAAGCTTGGGCTTCTCTTGAAGAAACACAACACCCTAGCTATTTGCCCAGCACTGATTTATAGGGCCTTGAATGTTCTACTCAAAGGTAAAGAGAAAGTGCTGTAGTGGCTGAACTCCACACTCCCACGGTCAAAAAATTCAAATCTCTTAGGAAGGTATTAATCAAGAATGGACACGGAGCTACACAGGGTTTCTCAGGGTCATTTATTTTCAAAACACAAGTGCAACACACAGCACAACTTTTATTTCAGATTTGTATTTCATTGTTTGCTGATATTGTGAGTAAACAATTTAATAGGAGTCTGTATGAAAATGGTGAATATATAATCAGTATAATTCCTTTCATCACAGCTATTTGAAGTGCATCACCTCATCACAACCTTTCACTTTCCTGACAGCTTAAAACACTCCACCTCTTATCTGCAGTAATGTTTGCCTTCATCACAACTGTTCCCTGTTGACACGGTTAAACACTACCTTTCACATGACTTCACTTCACATTTGACACATTAATAAAGACCATTTTTCAAGTTTTTTTTTTTCCCTGAGACTTAAAATCAAGTTGGAGGAGAGGAGTTGAAACAATTCCAATCAACGCCTGCTGTGAGGACCCGCTGGTTGAGGGACAAACGTCTGGCCGGTGTCCCTGATACATGCACACGGGTCAGGGAAGTGACATAACGTTCTGCTTGTCCCTGCGAATCTCCTCCTCTTCATCTGTGTGACCTTCGCTGGACTCCTGCCTGCCAGATCAAAGCAAAGGGAAATGAAAAAACCTTCGGCTTCAGCTGCGTCCCTGGAAGCACTTGAGACGAGCGGGCAGAGCCTTATTGCTAACGGCCATGAATGAAACATGAGCACGGCTACAGTAAGCATTTATAAATATTCACACAATGTGGATCAGAGCATCTCTCCCTACTGCCTCTGATAAGAGGAAGAGGGAGACTGAGAGAAAGGGGATCTTGGATCTGCTTTTTTGGAATCCACCCTACCCCATCTGCTGTGTGAGATGCGGAGATGTCAAGGCGACACCGGACACTGAAAGACAGGGTTTTAAAACCAAACCATTTTTTTAAAAGCACATCGGGATTAAAACGCCATTGTGTTTTAAAACCACATCAGGCTGTCCTTATTTAATCCTGTTACCACACACTTCAATGTAAAGCAGGCAGGCTACAAGACATTTAGTCAAGCAGCCCGGAGCAGCGATTTCTCCCTCTCTCTTTCTCATGCGCACGTACAATCAGAGAAATATACCGAACACATTCCCTGTCACATAGACGCTCACACGCTCACATCAAATGGAAATCAAAGGGAGATTTACCAGCATTGTGAAAAACGCCAAGGCATTTATACATGCTAAAATCGGGAGGAGGACCAACACGAGCCATCCACACGCTCATTCTGTTCAAGCGGACGTATACTCAGGAACACGTTAACACATATGCACACTCCGAGTTGAAACTTTTCTTTCTGTAGCCGAGAGTGACATTTCTGGGTTCAACATAGCAGGGATTCTGTTTTTTTTTCAGGGGGTATGAGTGAAAACAGGGATATATAGGCAGGCAAGCTGAAAGAGTGTACTACACAAAGTGACATGGGAGAGGTCAGAGGTTGCTGAGATGAAGGCGGAAGGATCTGATGGAGGGGTTCAAGCGAGCACAAGTGGCAGTGAAGAGATGGATGTGCGAGCTCCGGCTGATGGTGCGATGCAGAGAGACGGGTTCGAGGGTGTGTGGGAGAGAGCCGAGGTCAGGCAGCCAACCCCACCCCCCCGTAGCTTGGCTTGCCTCCACTGGCTGTGCATTACAGAATCTCTTTCAAAGGCTGCCAGATATTAACGCTGCACGAATACCTCGAGAAGCATAAAATGCTTACTCTGCTGCTCCCAAAACACACCAGTGGTTACAGAGACTGCCACAGTTTCTTACGATTCCAACTTGTTTTTATATAACGAATATACTGTGAAAAACGCTATGCGTATGCAGTGTGTTAATGAGCTGGTATTAATGAGCCTACTTTCTGTGGCTACAGATACCCACCGCTTGGAGCCTCTCATCCTCCTACGCGCCTCCACTACTCCTCCGGGGTGAGGTGGTGACAGGGGGTCACACGAAGGTGTAGCTACACCAGAGACGACAGCTCAGTGACATCATTGCATTACTTCATTATATCATCATTACACTGCACAACTTCATATGGCACATTTTGTACCACAAAGGCTTTTTAACTGCAATGCTTTTTTTACCACAGCTCATGTTTAGCCTCCTCAGGGGAGGAAAATATGTCATTTGGCTTGACCTTAATACAGCTTTGTATTTAAGGCTGCTACATAAACTTTTATTACCCATTTGCTTAGAAGATACCCTCACTGAAGGGAAATGTATAAGTATGTATACAGTAATAATTAATATTTACTAAATGATTCCGGTAAAACATTATGCTCATACTAATAAGTGACCAGAAGATCCTTGGCTGTAATCCCAAGTAAGTCTCCTTTCTTCCTTCTAAGAGATACATGAAGTAGAGGAATATCGGTTTTAATGGAATACATAAGAGACGTGAATATCCCTGGGTAAGGGGATTCACTGAACAAATAAATGATAGTGTAAAAATTTCCAGCACAGTGTAAAACTGACCTCCTCCCCTGCTCATGAGTCTGAACTCCTCCTCCAGGCTGGCCAGAGCCTCGCGGTCTTCCTCTTCCTCTACTTGAGGATCCTCACTCTCCATCCTGTCCACACACTCAATCTCCAGAATCTCCTGAGCGGCCCGGGACAGAGGCCGGGGAAAAGGACTGGAATGAGAGCGGGCGCCTGAACTCATTGGCCGGGTAGATCTGGGGGTGTTCCTTCCCGACCAAGACTGGGCTCCAGCCCCCACTGGACCGCACAGAGAAACAGCCGGAGAGGGAGGAGGGCAGAGAGGCACAGAAGGAAGTCACAATGTATCATTCCACACTAGTAAAAGCCTTTGCTCTTCAGTCTGGGGACCACTTCATACAGAATGAAAAGGAGTTGGTCACTGTTGGTAACACATGACAGCCCTGGTTCTGACTGTGCTTGTGCTATGTTTCAGGGGGCTCTTTGCTTTCTTCAAACAATAACCATGTTACAGCATTGTTATGCAATGGGATACTTTCAGTCACAATTGGACCATTCAATGGGATCAAATCAACTCCTTTTGATTAAAATATGTTACATGGCAAAAGCAGTGACTAAGCGTAATTGAAAAAAAAAATCAGTAATTGGGATATGTGTCAAAGTGTGGCTCTGGGAATTTTGAATAATCAGGTTTTTTGGCCATGTCTTTTAATATGCACCTGTCATGCAAAAGATGTGGATTGTCTAATGAAGTGGTTTTGAGCAAGGTGAGACAAAAGTCAAGGCCCGAGAAAGGATTGCCCGTCAGCTGGCAGCAGTTCAGGCCCCAGTAGGGGGCCAGGGGCGGGGGGTTAGCAAGCCTGGTGGTTTGATTTGCACCAGGAGAAATTAGACCTGTCACGCCGTAAACAGATTATTTTTCACTGGCCTCCGAATGACAGGCAGGGGAACAGACGCGAGCCTGAAACGGGTCCTGCACAGCATAATCTTTTTACGAAACCTCCAGCGTTGCTGCCAGGATATCCTTCCTTATAGAGGAACCGCGAGCACATTAACCGAGACGGCAAAAATAGGTTGCACCAGTACAGTAATGTCAATCAGAGAACATATTTCATTTACGGAAATCATTTTCTCTTCTGCTTATTTGTCTAAGTATCCTTCCTTATTAATGGCCTACTTTGGAGCCATGAGTATCTCAGTGTCTGGTGAGGTGGATTAAGCATTGTGTGATAAGTCTGTTTAGTCTCACTCAGAATGCATTAGGCAGGTGTCCAGCATAAAATATTAAGCACGTTTAGGTCCATAAATCTTGATTTAGTCTCAGAGAGTGTTTGCTTTGTCTTCAGAGGAGCGGAAAGGATTGAGAATGTGAGTGCTGCTACGAAGCACTACTTTTGGTCGAAAAAGAAGCTTATGACCTACTCTGAGTCTTTCCTTTCATATCTCACACATCTCATCTTAACACTGAAGACAGAGGGACCACAAGGAAACAAGGCGCTTTTAGATGTGGAGAGCAGGACAACAGGCATACTATATCAATACTTAGTACATACACTCTTGATCTATATTATACCATACTGCACCATATGACAGATGGACCCTCAAGTGCACTTTGTCCATCTGTTAACTGTGTCAAGTGTACCCAGACCTGTTCCATTTAATGTCATTTTGGTCACTGTGAAAACAGTAAGGTGACAGGTGAGAGAAAGGTGGGATAACCTCTTTACCTGATGACCTCATCCCCTGCACAGGAAATCCAGCCCTGCTGGGTGTGGCTGCACGTGGAGAGGTTCCGATTGGCTGGCTGTTCATAATATCATTGACAAGCTCTTCATCATCTGAGAAGTTACTGAAGCTGGTGCTGGGCCTCCAGTACTCAGGTCCTGGGAGCAGAGGAGAGATGATATCACGTATATAATATTTACACAGAAAAAGAATGTGCTATGGTGACAAGAGCACTAGACTGTGGTCTAAAATCATAATATGAAGAGACAAACACATAAGAAGAAACTGAAATACTACAAGATTACATTCGGAGCAGAAGAACATCTTGATTTGCTTCAGGTATCTTATTTCAGGTTTCAAAGGAAATTCCATGCTGAGAGCACGTTCAACTACAATTTCCAACATTCATCACTACCACGACCCTGTCTTTGAGAGGCACAGTCTGCATGTTTGAAAATATAATAATCATTTGGAAAACACAGTATCTACAATAATTGTTGCCCACTGAGGTATCGTTATGTATCAGAAATGTTTCAAATGTTGTATGCATATATAGTTTTAAACCATGAATAGAACATAAAGCTAACTGTACGTCTCAGCCACGCAATAGCATATAAATGGTAAATGGACTGCATTTATATAGTGCTTTTCTACTGATTTGAGTACTCAAAGCGCTTTACAGTTATATCACTCACATCAACCTACCAGTGGCAGAGGCTGCCATACAAGGTACCAAATGGCCACTGGGAGAAGTTTGGGGTTCAGTGTCTTGCTCAAAATCAAGTCACAGGAAATGCAAGGCTCCAGCTGTCACCAATAACTCCTGCTGCCCATTCGCAAGATGCTCACTCATGAAACTCTGTCCCAATATCATGCAGTTTTGTCAGGTTTCTTTCCCATTCTCTTTTCCCTGATGTTGTGTCAAGGTTTTGCCCATACTGAATATTCTGGCATGGACTTCATATCCCAGATTTGTTCTGCGTTTTTTTTTTTTTTCCCTGGATCAGCTGCAGGGGACCATGTGGCCTCTCCTGTGGGATACCACTGTTCCTTTTGTGGCATAATATAACAGTGCTCTAGTGCACTGGACACTGAACACAACCAACAGTCCGTCAGGTCCCATGAGGGTTCATTACTGTGGTTAGACTGCGTGTTATGTAAGTCGCTGTTTTATGCTTTTGTGGTTTGCTGCTGCTGTGAAGCTATGTCCATGCTGGAAATTGTTACTGTGTAACAGTTAATATTTTTAGCACGTTTTATTTATAGAGACTGCAGTCTGTGTTTTTGCATGTGTGCTTATGGACACATGCATGTGTGAGTGGCGGTGTGTGTGTATCCTTGTGTGGGAGTGTTTGTGTATATGATAGGGATACGGTATTCTTCCTCAATGCAAAAGACATGCAGACACAGAAATAGTTTCTGTGAGTGCTGTTGTTTATAATCTTTTAGATCGTCACCTTTATCTAAATCAGTCAAGCCCTAATATTTCATTTGATATAGTGCTCTGACATACAAAATGTCTAGAGTGCTTCTCATATTTCATACATCCATTATAAGTTACAGTGGATACAACTTCAGCGGAAGAGAAATGATGCTTTGGCAGTAGAAAAGAAACCACCTCTTGTGATTATAGCAGAAGCTATGAGCCAATGATCAGCTATGCTCAAACCAAGATAGAGAGATGTACTACCCTATACAGTGATAAGCGATTTGCTCTTGAGGATCTAAAATAAACCACCACATTGCTGAGTTAAAGAGTGTAAAATGTGCCCTCTTTCCCCTGATGGAAATCAAAGACAAACGAAGCAAGTCCACTTGGTCTATTCTGGTAGATCAGGGAACTGAGCAAACTGAAAAATAAATCAAGACGCAACAGACACACAGACAAATATAACTCACAGTATTATCAGTTATTAACAGCTGAAGTAGAGGAAAGCAGGCACAGGTTAAGGAGAAGAACACGGCCTCTGTGCTGATAAGGAGCAAACACAGTTGTGATAAGTGGCAAAATACTCCAAAATAATGTGAATAGTCGCTGGTGAGATGCTATGCTGTACCTGATGACACAAACACAATATTGTCAATCATGTAGAATCTAAAATTTGTACAAGTACTGCCAGCTCATGAATATTCATATGTTTAGACAGAGATGCAAAGGCGCATGGATGTGCATCCTATACCTACTGGCCTACATCTGTCTGCAGATGCTTACAGCTTAGTTATGAGGGTCAACACCTGATCCCAAACCCTATTATCTTTCTCACATACACCACTTTTCACAGCAATACTGTGCAATATGTAGCGTGACAGGAGGGCTGTGCTGGCCTTCAGAGCCTGTTGGTCTTGGACTTACTCTGCATCCCATCGATACTTGCGCCCTACCTGCACAGGCACTTGCATGTTGTTGACTGTATGCTAAGAAGTAGAGATGAACAAAGCTGAAAAGGGAATGCGGGTGGGGAGGATATTGGTACCAGACCCCACTCTGAAGACAACATAAAACCATCTACTGAAGCAAGGTGACATGAGGGAAACAAATTTCTGGTGGAGCGCTTGTAGTCGCAGTCCTTGTATTTTTGTGGTTTTCTGCTTTCTGATTACATACAGTACATAGTGCATAGCACAAAAATGCTTTCCCTTCTCAGCTGCTCGCTACTACGAGGCTTCTACCCACATTCATTTTTTCTTGTTATTGCTATTTGTCAAAGACTGCAATCCATTAATCGTTTTATGAATCTCCCGTAGCAAAGAGCTACATAAATTGTATTTAATTGCAAATATATGGATGTGTTCTCCACACTAACCTATGCTGAAATGCACCATAGTGTCCTCGCCCTCTTGGGACATGCACATGGGAAGGGAATTGGGCCGAACCAAGCCCAGTTCCACGCCCAAAGTGAGGAACCCATCCAAACCCAGGTACTGGTTCGGAGGGGCCAGCTCTCTGTAGGCCAGGCTGTGCAGGGTCTGGAGATGGAAAACATAGGGAAGGAGAGAGAAAGGGCCATATTATTATACCTGGGCAGATCAGTACGGATTACATCTCTGAAGTGCTGGCTTGCACACTGCTCTCCCCAGAGACATGCAGATTGAAAAACCTGGATTAGGCTATTTGCATGCTAGCCGGAGCGTCTAAAGAGGTGAGGGAGAGAGGCGGTGAAAGAGCGAGAGAGAAAGAGAGAAAAATAACAATCTGGCCAGGCTTTGCATAGTAGGAGAACAGAATGAGCAGAAAAGTAAGAATCGTATTGTATGTTAATATGAAAAGAAAGCAGAAATTTTCAATTTCTGGTGATTACAAACTCTGTATTCTCTCATTTTTAAACATAATTAATCCACTGCAGCCACAGGAACATGCCTTTCTGACGTACAGACAAAGCCAGGGATAACAGCCGTCTCTGATCAGACCTTTAATTTCAGGTATTTAATAAACCTTTTGATAGTGCTTTTTGTCCCCACCACTCTATCATGGATTGCATCATTAAATCAAGGCTGGACAATTGTGGTTTTGAAATGGATTTTCACTCCCCTTCTTGTGTTGCAATTTCATAGGTGAAAAAGGGAGAAATGTATACTTTTAATGAACTGAATATGAACAATATCCAATTGATAAGGTGACTAAAATACCTGAATTTTTGATGTTGAACAGCTCATTGTTCGCCTATGTCCAGCTGTCTAGCTCCTGTAGCGAACTGACAGTGCTGAGTCAGCAACTAGTATGCTTCAGCGAGAGTCACGAGAATACTTACTTAGGCACATTCAAGCGATTTTTACTCTTTTAAGAGGTTTGCAACTGCAGTGCAGATCCTTGCATGGGTCACATATATGAAAATGTAGCTGAAATGGCTGTGAGTCCCATCAGTGATGACATATTATGAGGCTGCATGGGAATGTTCAACTTTAATAACAATCCTAATGGAACTGTATCTGCTGCAGCAGGTGGAGGTGATAACTCCACGACTCTGATCTCTACATGCTGTTGAATGAATGAACGTGGAAATACTTGAGGCTTGAGATTAATGGGCAGATCAACATCAAGGATCAATGAAACGTGACCTGTTAACAGACTGAACTGGAGTTTCAAATTCCCTTAAACGACAGCAAGTGGATGGCTTTCACAAGGCAGCCCCCACATACTAGATTATTTACTCGCAGAAAGTCATAAGGGTTGCCAGATCCTGGTGAGTCAATGAATGACAGAATGAATAAAATGTGGACATGTTGCGTGCTGTCTCTGAAGATCCAGAGCTTTGTGTCCCACTCACGAAACTACTGCAACACTAAGCTGGCTGGCATGTGACATGAGCCAGTACTCATGGAAAAATGGAATAAGACTTAATTATTGTTTATGTGAGATATATACCCTAATACCTTCGATATTCTTGGCAGACAATTAAGGTTTTAGCCATGGGAGCAATTCAGTCTATACTGTCAATCTAATTACCTACGAATCTGTAATGGTAAATAATACATAGAACTATACATATATATATATATATACATATATATATATATATATATATATATATATATATATATATATATATATATATATACTGTATGTCACTGTTCCCATGCTCATGGCACTGATTAGATAATTAATCAGAACTGCCTTTGTTTTGTACCTTTGCAAATGTGGCACAGTATGTTGCCAGTCAGTGTTTTGAGCCCTGCACATTGAGACGATCACTGGACTTTACAATAGGTTCAGATTCCAGAGGGAAAAATACCACAGCTTCTGGATTTCTGAAAAAGGCACTACACCTAAATTGGTTCAGTAAAAAATTCAGCAATGCATTACAATATTGTAACAAACTTTGACCTTTAAAACTGTTAATGTGGTTCTGCAGCAGCTTTGTCTCTGGATGTTCAGCTCAGGAGAGCAGGTGCATGTGTCTGCAGTGTCAATGTATCTCAGTGTGGTCAGGCCTGTACCCGGGCCGGTTCTGGGAAAAGGCCCGGCTCGTTGGTGGTCCCTGTCTCGAGCTCCGGATCCAAATCACTCCCCGAACTGGAGGCTGAGTCTGGCACCATCAGCACCCTGGGAGACCAGGAAAACATGCGTGTCTCCTCTCCACACATCAGGCCCTGCAGACGGGGCTGGCCGCTCATCCCCTCGCCCGGGGAATCGCCCCGACAGGGCGACAGCTCCAGGCTGCTGCTTGACATCTCGCTGCTGGAAACTACAGGCCATTAGAAAAAGGAAAAGACACAGGAGAGCGAGAGAGAAAGGGGGAAATCAGATTTGTGCAATGAGCAATACATGCTCCTGCCTTCTCAAAGGATTAGAGGGAGAACGCTCTGCAGGGGATTCTGAGACTCACGGTGTTAAAAGCAGATCTGGTTTATATAATATGCTGCACTAAGCAATCAGGCTACATCTCCCTTTCTTCCCCTTTCACTAATGCATTAATAATGGTTATCGCTATTCTGTACCTTACGACCTCCAACTGAGCTGCTCAAACTTTAGTTGAAGTGATTCCGTGACACAGCGGCTGACCCCTACCAAACGAATGGATTGCAGACTCCGTCGTTGCAGTGCCAATGCAGTACAGGCCGTTTCTCAACACGTAATTACATCCCTGCCTTGCATTACACTACGCTGCATGTTTATTTAAAACCATAATCGATTGGATCTTTTCTTTATTGCTACGCTTGAATTAGCGTCAACAGCAGAGCAGAAACACGCTTTACTGCCATAATCAAACTCACTGGACAGTTTTTCCTGTGTCTGCATTGAGCGTGAATTACAGTAATGGCTGCCTCTATTGCCATAGAAGTTGGCACATTTTCTTCTGGTGGTTAGCCTGCTTGTTTTGCTGTGATTTGTAATGTAATGGCAGGAGCAACCTGGGCATTTCTGCAAATCAGTTTGTGTTAAAAATGCTCAGACAAAAATGCTCAGACATGGGGCGATAAGACATAAAAGGCATTTGTTCCCAACACAGGTTTAGCCCAATGACCAGGTTTGAAATTAGCCATGTCATCCGCCAACGATGTCAAGGTGCGCACAGCAGTGAATAAGCATAGCTAGGTCAGCCAGGGTTCGATCATGACACCGCTGGCACACCTTACAACCCACTCAGGTACGTGTGGGGTACTCAAGATACCAACAGTATGATACGCCTGTCCACTGTTCAGTGTCTAGCTTGTGGTGCATTATGGGACTTGGAGGGTGAAAAGTAGTAATGTTGGCTTGCTTATGTATCAGAGGCTTACATGTGCTTTGCCTGTACTCCCACATGAGTGCAGAGGTTGTTACAGTGTGGCAAGCTTGATGTTCAATTGGTGTTAAAAGAGGATGAAAAAATGTAAATGCTAAGCAAATGCATAAGTGCGTTTACAATGAATGTAAAAAGGACATCTGGTGCCAAGGCGCTGAAAAACAGCATAACTTTGATAAATTGTTTTGGCCACCCATGAAATTTGCCAACCTGTTTTACTAATTTAATGTTCAACATAAAGCTGATGCCTTTACCTCCTATTATCCAAATTGTGAACTTGACAATGCATGCCACCTGACTAATTCTTTGCTACAAGTCAACATCCAAAGTCTGCTTTGTGCATAACATGATCAAGGAAACAACATCTTCATTATAAATATGCAATTGTTTTCAGCCAGTAGATTTTAACAGCTTTGTTGTCTGGTGTGGTTTACCACACCAGCTGAAAAGTAGAGCCTAACCAGCTCCTTCACTGTCATTGCCTCAACCTTCCATAGTAATAACCACCAAAAATCAACCATGGAACATTCTAGAAATAACCTTGAAGATACAGCAAGCCTAAACGTAAAAGACAAAGCGACTCAGGTTGAAATTAGCACAAAAATGTATATGAAATTGTCATAATCAGGGTACTTAAAGTTCAATTTAGTTTTTGGCTATTACGTGATAATATAACCATAACATAACTTGAGTCTCAACTCATACTCAGTTGATCTTAAAAAATCTGAATGCTGACCCAAGTAATATTCACCTGACTGACTTCTCCTTGGTGACTCAATCAACCTTGATCTGGATCTGGCTGACCAGGCTGGACTCAGTGAACGATCTGACACTGATGGGGAGGGAGGGGGTTCAGGTGATTCAGTCAAAGGCAGGACAGACTGAGGGTGCTCTGTCAAGGACAGGGTAGGTTGTCGAGACGTAAGCAATAACAGGTCGTCAGGTAACGTGAGGGGTTGCGGCAACCTGCTCGATGGGGACTTGGAGGACAGTTCAAGTTGGGGTGACTTGGTCGATTTGGCCCTGGAGGACAGTTCCAGAGGAGGAGACTTGAATGGTGCAGACCTAGAGGACAGGAGAATTGGTGAAGGTAACGTAGATGATTTGGGTTGGGGCAGGCAGGAAGGGCAGGCGGACAGTTCAGGTGGAGGTGACCCAGTTGATTTGGGCATAGAGGACAGTTCAGGTGGAGGAGACGCAGTTGATTTGGGCCTCGGGGACAATTCAGATGGAGGTGACCCAGTTGATTTGAGACAAGAGGAAAGTTCAAGCAGAGGTGACCCAGTTGATTTGGGCCTAGTGCACAGTTCAGGTGGAGGAGACCCAGTTGATTTGGGCCTAGAGGAAAGTTCAGGTGGAGGAGATGCAGTTGATTTGGGCCTAGAGGAAAGTTCAAGCAGAGGTGACCCAGTTGATTTGGGCCTAGTGCACAGTTCAGGTGGAGGAGACCCAGTTGATTTGGGCCTAGAGGACAGTTCAGGTGGAGGAGATGCAGTTGATTTGGGCCTAGAAGAAAGTTCAAGCAGAGGTGACCCAGTTGATTTTGGCCTCGGGGACAATTCAGATGGAGGTGACGCAGTTGATTTGGGCCTAGAAGAAAGCTCAAGCAGAGGTGATTCATTTGATTTGGGCCTAGTGGACAGTTCAGGTGGAGGAGACCCAGTTGATTTGGGCCTAGAGGACAGTTCAGGTGGAGGAGATGCAGTTGATTTGGGCCTAGAAGAAAGTTCAAGCAGAGGTGACCCAGTTGATTTGGGCCTCGGGGACAATTCAGATGGAGGTGACGCAGTTGATTTGGGCCTAGAAGAAAGCTCAAGCAGAGGTGATTCATTTGATTTGGGCCTAGTGGACAGTTCAGGTGGAGGAGACCCAGTTGATTTGGGCCTAGAGGACAGTTCAGGTGGAGGAGATGCAGTTGATTTGGGCCTAGAGGAAAGTTCAAGCAGAGGTGACCCAGTTGATTTGGGCCTCGGGGGCAATTCAGATGGACGTGACCCAGTTGATTTGGGCCTCAGGGACAATTCAGATGGAGGAGACCCAGTTGATTTGGGCCTAGAGGACAGTTCAAGTGGAGTAGACACAGTTGATTTGGGCTGACAGGACAGTTCAGGTGGAGGTGATTCAGACCTAGAGGATAGGGGAGTTAATGGTGACAATTCGATCGATTTAGGCCGAGGAAATAGTCCAGATGAAGGCAACGGCGACCTGGTTGATTTTTGAAAGACGGACAGCTCAAGCAGAGGTGATGTGGTTAATTCGGACCTGGAGACCAATTCAAGTGGAGGTGATTCGACTGATTTGGATCCTGAGGACAGTTCAGGTGGTGGTGATCTAGTTGATTCAGACCTGGAGGATAAGGGGGTTGATGGTGACGACTCGATTGATTTAGGCCGAGGCAACAGTCCAGATGGAGGGGTTGGAGACCCGGTTGATTTTGCCAATGAAAGCAATTCAGGCGGAAGAAGTGATCCAGTTAATTTTGACCCAGAGGAAGGAGGGGTTAGTTGATGCAATCCGTTTGATTTAGGCCAACTGGAGACTTCAGGTGGTGGTGACCCAGCTGTTACAGACTTGGAGGGCAGGGAGCCTTGTGGCGAGTGTCTCACAATTAGAGGAGAATGAGGTGGCCCAGTCAGTGATTTATCCAGTTGTAGTGACCCAGTCAACTGGTGGGACAGGTGGACCCTGGTGAGTGGGGAGCCGGAGGAGAGGGGGGATGGTGGTGTTGAGGTTGGCAACAAGGGGACGTGTGATGACTGGGTCAACTGGGATGTGAAGTGTAGAGGGGAAGGTGCCATTTGAGGAGATCGTAATGGAGAGGACAGAGTAGCTCTTGGTGACTGGACTGTCTTCGACTGGGACCCAAGGGGCCTTGGTAGTTGGTTGAAAGCCAGGGAAGGTCTCTGCAAGGGGGTGGAGGGAACATCAGCGTGTCTTGGATCTTTGATTATCTTGGTCTCCTGGTGTCCCATCTCCTGGACAACAATAGTAGTCATACCCTCAGCTCCTGTCAACCTTTTGAAAGGAACAAGGACCGACATTACTTGGACATTAGTTGAGACCCTTACATCATTCCGTGTTTGGTCAATCTGAGTTACTTGAACTAAAGTTGTCATAACATTAAAGACAAAAATGTTCCCACTATGGTCCAGATTAAATTTAATCGTAACTGCCTTCCTAACTGTACCCCTAAAGTTAACTGTCCTTAAGGTAAGTAACTCAAAGTTAGGGACACTGCTGTTAGATTGAGTCTGGACAGAGGTTTAAATTATTTCACAAGTTTAAATTATTTCCACCCTACAATCAAAGCCTCATTGCACATGGTGTCATTACGTCAAGGTGATGCACACAATGTGAAAGTCAGTGGGAGAGGTTTAATTATGCCTCTTACACATCATTGTCTGTTTCCAGTTCAGCAGTAAAGGTGCTGTTCAGTACAGCTGAGTCCCCAGCCATCTGCAATAAAAATACACAGAGAATTCTGACGTCCACGGTGGCTATATTCATTTAAAAGAAACATTACAGATTACAATGCCATCAGTGAGGAAACAATATCACACTTTATTAATATAATTACCTCTGGAAGAGAGCAAGAAAGGGTGAGGGAGCTTTTATGAAGACAAAATCACACAGAGGAACCTAAGACCTCTCATCATAACTTCATAACTAGGAGAGAGGGGGTGTGATTGTAACTCTCGCTCACCTCATCTAACTCCACAATGCTGAGACACGATTGAGTCATGTGGTCATGCTGATCGCTGCTGTTGGCAGGGGTGGTGGTGGCGGCAAAGAGCGAGGCGCAGTACCTTCGCATCTCCATCTCCTCAGCTGCAAAGCACGCAGCAGCCAGTGAAATGCAAAATCCCCAGAATTTACTCAACTACCCATCACTATTATACAGCGGTGCTCTGTGTTAGCTCTTATCTGAGGTCAGAAAGAAAGAGACAGCTTGACTTATGTAAGGAGTTGGCCAACTACGCTGACCACGAGCAGCTACCAGGCTACTCGGCTCAGACAAATCAATACATCTCTTATTCCCTACATTATGTAGCATATTACTAATCATTACAACTATGTTGAGGTGATGGGATGCAAATTATTCTATGCTTCTACAAAAAAGAGCGGCAAAGATCAGCAGGAAGCAAAGTCTGACAGCTCTGAAAAGTTAAACACACACAGAGTAGTACAGAGCCAACACCGTATCCCACACATATTTATTATTCATACACACTGAATACATTTCAGAATAAAATCAGTCCTCTTCAATGTTCAAAAAAAGTTACATTCTAAAACATTTATGGCAGAAATAACTGGAAATCTGCTCTATGAAATGTAACTTTTTTTGGTCTGATGGGTTTGTAGGATAGGCTGTCAGCCTGGAAAAAAAAAAACCTGACCTTAACGAAACTTATTTCAAAATCAGCCTTGAAACCTAAGCCGTGTCAAGTCAGTCAGGCTGTGGTATGGCAGCGATGTGTTTCTGACAGCGGAGACAGTAGCTGATTTAAGGGGGCAGAGCGGAACTGCCATAGAGGTAACGCCAACTGAGGTTTCAGCGCACCCACTCCCAGGCATCAGTGACTGTGGCAAAACCTGTCACTGTGGCTCTGTGCAAGTAAGACCGCGCCATCCTGTGCCCGTCGCCTTGCGGGATGGCAGTAAGGGTACACACTGCCCACTGATGGACGGGTTCCAGACCTAACGCCCCACCTGTCACTGCCTCATTCATGCCCTGCCACCTGAATCCCCTCCCCTCTTCTGCCACACCTTACATAATAAGCACTTACTGATTAGACTTCAGCGGGCGAGGCTGATGGATTCATATCAGACACGGACAGGCATGACAGACTGCCCAAGTGGAGCCAGTCCGGAGCGGAGGGGAGTATGTGGTCCCTAAACTCTTTTCTAGTATAGGTGAAAGTGAAATGAACCTGTCAGGCCTGGGCCTTCCTCATCTGTCAACCTGCTGGTATCCATCTGCAATTCCTGATAGGAGCCAGCAAACGACGGCAGTCGATACTCTTCAATCGGCGTTCTGAAAGAGAGAAAAAAAAGATCCCCAAAATATAATGGAGTAAATAGGATTAGAGAACAAAATAGGTTTAAGGGCTCTTTTTTTCCATTATTTTCCCAAAAATCAAGCCCTTTTAAGTCCCCTTCCATAGATAAGTAAAACATGCCTGCCACACCATTACTGTTTACCACAGGGATTTAGATATGTAAGCAGCAGCTACACTGAGGGGGAAAGATATGGGAAAATACGACAAGATGAACTTTTACTGACTTTAGATAAATGGGGTAAACTCTGGGAATATGAAACTGTGTACATTTCAGAATGCAGATGTGCATCTACTGTTGAGTTTTGCCATTGATTTCCTCTCTCTGCCACAGGATTAAGAAAACCCATTTTCGCACCTGGAGGCTCAGGTATAAACTGACCTTTGAAATAACACTTTTGGGGCCACTGCATTAATGACAACAACAATTCCCTGGGCAAGCATGACACTGAGAGTGCACACAAAAACTACAACCACTGTACTGTACCGGATCAAATGAACGTGTAAGAAGTAAATATGACACAGTATACCAACTCAATAGGATTGTTTTGAGAAACTGTAAATTAAGCATAAAGTTCCCCTTACTGCTTTTTTATAGCCCTCTGCCTCTAACCCCCTCTCATCCTACAAACTCCCACAGCCACAACCTCCAGCCTCCCTCAGCCACAGCCTCCAACACCCACAAACACAACCTCAAGGACCCCACAGCCTCAAACCTTTATTAGCCACAGCCTTCAAATCTCCTACAGCCTCTAGCCTTACACCCAGCCTCCCCTGCAGGGTAGGACCAGAGCCAGGGGACCATTATATTACTCATTTCTAGTATAACTGGCTGAAAAGATGCGTGCAGGAAAAACTTTTTCATAATGATATTTCTTTTTAATTCAATACTTTGTACCTTTCATTTCTGTTTGATAAACATAAAACAAATTGGAACATAATGCAACATAATACAGATGCAATAAAAGTTTGTCTCCTCAGACGCAGCCCCCGTTCAGTTTTGTTATTTAGTGAGACAGGTCTATGCAATTACCAAGTACTGTTATTCTAATTTAATTACAGTTGATGTACTTTCACTTTTTTCTCTCAAAATGTCAATTCAAAGAACATGTTGTCAGGTTAATCAGTTAAGGTCTGGCTTGTCCTCGCAAAAATCATTATCATTATTTCGTCCAAAAAAAACATCAGTCAGCCTATAGTTTTGGCTCCCCTTGCTTGGCCATATAGGTTCTGTGAGAGGAAAACGGCACTTCTCCCAAGCGTCCATCTCACCTTCTGTGTTTCTTGAGCATGAGCTTTTCCATATAACTCAGGCCGTGTTCCTTGAACTCAACCGTGATTGGCTGTTGTGTTGCCTGGTAGTCAGCCTGTGTCCCGAAAACCTCAGTGGGTGCTGAAAGGAGGAAATAGAAACCTTTAGATACATCCGGTGGACGTGTCGTTCGGTGGCCATGCGGTCAGAGGGTTTGCTCTGATTCCACAAGGTGGTGAGCTGGCTCTGCCCTGGAGTTAATTCACACAACACAACTAAAGAATCTGTATCTTGCTTAACCTCAGATCATACAAAGATGGTATGTGAAATACAGGCTGAAGCTAAGTCCTAAATGTAATCTTTATTCAGTGGAAGAATTTAACTAACCTCAGCCAAACTAAGCCAATTTCCATGGAGTGGTTCTCCTCTTAACCATTATCCACCTCACTCCTCTTACCCAACCTTGGGCTAGAAACAATTCCCAGAGTCTACTGACCAACAACATAATTTGGCTCTATATTTGGAATAGCACTTGCTTAAACTAGCAGCAGAATGGCTATCAAGCAAATAAGATGGTGAAATGTCCCACAGAAACACAGCACAAGAGCAGGAGCAGGTGTTAAGAACAGCCAGACAGCTGGCAGAACAGTGCAAAATGTGCAGTGTTCGCCTCAAGTAGGGTGTAGCTTCCACAGCATTTTTTGCTGTGTGCAAGCACTTAAGCTTTGGTGTAGTGGAACTCTCCCAAACACAAGAGTCATTATCTGAATATGCTGGGGCCCGTGCTTTACCCACTACTGCGGCGGTAAGCATTTTTCACCGCACAGAGCGGCCCAGAGAGAGAGTGAAAGCCGACACTTGCCCAGGGCACTTCCACCAGTGTACGCCATTGCAATACTGCTTCTTTTCTAATCTTACATAATGGAAAATTAACTGCGACGGACACATATGTGAGTCAGAGGAGGAGAAATCACAGTGGAGAGAGTAAATAAACCACATCGTTAATTGATTTAGGGAATTTGAATCTGAAATACGTCTGTGGGAATCCAGTCACCTGAACCCTGTGTTGTGTGTAAGTGGTTCACTGTTGTTTTGCCATGAGCAATATAGGAATGAGCCTACATTGTCTACAGGGACAAACTTAGTGCTCTCATAACAAGAAAAATCCTTAATGCAATGTTGTTTGTGACAAGAGGGAAAAAACACATTAAATCAAAGAAGCTAAAACTCTCTCCTTAAAAAGCATTTTTCATCTCAGCAAGCACACTACAATGAGGACAAAAAAGGGATGAGAACAAATGATTGTCTGAAGGCAGAGCAAAAGCTACAATCATTTCACACTACTGCGAAAAAATATATTTTACATAGCCATAACTGTACAGCAATCCAAATCAGAAGCATGGTGACAGACATAATGCAGTCTCATTCTAGGGTGACTCTACATCAAAGTCTTCAGGTCAGTGGTTCACAAGCCTCTAAATCTGGCTTCTATATTCAGCTCGATATGCAAAAATCTTGCCTCTACCATTGTTGAAGTTAAATGTGTTCTGATTTGCTGGCTCATTACGAACATTCATGGAGTCAAGGGAGTGTGGCCAAAGCCAGAACATCAAACAGCAGTGATACTTCCTATTACCAACAAAAACCTCCTACACACAGAAGTATCCTTTCACAACTGTACCTTTTGTGTCGCCTCCTGATAGCAAACAGACAGCAAAGTGACAACACACAGCATCAGAGAATATAAATATGACCTTTTCCAAACCTGAGTGCAGATGCTGTCATGCCTCAGTTATATATAGTACCCAGCGTATCCTTAACAGATACAACCTCACCAGGTGCAGGTAATCATAGGTATATCACCTGGCTGTCAGCAGGGTATTTAGTCAGGCTTAAGAAACCTTATTTGTAAAAAAAGAGTAAACAACAGCACTAGCCTAATGAATGCAAGTGACCCCTCCCCCCCCTTCCCATCCTGGTCCCTACCACTACCACAGGGGTCCCTGTACTACCTGTCGGTGCTTTTATCGGCCTCCCAGCCTGCTCTAGTTCAAAATCAGGCTCTGGATCCTCCTTCAGTTCCAGCTCCTGCTTCTGCTCCTGCTGTGGCTTCAGTTCCGGCACCAGATCCAGCTCTGGCTTTGGCTCCTGCTCCTGCTCCTGCTCCTGCTCCGGCTGTGATTGTGCAGCCCCTCTCTTCCTTCTCCACTCCCTCAGTGCATCCTGGAAGGATCTTTTTGACTCCTCCTCATCAAACACCCCACGCAGAAGGGCCGGACTGTGGGCTCTCTCATCCGGTTCAGACTCATCCTCTTCCTCCTCTTCTTTCTCTTCGTCTGTTTCCTCATCATCAAAACCTAAAAGCTGTGACATACAGGCTTGGTTGGTTGGGCATGGAGCCTGGTAAAATATTATTTGTAGGATTACATCCACCCTGATGCCGCCTGTTAAAACATATCTGCCCTAGCTGTTTAACTTGCCACTCTTTCCCACCTTGTGTGGTTATGGAGTAGACAAAGCATCTTTTCTGCATTATGCTGCTATTTCTAGGATGTCTACGACAAGCAAAACAGAGGACATGGGTCGTGACCAAGCCATTATACTCATTGCATTAGGGTTGTTGGTTTGAATCTTGTGTGATTTCATGGCCAGTGAATCCTTTAGTATCTGAATTGCTCTGGAAAAATCTGTGGTGGTCAGAATGTATATTATCAGCTAATTTACTGTGAATGGATAAGTTGTGCGACATCTATATTTACTTATATAGCTAACCTGTGCATGTGAGTTATGTGAGCTACAGTTTCCCCTTTGTTGTTACCTGTATTTACCTCTGACACTTACCTGAGCATCTGGAAGGATCACAGGTGGAGGATTGCTCTTTTGTGCCTCCTGGCTGTGTGTGGGGTCCTTCCGCTTGGTGCCCACAGCTGATCCCTCAGGATCGATTTGTTTCCTAAACCGGCTCACAAGATCCAATGTGTTGATGGATGTCTGAATCTCCATCTGTTCACCAGCCAATGAGAGTCATAAATTAAACATTGACTTAATCCACATTCCCTACATGGAGGAAGTGATTATACACCGTAGGTTCATTCATCAGGTCATTCAATACCAGATACACACACCAATACCACACATATGCAAGCACAGACACATACACATGCACAAACATTCTTGAGTGCAAAATGTATATATTCGGAAACGAAGCCAGCAAGCCATCAAAGGTCTTGGTCCTGGGTAGAGCTCAACAGACAAGAGCCACAAAAACGGTTGCTGGTTTGGTTCATCTGTCATCTGATCAAAATCACAACAGGTGCTCGTTTGCTTCAACGGTCATCTGCATGTGACAGGTGTCAGTATAAGGTAAATTCTGACAATAATGTCTTTCTATTACACACACACACACACACACATACCAATACATACACACACACACACGTGGGCACATAAACACCATTTCACATTAAACCAGCCAACTATGACTGACAGACCAGGCATCAGTGTTGAAGGATGTGGCAGAGGTCAAGAAGTCAAGAGAGGAATCAGCCTTTAACGTTAGGTGAACACATTCCACGAGGGGAATAATCTCTCCCTTACATGGGAGAACATTTACACTGGGCCTGCAAACACTCAGCCCCATTCTTACTGCTCTTTTCTGCTAGGCTAAGCTTCAGGATCACTCCATCAACATCTTCCACTCAAATGGACCCCCGGTGCCCTGAGCTGGAGAGAGATGCTGTGCCCGTGTGCCAGCCGTGTCATTTGTGGTGGACTGCATTGGCAGGGTTAATGATGGTGAAAGGGAAGCTGGAAGCAAATCAATATCACCCCGCAAGGGAAACAGTTGGATATCCTCACATAAGGCTGCAAGCCTTCTTGTCTGCTTTATCACACAACACCAAAAAGGCATGACAACTAAGGTAAAATGCAAGTTACTGTAAATGACATGTAGCACATTTCACATCCTTAGGTCCAAATATCTATCTCATATTCCTCTGACTGTTCTTAGTGAGATATGCTGCTGTTGTACAAGGATCTCATTCTAAAACAATTTTTTCAGGTCAAAACCAACTGAAGCTGCAGGAGACTTATAGAAGATTATCTGTACACAAAACTGCTTTTGTGTCTCTAGTTATTTGTATCTGCTGGAGTCTCTACCAGCTCTGCCAAAGTTTTGTGGACTGCTCACTGAGCATTGCAAATCAAGATGGTTGTTCACAAATAACAAACAAGAACATGACACTCTGCTAATGTCCTGAAGGCCCCACAGGCACAAGGCACAGGCTTCCCTTAGAGTGTACATCCCGCAAGAGAAAAACAGCACAAAGAATCCACACTCGAGGACACTAAGCCACAAAGAAGGTGCTGATTAAATTAATTTTCTTTTGAAAATCAGACAGGATTATGAGCGCTGAGAACCCTGCATCAGCACCGGGGTTTTAATCCCAGTTCTCTGTGTCCTGCCAGCGGCTTGGCCTCCCTTCACACCATGCGAGCCACTCTGGAATCTTCTTTACGCTTCTCCGCTGCTTTGTTCGTTTGTTTGCTTCAATCTGTTTGACTTTGTTTTGGACCCTGAAATAAGAAAACCTGCAGTGGTAACAAGCGGCTAGTAAATATCTACAGAGAGGAGCCGCTTCACTCGGCAGTGAGGCTGGTTAATACGCCATGACAGACAAATGGGAGAGAGACATGCAAGCAGCTACAAGCACTCTCAAGGTCAGCTGCGTGGTCATGGACAATTGTAATCCAAGGCTGCACACGCACACTGATGTTTCTAGAGCAACTGGTGTGTTGTTTTTGCCACCAAAGCAAGCAGTCACACACATACACACTTTCTCACATGGACACCCACACGCATTAGCGGATGCTGCCGCTACAGCTGTAATGAGAAGTGTTCTCTGGCATCTAAAGCAAAGCAGCGGTGTGAGCTTGTGACCCTGAGGCTAATGCTAGCAAGACAAGTCTTCTTTCCAAGACCTGTAAGATGCGTTCAGCGTCTTGCTCTGCCTCAGTCCAAATGATTCTATAAACCATGCATATTTGTTAGGTTTACTTTGTTCTGTTTATTTTTTGCTTTTTTTGTAGTCTTCTCCCTAAGGCATCCTTTAATGGCTTATTACAGTGGAACCAGGAGAAAACCTGAGGTTAATGCTGGTATTCAGAACTTTTCAAGCCCACACTAATTCAAATCCGTGATCACCAGGCTGTTACAGGTTGGCAGATAAGGCTCTCAAAAGGCTTCTCAACCATCGTAGCAATGTGATTAATGTCATGGCAACGATTGAAACCAATGTGGAATGCGTTAGCTAGTTTTCACCGTTCATGCGACTCTCACTGTTATTAGAGTAACATGGGAGTGGAATGCTACATGAACACCTCCTACAGCATGGATTCCAACCACACAGGCCAGAATCCATCAGCAACAGACATGTTCCATTTCTGCATTCACTGACACAAACAAACTCAACACATGGACACTCTTTGGGTAAATACAGGGGTGTGCTGACCTGAGAAGCTGGCTGTTATTTGACCACATGATTAAATACATGTATCTACCCTCCCCATAAAGTGTGTGTGTGTGTGTGTGTGTGTGTGTGTGTGTGTGTGTGTGTGTGTGTGTGTGTGTAGTCACATGTGGGCTTTTGTTAGAATCCGTTTTACTTCTGAGGGAAGTTATTTAACATGAAATTTCTAAACCACTAGCATTCCACTAGCAATGGTATGCACACCTCTATCGGTTAGAGATTAGGCTGAGACATTGTGATGATATTTGCCGCTACAAACACTCTCTTACCTGGATGGGTATCATTCTGTGATTCTTTAGTGCCCCCTTCTGGTGGAATCTGGCAAAGCAGCCAACACAGTAGTTCTCTCCACATTCTGGGCACATCTTCCCAGGGAATCAAAAATAAATAAAAAAATAAATAAATCATAATGATTCAAACAAGGTATTTTTACAGGGAGTAGAGCTTCAAGGAAAATATATGTCATTATCTCATTTCTAACTTTAAGCTTGAGAACAAACTTGAGCATAATAAATATAAAATGAATATAATACCACAGCGTGCATATTTCTGATAAAACTGCAGCCAATCTTGGGGGAACTCATTATTTCTTTAGAAATAGTAAATTACCGTGGTAGCCAATGTGAGCTGACAGGAGAGGTAAGTGGACAGACAGAGACAGTGTAAGTGTGTGTGCATACGTGTGTGTGTGTGTGTGTGTGCGTGTGTGTGTGTGTGTGTGCGTGTGTGTGTGTGTTCTTCTGTGTGGTTGCGTGTTTGGGATGATTGATGAAGGAGTAAAGTCAAACGCTGCCCCACACCTCTGGCCTCAGCTGACCCCACCAGATGCCCTCACTCCTTGGACCTCCCAGACATGAAAAGCAAACCAAATCCTCGGGACACTTTCAGATTGTGGACACACGCTGTCTAACTCCCACCGTACCCTCTACACCCCTGCCCCTCCCCCCTGGTCCCTCCTCCTGTCCCCTCCCAACCACGCAGGCAGCCCGGGGAGACAGGGACATGCAGGCTGGGTCTGCAGCTGCTCCCATTACCGACTCTTAATGGCCCCATAAAAAATAGCTTCATTTCATCGCATTGGACTGGGAATAAATAATGGAGCTAAAGTGGGATTTAACCGGCCTGGCCGGCGTTGGGCTTTCACTCGCATTTTTTAAAAGGGGGGGGTAGGAGGCAGCACCTCTGTTTGCTTGTCATCGTGAGCAGCTTCGGAGAAGCCTCACTCTGCTTATCCGCATACTGCGCATGTCCGTAACGGCGTCCACTCATGCACAGCCCAAACAGCGCCGAGACTGACCGGTGCTGCGGAATGCAAAGGCCCGGCTTTCTCCTTGCGGGCTTGCGGTGCCCCAGATCCCCATGCTACAGCCTGGGCTAGCCACCGCTGCCTTTGCGTGAGCTTGCCCGTGCTCCACTCCACTGGCCTGTGCGCAGACTGCAGCGCTGTTGCGCATTAGGCAGCAGGCAGCACCACGGGACATTAAGCCCGACATTAAGCATACATTACCGAGCTTGCAGCGCTCCTCACTAAACAGCGTGTCTTTCCTGCACTTGTCAGATCTCTGAATCTGAGAACAAAGGCACAGACCGTGCGGACATCAAATGCAACGCGGTGAAGAGTGAGGAAGAAGCGCGGGCCACAACACAGTGCAGTAATTGGTGCATCCCTGTAGAAAGAGAGTAGCCCTCTAATGCGATATGCATCCGTTCTTACTTTATCTGGCTTTCAGCTGGGAGGCTTATGAGCAGTGAGGGGAAAAAAGCCAACCCTACTTTTTTATTTTTTTTTCAGTACATGCCAGATGAGCCTTCCAGAGTCCATGGTGGGTGTGTGGGTGGAGTCCATGATACTGGAGTTAGCTGTGTTGGTGGAGTTGATGTTAAAACAAGTTACCTTTTAGGGTGGAATGGGTTGGCGAGGATGGAGATAGCTGTGTAGCTGGAGTGGATGAGACTGGAGTAAGCTGTGTGGGTGGAGTCGATTCTGAGAAAGGAGTCAGCCAGATCAGCGCAGATAATGAGGAGATTGGGAGATGTGGATGGAGTCGATGGTGAGATCGGTTAGCTGTGTGTTTGGAGTCAAGGGTGAGACTGGAGTGAAATATGTGGGTTAGACATGTTTGGATATTTGGGTGGTGTTCATGGTGAGACAGATTAGCTGTGCAGGAGGAGCAGGACAACTCTGATAGCTCTAAGGGGCGAACTTTACATCCCAGCCGGTGCAAGATTTACGCCCGAGGTGAGGCATTCTCTCTGATTTATGTGCTGTGTTTTGACTGAGCCGGTGGCAGTGGGGGAGCCAAAGCACGAGGGAGCGGCAGCCACTTTGTACTTTTACCGCATTTCACCCACCAGCCTGGCTGTCCTGGCCTCACACTGACCGCAGGGCTTCCCCTTCAGCCTGGGCTTCGTGCTGGGGGCCGGCTCCTTTGGTGGCGGGCGTGGCACTTTCCCCAGGGATCTGCTCGCGTCTGTTCACAGAACACAGAGTTTGCAGAGGTGACAAGAATGCGGTGTCGCTGACTAGAGAGTGGGTGGTTTAAAATAAACAGCTCACCAACTACCCCACCTCAATAACTGGTATTGTTCGTAAAAACTGACAGTTTAAGAAAAAGTATAAAGAGGTACATTTAGTATAAGTGGTTATTTTTGGCAGAGCAATGCATTGGATAAGGAGGCATGCACAGAAACCTAAATTTCTGATAAAATGCACTTACCCTCTGGTGCGTCTTTAAGGACTCTCATCTTCACCTTTCCTGCAGAACGCTGTGTAAAATCAATCATTACAAATACGTTTATTAACAACATTCGAGCATGAGATGAATGCAGCAGCAGTACTACCTTCCACTGGACTGCATTCTCTTAATATCTGTTTGGTTCTTGTCTTTGTGGTGCTGGCTTTGGGCTTGGATGGTTCTGGTTCCCAAGCCTTCCCATGTCTCATGCCAACAGTGAACAACTCCACTCCACTACAGTGATCACTCCCTTTATGGGATGGCTCTGTTTCCAGCCTCTCTGTTGAATGGTATAAGAACCGCCACTTGAAGAGCGCTGTTCGGAAAACTTGCCTTTTGAAGGCCGTTCTCCTTGATCTTGGTCGGCCCATGGGACGCTGCCAGCACTGACTTCCACCGAAACCCACCTGACTTCCTGAATGAAGAAAGAGAGCATACACAGTCACGTGACATCCGTTATGCTAGCAGTGCCCTAGAATGTGCTGCAGCAGTGTTCTAGCCAAGGTTTTGCTAAAAATGACACATTCTCAGCCCCTCAGCCATCTCACTGTGTGCAATTCAATGGATGGGAGCTGAACTTAAATTCAAGCACAGATTGTCTCATCTGTGCCATTAAAGAGGCCAGAATGTGATGTTTATTCACAGAGGAAAGGTGAAAGCCTTCAGAATAGTAACAGTGAAGCACAATGTCAGGTAACCCGAAAGTAAACACTTTTCTCTGTGGCAACAGTGCTTGACACTGTGTCCTTGTGGGTGTAGCAGGAAACCATGATCCCAGTCAAACACATTACATCATCACAGAGATCCTCTCACAAGGTCATGTGGCATGTGACCTCTATCGCGTGATGACCTCACCCCAGAGTGTCGGCCTCAGCAAATTCACACACATACGCACAAAAAAGCATGCGTACACAAAACGGCATTACACACTAACCAGCAGTCAAAATGACCACATACCCGATTACATCAAATACCAATTCAGAGCTTAATGCATGCCTAAAAACATGAACAGTGAACTTAACCACCTCTGATTGGCTCTCACGATGAGCTGTGGGGCTCAGTGTTACTGTGGCAGCTCTGCCAGCCATGGACAAAAGGAGCTGTTTTTCCACAGGGGAAGTGGGGGTCTAGGGCCACATAATTCCACACCAATCCCAAACCGTAACACCAAAACAGCAGACTGTCTGACCTTTCACTGCACTGATTGTCTCAGTCACCACAAACAAGAAACAAAACACATACAATGATAACGTTATAAGGAGACAAGTCTCAAGGGTTATTGCTCCTTTTCCCTCTCTTAGTATATCTCAGACTAGAAAAGTTTTTGTTGGTTACAAACCCTTGTTCTTATATGATGGAACCCCACAGTGCAGCTATGTGTCATCTAGCCTGTCCTGCTGAGTGAGAGACACAGTCATGAGCACAGACACATGCACGAGCTGGCCAGGGCATCTGGGGAATAAGGAGGGTTATTTTGGGGTCTGACCACAGTAAAGAGCTGAGAGAAAGAAAAGGGTGGATATTAGGTTGGGATTAGGGGAGGGGAGAGGAGGGAGGGAGGAGAAATTAGTACTTATATCAGTGGAATTAGGATATTTATTTACAACAGGGAAATCAACATCTTTTTGCTATACCCACCACAACACACCTCCATCCTGCACTGTTGTACAAAGTTTAGTACATATCCAAAGTGTACACAGCACAGTCCATCTCCTGAGTGCGCACAGCACAGTACATCTACAGAGTGTACACAGTGTAGTACATCTCCATAGCCTAGAGTGCAGGCACCATCTGCACCTCACAGCACAAAGTACATTTATAACTGTCTGCAACATGAGCTCATCGGCAGTCCTTTAACAAGCGGGTGAACAGGGCAGCGAAAGATAAATAACAATGTACGCGCTGCTCAGACAGGCTCTTTAAAGCAGCCACCGCGCAGCAGATGAATATCCAGGTTTTACCGTACCTCTGCTGCCCAGAAGACCTTACCACTGATTTATGGGACGGGGTAAAGCCAGAGAAGGGAGACACACCAC
Organism: Megalops cyprinoides; assembly: GCF_013368585.1. Taxonomy (NCBI): domain Eukaryota; kingdom Metazoa; phylum Chordata; class Actinopteri; order Elopiformes; family Megalopidae; genus Megalops; species Megalops cyprinoides. The sequence goes on from NC_050591.1 coordinate 20,503,878, forward strand.
CCCGATGTCCTCTTTATAAGCGGGAATATGATTGGAGTGCGTCGCCGCCGCTGCACTCTCAATTTCCCAGCGTCAAGTCGACGGGGCCCCCACCGGCATGACATTGCATTGCAGTATTTCATCGCGTTGCCATTTATTTATTTGTTTATCCAAGGCCGCCGTTCTCTCAGCATGAGGCGTGAGCTTTTAATTAGTGGTGCGTTCCCTGAGAAGTAGTCTCCGACAACAGCTCCCAGATACATCTTCATCCCATTATCCGGTGTGAACTTGCGCGTGGTGATGTATGAATTTCATGGCAACAAAGCATATGTGTTATGTTGAGACATAAACTCACCTTGGTGTTTATTTCCCCACAGATTTCCGCGGCAATTTATTATGATTGAGTGTGTGTGCGTGCGCGTTGGAGAACATGATGTATGCACGCTGCCTCACGGCTGCCGGTTCTACTCCGAGTGAGTTATACTGTCGTATATTCTGATTTATGCCTGAAATGGCCTCCTCATAATTTACATAGCCTCAGTCCGTGGGTCAGATCTTAATGTTATTAATGGAAAGAAGGGTGTGCTGAAAAACAAATGCATTAATAATTCTTGTGATTTGTTTGCTTTGATGGAAAAATAATCTCCACTCTCTTTTGGCTCCAAGCTAACTTCAATTCATTTGCTGAGAAAGGTGACCGCAGAACGTACAGGCCTGCACCAGAGAATGATCACTCAGTTCATCCTGACTCATAGGGATACCTAAGTTTAATATCCCTGCAGAGCTACCCAGTGAAGGTTATTAGTTCTGTTGTCCCTGCAAGATCATCATCAGTCTCCCACTGAGAGACATCTAAATACTAAAGCAAGCTGACCTGTAGCAAAACCGTCCCAAACCACCTGAACAGCTGCTGTGCTCGGTGTTACAAGAGCGGAAGGGGGCAGCAGTGTGGTATACTAGTCTGGGCTTGTAACCCAAAGGTTGCTACTTTGATTCCCAGGTGGGTCACTGCTGCGTTATCCTTGGGTAAGATACTTAACCCAAAGTGCCTCACTAATTTATTACGTTTGTAAAAGGTGTTCATTGGATAAGTTGCTCTGGATGAGAGCCTTTGCCAAACATTGACCGTAAAACTCCCTCCATCATTCTCCTTTCTATCCCCACAACTCTTTCTCTCTCTCTCTCACTCTGCCCCCTCTCGTTCTCACCTTTTTCCCACTCAGACCCTCATTTCTCATATTATCTCTTCCACTCACCCTTTACAATCTCTCACTCATTCTCTGGTCTACCTCTATCACACTGTCTTCCCTTTCTCTCCTTTTCTCAATCTTTCTTTCTCTCACTCTGTATCCCTCCCTTTCTTTTCTCATTCTCCTCCTCTCCGTCTCTGTTTTCCCTCCCCTCACTCACTCTCTCTCCTCCTTCTCACGGCTCATGTTCTCTCGCAGCTGCTGCAGTCGGTTCTCGATGATTTTGCTCTCCTGATCCAGCTTCACAGCATCCAGATGCAGCTCTGGCAGATTCCTGGGGAAGAAGACCAAACCGTGAGCCAGTCAAAGCAGTGCCTCATTGCTTCTCCTTACTGTTTCAGTACATCTCCCACGGATGAACACTGTCTCAGAGCATCTTCCGTTGGCAGACAGTGTCATCTCCCAGTGACAAACATCGCAGTACATCTCAGAGTGAAGGGCACTGATTCAGTAAATTTCTCAGTAAGCACAGAGAAAGATGACACACAAAAAAAATAATGCTGTATTCAATAGCAATTATTTTATAATTTAATATGTTCAAGTAGAAGCCTTTAGGATATTACATTAATGTTTTGAGTGAATATATTTAGTCTTTGTTATTGAATTGTGATATTATGTGTTCTTTTTTCGAGCCAAAAGTTACCTTGATTTAAAACAATCTGCAATGTGAATTCACTCAAATAATACAACTATAAAACAACAGACAGACAGACAGACAGACCTGGCTTTCAATTTCACTGAAGTGGATTTGTTCGGAATTACCACAAAATAATTTAAATTCATGGCTGCCCTTGATAGAACAGGTTATCCCGCTGCAATCCGAGTATGGCTTTTAAGATGATCCTCTCTGTAATAAAGCAAAATAAAACATGCATTTGTACAGAGGAGAAGGCTGGGTTACATCCAGTTCCAAATAAAAACCTGCACATGGCCAATACCAGTGTGATAAAATTAATGACACCCCAACAACTGTAAAGTGCTGTTGAGGAGATACATAACTACAAAACAATTAATTTTTGCGAAAAGCTATTTGCTGACACTAAGCTAGCTAACTAAAAACGGTCTTCGAAAACACTGTTGAAACATTTTTAATTAGCTTGCAAGCTACCTGGGTTAACGTTACGCCCTACTGTTTCATTTCAAAATGGCTTCATGTACTTATGAATTCATTATTTAAACGCAAAGTGTTAATGTTAACTATCCAACGTCTGACAGGCTCCTAGGTTAATGTTAACGTTAGTGCTAGCTAACATTATTGCGGCTGGTTTACAGACGATATTCTTTCCAATACCTAAAGCATTTCCTTAGCTGGCTAAGACGTCTGATAAAAAAATGACAACGTCACTGTGGGATTTGGATGGTGACGATGCTAATCAAGGTATAACCACATAAACAGATATATATGCTGCACCGCAGTAGGGTTTAATTGGCTAGCTGTGTAACATTTAGCTAGTTAGCCAACTGTCTAGTTAGACTTGCATGCTTTTGACAAGCATATTACAAGCAAGTACAAAGCCGTGTAGTCACACTTTGAGAGAATGATGCGCAGAGTATATTCAACTGCTACATAATTACCTTAGGGTTGTCTTGATTCTTCCTTTAAACTGTTGACTATCTGAGTGTATTTCTGTAGGTAACGTTAACTTTTTTCTTCAACAACAAGTGGGTCAACCAGGCAACGCTTGTGTATGGGCGTCACTATGGAAACGTGAATTCTCGCGAGAGGCAGTCAGGCCTGGTTATTGAGTGGGATTTTAATGCAAATTAGCTTTGCGAGCCTAGCTAAACATTTTTGTAGCTGTCACTGCGTTTTGAGAAATGAACTTTGGCAACAGCAGTTTCAAAGACAGCAAGACCCCAGTTGTTCATCAATCATGGACAGCTGGAATTCTTTAATGAAAATTATTAGTGTTTAAATCAGAATTTAGATAGATGTTGTTCTGATTACAGAATCATAAAAAATCTCATTAGGTGGTGCTGTGACTCAGTAGGTCTAAATTACACTTCAAAGGAACAGTGCAAGAGTTCAGTTTCTTATTTACTATTTAGAATCTTTGAAAATGATCAGAACAGTGACCTATGCTCATCTCTTACTTGGAGGATCATTAAATGCATGATCACTGTATTTTTTCTCTATTTAAAAGCACAAACTAATCATTTATGTCCATCAGAGGTCACTTTGTATAAAAGGGCTCACTGGTCTGATCTGCAGCGCCTTCCCTCACCCTCTTCCTTCTAGCTCTGACCCTCCACAGAGCGGCAACCATAGCCCAGCCTGACTCCAGTAACAACAACATTAGGCTTCATTTGTATTCAGAGAATTGCATTTGAGATCTGCTGCAGCAAGGGCCCTCTTCCATTCTCAACTCCACCCCGCCCCCGCCTTTTCCTGCTCCAAGAGGAGTGGCAGGGAGCAATTACCTCGGCAGGTGCCCACCCCTCTCCTTCCTCGGTGGTGGCAGGTGTCCCCCTCCCCCCCGTTCGGGCCCACCCCTCAGCAGGGCATGGGAAGCAGGGACGCTGACCCCTGCCACCAGAGCGCACCGGTTCACGGCCCTCCGCTGGAGCCCGTCATTCTTACCTGCTACTTAATCTCACTCAGTTGCTCCACTAAGCTGGAATCCCATCTCACAACTTTGACTCCTGCCAGCACGAGGCCAGCTTGGCATGTAACTGCATACTGATGAAGAGGACAGCACTGCAAGAGAGAGAGAGAGAGAGAGGGAAAGAGAGAATGCTGACAGGGAGAGAGAGGGAAGGAAGGAGATAGAGAATAATATGGAAAAGGAGTGAGAGAAAGGGAAAGAGAGGGGGAGACAGGCAAAAGCTGAGATCTCTTGTAAACATGAACCAATGACAGAAATGTCTGCTGTCCAAACCAGCACACCACAACCACTTACTCGCATAATAATGAGAGAGGGAGAGACACAGCTTTGTGCAACATAATGGCAGACCAATGCTGAATAACAGACATGCACAAAAGAACAGGCTTATAGGTGAACATCTCACATATTTGATCCGTTAAGAAGAAATTATTTCAATTAAGTTTTCCATCATTTGTTTGTACAAACTCTTACAGGTGTTTGTTAGGATTTCAGCACATTTTCATCATTATTAGGTTAGCAACATACCCTTGCCCCCCTAGTCCCATTCAAATCCAGCTAAGACTAAGGGAGTATATTTATGGGAGCTGCTGCAGGAGAAGTGCAGTCTTTGTTATGAGTTACATTTTTTATTGCATCATTTTATTATTTATACATTTATTTCTGATTGCATCACGTATTGAATCATTGCATTGAAATTATTTCACCATTAGATAAATTGTGTCATTGCATACTTCTAATATTGTTGACTCCTTATATGGCTTTATGCTTGTCTTGTGCTCTGCCTCACTTGTAAGTCACTTTGGATAAAAAAAATCTGCCAAATGAATAAATATAAATAAATGTAATGTAAATGCATTTGATACTTATCTCTTCTTCTATTTCTTGCACTGTATGCCACTTTAATAATAGTTATTAATAATAATCAACCCAGGTAGTGCATTTTACTCCTACAACCACTGTCATTATTGCAATGGTCATTATCCTTATTATCATAAGAAAGACGTAGAGTTTAACAACAGTTTAATGTGTGGATATCACGTGTGCATATCAGATCACACACTCTCAGTGGCCTTCCCTCAGGAATGCTCATTTATTCATTTCCATTCAGCACCCAAGTAATTAATCTGATCACCGTCAACTGCACAAGTACTAATGGGAATATCACTCCAGCATGTTGAATGCTTGCATGACAAATGGTTGTGATTGTAATTAATAATGTATAAATCATTCCTGTGGTAGCTTCTAAAGATGTTGTTCAGCAAATGTGTCCAGTGTGTTATTTTACAGATTTCTTTGTCATTGATATGGTGATGACATGACATGAGAGCTACCATATATTCAATGTCACAACAGTGATTCACCACCAGGATTCCAGCACAATCCCTCAATCACAAATCCATTGTCATACACAGAACTCCAAGATGCTGTCCATCTTCCTCCTCTTGATTTGATGCCTCCACAGCCCTTCAAGCTGCCCTATTAGCTCCGAGGCCAAGCAGTGTGTGTGTGGATCAGACCAAAACCGCTCATACCATGCCCTGAACTTGCCCCGAAGCAGCAAGGTTACAAGGGTCACTCTGTCAGATCTGTCATCAGCAGAACCTCTGGGACTGGGAAATGTAATGGGACGGACGGCGACAGGCAGCGCCTGGTGTTCACCCGATCTGGGATGGAGCGAGCGAACCCACGACCTTTTCACAGGGAAACAAGACTGCCTTTCTGACAGCTGGCTTTTCAAAAACCTAAGAGAAGTGGCGAGAGAGTGAGGAGAGACAGAGAGAGGGGAAATAAAATTAAGTGGGGATGAAAAAAAAAAATATATATTTATATATGGACCTGGGAGAAATCCGACAAGCGTGAAAGCCCCTCTGAGCGTTGCCTGACAGCTGACCGGCTGAAATGGGCTTGGGACTCGACTGTACCAAATGAGACAATGGGGGGGCAGAAAATGCCAATGATAGCATCATCAGTACTAGAACTGGCGGGGCAGACAGTTCTCTTAATTAAGCTGGCTCTTTTCCCTCTCCCTCCCTGTCCCACAGCTGAGAGATGTAGCTTCAGGGCACAAGGTTGTGGGTGACCACGGGAGGCACAGGACTACCACGTACCAAGCGAGCATCTTCCTCGCCGAACAATCAAAGGGAAGGATACGGAATGACAGAGGAGGGAAAAATAGAGGGAGGGGGTGCATGGAGAGAGGGGAGGGGGGGAGGAGCGGAGAAGAAATCAGGGAGCTGCTGGAGTGTTGATGGAGATGACATGCTGTCACCCTGAAAAAGGGGCCGCTAAATGTCTGACGCAGTGGCCTGCCAGGCTGTCAGACTTAATTTCTGTCGTCTGTCCTCTTGATGGTGTGCGATCAGAGCCTCACGTGCCTTGCCGAGAGGAGCAGAGCGTAGGTCTCCACTGGTGCTTAACGCAAATGAGGACAAACATACTACAATTATCACTTGAATAAGTGGTTAAGCAGACATATCTGTCTTTATGCTTGTTTCATTTGACATGAGCTGAGAAGCAAAATGTATGTCAGAGCATTTTTATTTCCAGATTCGTAAACTGTAACTGTGGATATTTCACATCAGTGCCACGTTTGATTCGTGTTCAAATTAAAACCCATAATTTTACAAAGGCAAGCGTGAGGCTTCGGGAGATGGCATGTTCCTCATGATTCAATGCGGGGTGAGTGTAGGTGTTCAGGTAAAGAGAGTAAATAGTGTAGACTCCGTCCTTTTCCTCCCGCTTTGCCACATGTGTTAGTCTTGCCTGCACTGCCATCTAGAGGACATGTGAGGAAGGTGTTCATCGCTGGTCATCAAGAAACCCACCGCTAATGAAATGAAGTGTGACATACCGCCTGTGAAAAGTTGTTGGCCCCTCCGGAGAGAAAGATACTCATCAATTTACTTTCAAGAGTTCAGGAGGAATCTATTAAATTTATTTCTTCATTTCTTTCTTTCTTCCTTTTCTTGAGGACTGTTTATGAATTTCACCTCCCTCCCCAATTCATCCCACCAGACTCTGCATTAAATGCTAGTAGAAGCTTGCTAGTAGGGCAGATGAGAAGCCATATTGCTGTTGTTTATGATAAAGCACTATAAAGCTAAACACAAAAGGGATCCAAAATCAAGGAGACGCCTTCAATATGGCAGCTATAAAGTAATGATATTGCGTTCCTTTCCAGACAGCAGATAATAAGTCAAAGTTCTACCAGTGCTATAGTAATGCACTCAGCAGAATTTTTCATTGTTTCTGCAGTCTCACATGAGGCCTTAGCACAATGGCCTGGCAAATCCGTGCTTCAGCCACACAACCCTCCAACCAAGTCTTCAGTGAAGAGAGAGCTGACTTTGATTTTGTTGTTCTGGTTGATTTAATTTGCCATTTTGGCCTTGAGGAAATTTATGAAGCTCTGATTGTAAGCAATACAAATCAATGCTTAAGAACTGAGGAGAAGCAGGCACACGGGCTTACCGTGGGGCCCAGCTCTCAGCGAGAGAGGCGCACCTGCGGTTTTAATCATTCTAATATCGTTCCCCCCATTATGAATGGTCCCTGCTTTTGTGCACTGCCAACGTTTCGTGAACGTTCTGTCAACACAGCACTTTTCAACCCTCCCTGATTAAATACAAGCTTAAACAATTTTAATTTCATGGAAGAACACACAAAGACCAGGCGATGGCGTGATAAACGCTGTTGGGTCGTGCATTATTAAAGAGCCGGGCTTCCACCTCAAGAGAGAGCTGGGGAGAGGGATGGAGAGGGAGAGATAGAGAAACACACACACACAAGCACACCTTAAGCTCTAGAACTCAGAGCACCTTTTTATGTCCGGACTTCAAAGGGCTTGGGCTGCCTCTTCCCATTGACTCCATCAGGTCAGGATGCACCACGCGTTCCATGTGCAGAATCGATCCTGGAGAAATTGAATAAAACCTTTGTATGCACAACTGCGTTTCATGAGCATGGTCAATCCCCAGAGATTGGATGAGGCAGGATATTAGAAAGGATATTATATATGTGGACATGTCCCAGGGCAGAGCTGTCACACACCATTCAGGGTTTTCCTGGGATAAGCCAAATCCAATGAGCTCCTGAATCATTTACGACTCTGAGCTGACAGTAAAAAGAGTAATATGTGGTCTGATTGTACCTATGGATGCCATATACATTCTTTCAACATCTGTTCGACTGTATTTTTCTGTAACTAGAATTTCAGATCATAAGAAACCGTTAATGACATAAATCTTAATAATTTTGTGATTGTACTGGTGTAAATTCCAGGGTTATTGTGTGTTTCTAACAGAATTGCTTTCTGCATGGATGAAACTGGTTTCTAGGGACTGGAATCAGAATATTGGTTTCTGCATGCTGAGAAATTAGAATTGAAATTGATTCTGCGTAAATCCAAGTGTACTGATGTGAACCAACAATCGCACATCAGCACCTTGGGTGAAGTATTGAAGGGCTGGACTGGGAGAACCTCCCTACAGTGGCTCATACGGTTTAGACCCATGGCTTTTGTTTTAGGGGGGAAAGGAAGCACTGTTCAGCCACAAAGCAGTGGTACTAGAGGCTCATATTAGTCAGTGATCCAAGACTTCAAAAAGATTAACTCATGTTCCCATTCCAAATCAGCCACCCCCCAGTCCCACAAATCTATCTGACGTCTCCCATCACTGTCCAACACACCTGTTGGTGATTGTCCTGCACACCTGTACCAAATCTCCTGTCCAATGTTCAACGTAGCTATCCCTAATCATTCAGCCATGGTCCCACACAGCTGTCCCAGATCACTTGCTCAATGTAATGCCTTGAAATAGGTGTTGTCTTGAAGGCAAGATTTGGGGATGTGGTAGTGAAAAAGTAGTTAAATAGGTGTCGAAGTTGCTGGGGGAGAGCAAATTAATTGTGGGAGGGTGTTAAAGTGGGTAAGACGTATGGAAAGGTGGGGGGTTGTGGTTGAGGAGTGGTGACGATAGTGTTGGTGTCCCCAGCTGGGGAAGCCATAGAAGTCATTGCTGTCTACTGGCTTCTAGTAAGAAACATGCTGCTGATCAACCTCTAATGACCAGCCCGAGTGCTAACCATCCTCTACGATCATCCCATAGTGCTGACCGTTCTCTGTATTTTTTTACAGTATTATGCACTCAGCTGTCAGCACTGGATCAGTGATGCTGTGGAATTCCAGTGCTATGCCTGCCTCTGTAATTGTACCTGCAGAGGTTGCAGCTTCACTGCCCTTCTCATTTACTTTGATAACAGACTGATGGACAGCTGTTGAGATGAATCCCTGTATGTGTGGTATGAAAAAGAGAGTAGAGGCGGGAGAGGAAGAAGGAAAAGACAGGCAGAAAGGGAGAAAGGGGAGAGGGAATGAGATCAGCTGCATATGTGGACGGAGGATGTGATTTACACTGAAAATTGACTGTTGGGCCTACTGTTTGATATGTGTCTTGCCATCTACTCTGTCATGTTGATGGAGTCAAAGTGGATCTGACTGGACCTTCTTTTTAAAAGACACCACATCATTACAACTCTGTCCCCTATCTTCCCTCCACACTGGAACATCACTCCAAATAAATCAAGCTTTAATGAGGAGCATGTCCTCGTTCCATGACTGCTGTTCAGATGTGTTTGTGTGTTTTCCATGGCTGTTGAGGCCATAGAGGAGACAGCTGTGCAGTAACATTGACAGGCCCCACTAATCACAGTTAAGATACACTGAAGGCCAGTACCAGCTTGCATGTTGTGTTCAATGTGTGTGCAAGCCTGTTTGTGTGTGTGTTGTGTGTGTGTGTGTGTGCGCGCCTCTGTCAGTGCCAGTACACTGCTGTCTCCTGCTGTAGATAGTCTAGAACAAGTACTGTCAACCGAAATGATAGCATGACAAATCACTCCAATTAGGCTGTTTATAACTCCAATTTAAAATTAAGGGCATATTTCTTTCTGCCAAAATCCTATTGAGTATTGCAAATGACACAGTGTTTTTTAAACAAGATTCATGCAGGTGTATTGAAGTGCAGATACATGTAAATCTGCCAGGTTGATGAATGTGCTCCATCTTTTTGTTGGACTCGTGATGCTCCCCATAAATAAACCATTGGGGTGTTGGCAGTGTTTTAGCTAAAATCTTTCATAAATTCTTATTCGGACCTTTCAGCCTTCGATTTTTCTGGAAAGCCTGGGAGCCTTTCAATTATTCTGGAAAGGTTTCACTCATCATGGGGGATGTTTGTCTCATTGAGGGAACTCAATGGGAGGGATAACAGTAGAAAAGTAAGAGTTCATGACTCACCAATCAGAGCCAATCACAATATTTTGCTGCAGAGGACACAGTCATTTGATTGGTTCATACAAGTCAGTTACTCACAGCTAATAGTAGCTCCTCCCACAATGGGGTTCATGAGGTCTCACTCTCCAGTCACTACCCAAGGGTTTCACCAGGTCTGCAATCATAGACTGTAAACTTGTTTTGGATAGAGGTTATCAAAGAGAGACGATCACCAGGAAAAAGAGAATTGAATATCTTCATTCATGTGATCCAGCAGTTTATGTGAAAAAGTAAACGTAGGTGGAGTCTGTTCTGTGCACTCAGGATGTACCTCATCATCTTTGCTCTCCCAGGCACCTTAAATATTAATGGTATAATTGATGCCTATGTATGAATTTCTTCCCATAAAAATTCATTTAAAAAAATTGGCTACTTTGAAGAATCTAGAATAGAAGATAGTTTTGATTTGTTTAGCACTGGTTTGGTCACTGCATAATTCGATTTTGTGTTATTTCATAGTTTTTACTATTTACTCTTTACTATTTTTCTTAAATATGGAAAATGAAAAAAAAAACCCTTGTATGAGTAGGTGTGTCCAAACTTTTGATTGGTATTGTAGCTATCCCACTGGATGCTTTTTATTTTTATTTTTTTTATTTTGTTTATTTTTCCTATTTTTTTTTTTCTGGTTCGCTGTGTCTAACGAGCAAGAAAGAGGGTTGAATAAATCACAGCAAACATCTAATCGATTCTGTTAGGTAATTAATTGTTCTGGGAAAATTAAAACCAGAAACTCAGCAGACCTACAGGGGCCCTTGGTCAGTCTATCACAGGGTAAAGAACTGAGAGCTTAGAGGAAGCCTACAGAAAAAAACAGGGAGACACTAGGGTGATCGACCCGGGACTGTGGGACCACTGTTCAGACAGCTCTGCCATGACTGCTGCCCCACAGGTAGCCATTTTCCTAAAGCCAGTTTAATGACAGAATTGATTGGGTTCTCTAGAGCATGAAAGTAAGTGTCATTTATTTTGTTCTGTTTTTGTTTTTTTTGTTTTGTTTTGTTTTTTGGACTGCTGCATGTATCCCCTGCTTTAATGAATCAACTTCAGCTGCAGTGTTGATGAAGGTACTGAGGAAAGTTAGTGCTGAAGAGAGACTTTATTTGGCACCTCATCCCCGAGTGCGTCCTATTGCTAAAGCCTAAATGAGCTTCACATTTAATTTTTTGTGTGTTCGTCTACCATATCCTCCTGCATTGACTCTGTATCCTGGACCATGCTGAAATTGATCTACAAAATAATTTAAAAAACCTTTCAGAAGCGATCCAGCTCTTTTCCTCTCCTCTCTCTAATGTTTGCGGTGACTAAATGACACGTTTATACTTTGAAGAAGAAAAATAGGACCAAAATATTTCTCACCCTCTCACTGTCTGCAGCTCTGCTGTATTTCAGATGCAAATCATAGTCTTTATTGGCAAAACTCACACTGGCCACCATCCTCATCAAATTCCTGCCATACCTGGGCAGGTGCATCACCCCCCCCCCCCCCCCCCCCCAACACACACACACACACACACACACAGTTCTCCTGTGTCAGAGAGTGTGACAATAAAATTAAATTCACAAGCACTGAGGGGCATGGACATAGTCAGAACATACTCGCTCTCTTCTACAGTGTCACCTAAACTCACATACAATCTATATTCACATTCGATGTATGCTGTCTTACACACACATACATACACACACTCAATCAGAACACACATTCATTCAGATATACGCAGACACTGCCAGGACACATTCACTCTTACACACAAATACAGTCACTGATACTTACACTCTGTACTTACTATCAAAGTGTGCTTTCTCACAAATGCACAAACATGCACTACACAGACACAGAAAGAGGACTGACAGTCCTTCTTCTGACAGGGTAAAGCCTAATAACGTCACCTTTCACAATGGAATAATTACCCCCTGTAGTGTCTCTTCCACATTAATGCCTGAATGAGGATTGTTAGGCTTGCAGCGTTACTGTGTCTTCTGAATGTTGCAACCACAAAACATTAAGAATTACCTTCAGAATGTCAAGTGCTCAGGGGAAAAAAAGATTTGCATTTTACTTTGTGCGTGCATGTGGGGCCAGCTGTGTACAAAGATAAACAGAGAAACTTACAGTGAGGAGGAAGAACCCAAGAAGAATTTACTCTACAGCTAATAAAGCGGAAAGAAATAAACCAAGCATCTGACCAATCAAATGTCAGTAAATGTACTCTGTCTCTTTAAAATAAAAACGCTCATAACTTCAATCCTGCCAGTACACATGAGAAATTAAGTGTTTACTGGTAATCAAAAAATAATTAAAAAGGCATTAACAGAAGGAAGATAGTTGTGCTGTGAGGTTGTTTTGTCTTCATTTCAAATCATAGCCAGGGACGGAATTATATAGACCTCTGCCCTTCATTGCCAGGGCTATAAAGACTCTTCCTCTGGACCCTATTAAAGACATGACTTCTTCTAGTTCTGACACCAAATAAGGAGGGAGTTTGTATTCCAAACACACACTCTCCTGAATTCCCTAAATCTGGCAAAGAGTGTCCCTGCTGGGCTGTCTTGCCCCCATGTCCCCTCTACCCTTCCCTAAGGGGTGTAATAACTTCACAGATTCACATAGGTTAACAGATTGGGGGGAGGGTGGGGGGACAGAACTGTCCCTCCTAGTGAAGTTCTGTGAAACCGTGTGCTCTGAGCTGAACCTTTGAAGCAGGTAGGTTTCATAAGGACCGAGTGCCTGAGGGTGCAAAAGTCGAGACATGGGAACTGCTCATAGATTTTATCTGCCACTCAAGTGGCAGAGCAAGGTAGAAATGTACTTGTGAGACTGTGTTTGTGTGTCTGCATGCACACATGTTGGTATGTGTGTATGTGTGTGTGTGTGTACAATATATGAAGCTCTTAATTTATCTGTAGTTGTCCTCAGCCCCCAGTTCCTGATATGGACTGAATTTCAATTGAACAATTTGCCTCTTCCAAAATGATCCAAGATTAAATTGCTTGATAATAGTGATATTTTTAACTGCATCTGCTTAGATGGAGGAACAGTCCCGCATTAAAATAAAATTGTTGAATTTCAAACATTTGGCAGTCTCAACACTGTTCATGTAAGAAGAGATTAATTACAAATCCTCTTATTACAGTTTGTGGTCATTAAATTGGTAAATTTAGTCACTGAAACTAAACAGTCTCTCGTTATGCATGTTGCAGATAAAAGGATGTGAGCAATAAAAATGTAGTAATTGTTCTGCTTAACAGGTAGTGTGCTTTTTAAGACAGCAGCACTCATACATGGGCTGTTTGTTACGGGAACACTAAAGCCTGATAATGGTTTTCAGAGACATTCACTGGTCTGGCAGTGCGTAACTCCTGTCCAGAGGGTGTGTGATTTCATTCTACCAGAGTCTGCAATCTCAGTCTCAATTACCTGAAGGTGTCTTATACTTTACTCCCTGCCCAGATCTTTGCAGCCTCCCTCTAAAACGAGACCTGTAGGACCTTGTGTGGATTTTAGATCTCACACACTGTGGTGTGCACCCCAATTCAAGACACTGTACATTCACATACAAATGCAGATGCATAAATAGAGCAGCAAGCTCACACAACAGCTCACAAAAAGACCATTACAAAAAGACACTGGCATGGGGGAATTTGTCTTGGGAAGTATCCCTGGCTTTAGGAAAGAGTTCTCCTAGTTGACCCACTCTGGGTGAACTCTTGCATCTCCTGAGCCCTACAGGTTTTGGGAAACATGATCACTGTAGGCTGGCAACTCCCCACTTAGAGACTTTCAATGTGTCAGTGTTTCCCAAGGACTTTCAGTAAGCGTTGCTCTGTGAGGGCTGTGAAGGTCACACAGACAGGTGCAGTGCAGAGCTGGTGATCAGGTGAAATGATTACTGTATAACTTTAAATAATATCCTAGACCTTTATTTAAAGTCCTGCATTATCTGTGCAGTGTAGCTGGCATTGGGGATATTCTAGTTTCCTTGCATGATCCTGCATGCTTTCAAGTAGTAATGCAAAGCTGACAGTCCAAAGGCCCAATACCACTTGTTCTCCCTGCTGAATAACCGTGGAAGTTCCCAGTTCTGCCACAGTAAAGGAAACACTGAGTTTGAACTGGCTGCTACTAAAACACACGCACACATACACACACACATACCGAGGGCATGCAGACCATCACAACTCAAAAGAGGGAGTACAAGCTTCAGAATGTCTCATTGAGCTACCGGAGAAATAAATAATAGACAAGAACAATGTGCCTCTTTCCACTTGATCCATTCAAAATGTATGAAAGTGTGTATTATTAAAGGCCAGATTTGCCAAGAAATCTAGCTTTCTTCAAAAATGTTTGTTGATGATGTTGTTCTGTCTTGATGCTGTGCCCTTTTACAATAATGAAAAAACAAACATTTTGGTTAGATTGGCCCACAAACAAACTATTATACGGACATGGTGGGGGGGAGTAATTCTAGATATTGGTAAGTTTGTTTTGATGAAAAACAAAACTAAATGTAATCAATAGCGGTTTGACATCTTTTTGCTAAATGTACATAAGCACTGTAAAAGGTTAGATGTAATGACAGCTTGTTCTTGGGAAAAGTGTCTACGCTTCATTGATTGTTTTTTTTTCTTCAGGGTAATTTTATTTGAACCAGTTCTAATATTGCATTGCAAGAGCATTCATGCACTAACAAACAGCATAGCCCTGTTGTAGATAGCAGTAGCAGCAGAAAGATTACTTACTTAACCATATAGCTCAATTTGAAATGCTAATACACACATAGGCCCAGGGGCATATTACAATGCTCCTTGTTTCTGGCAATTTACTCTTTGTATTTGAAACAGAGAAGCATGGAGCAGCAATATTATACACTATGAATAAAATTAATTGGGAATTTTGACTAGAATAATTGGGATAGCTGATTTGAATTTCAAATCAACTCAGAGTCAGAATGTTGCATCCACTTTGCAAGCTGGGATTCAGTCTGCGTAATTCAGGCTTCTCTAAGATGCTATATACCAGAGCAAGGTCATTTACATGAATGATAACAATGATGCAAAAAAATTATGGTAATTATTACAAAATTAAGGGAATAATTCAGATCACAAAAAAATGTCAAAATGCATATGCATTTCTCTCCATCTCCTAACTGATACTGACATCAGATTCCCCGCACAACAGCTCTCTCAGGATATACAGAACATTCTGTACTCACGAACCATGAATAAAAGCAGTAGTCATTTACCATGATCTCCAGAACCAAATCAATTTAAAATTCTTTGCATTTGTATGAATAATATCACCTTGTCTTCATGTGATCCTTGCAAATTGAGAGCACTGTGCTGTGAACAGGCCCTGACATGGGCTTTTGCAATCCGATAACTGATTGATGGCAGAGTGTGGTCTGGCCCTGAGTTTCGCTTATGTCCCTGATCGCCATTCTCACTGGAGCAGTGGATGGTCTGTTCTGACGCTCGCATGAGGCAAGGTTCAAAGTGTTTTATCCCAAAATGTCTCAAAGTTCTAATCTGTATTCAGTCAACAGACCCCTGGCCTTTAACTCGATAACTACAGCAGACCAGCAGAAGAAGGACAGCGTGTATCTGTGTGCATGTGTATGCATGCATTTTTACAGCTTTACATGCTTCGGTAGTATCTCCTTTTTCATATACATTGTATCAAAATTTTGTCTTAAGGGCCTGTTTATTCTGTTAATAAACGTTAAGTTAACATGTTACAACTCCTTCATTAAGTATGACTTTGAAAAAGATAGATAGTAAGTGGGTAATATACAGAAAATGAAATTTCTACTTTGCAGATTATTATACCATATTTGTCAGAAAGTCAACATTAACTCCAAGCACCAAATCGAAGCCTGAGAAAAATGCATTTTTAAAACACGATTTGCAAATCACACTCTGTAACTGGAAGTTTATCACCTAGTCACCACATGGTTACTGTTCATTTCGTCAAAAAAATTATACTTAATTCATAGCCAGCAATACATTATCAGATGTTTTCTAACAGTAAAAACAGACCCTCAAATCAATGTATGACAATATTATTCTCATTGTTGCAAGATATCAAAATATCAATAAATGTAAGATATCAACATCGGTCTTATTCTGACTCTGTCACTCAACCCCTCAGAGGACTTACAGTTGGTTCATTCTCCCACCCAGCAATTTAGCCCTCGTGGCTTTGCCATTTTATCACAAGATGCTAGAAGGTGAGGTGCTTAATGGAGACATGGAGGTAGTCAATGCTGGACTGCAGGTAACAATACTTTACAAGGAACCCCAGAGGTTCACCCTCTTTTAGTACCTCTCCCTCCTCATCCTCACCAAAGGTTATCCATGACTCCAACCACCACCAAATATCTAGGAAGACCCACTCTGTCCAGAACACAGCATTTTGGTGTAATAGAGCGTGGGTTTACTGTATATCTGCATAGTAAACAGATCTTGGCTGGACTCCTGCAAAGAGACCAGAGACATCTAATGGAGCTCATCAAGAAACCCACAGACTTTTACTACAAAACTTCAGAAGGAAAGTAAAAATCAAGCAACAGGCACATTAACTCAAAATAGAAGTGATAATAGGGAATTAACATAATCTTAAACCCATTTTAACAAGATAAATCCACTTAGTTCACCAAATCATTTAAACTTATTCTATTTATGTAGTATTTTGACAGCATTATTCATATAAACATATTTTGAAGGAGCACAAAAACAATGTGAGGGATTTTTTTAGGTTACAAACATTAAAAATAAATTGGTTTGGGATTGGCGCCATGGCAACAGTCTTCATCTGTCAAGCTCATGGGAAGCAACAGGTGTGTTTCAGAGCAACAGCACGAGCGCTAATTATCATCAAAAATCACACGTTTATTGAGATAATTGGTTCTGCTCTCTAGTTCTTGCTCAGTGAACAATGTTAAACTTCAGCACTTTAACTGAGTCTTCTGTTGGTAGCAGGGGGTGAGCCTGGTGAGATTCTGCCCTCTGTCCCAGTTGTAATTTAAGTCCTCTGTTTCCAAAGAGAGATTAGAGCCCTTGTCGAGGCCCATCAATAATCCCATCCCCCACCCGAGCGTCAGGCCCGGTCTGTCAGCACAAGCGGAACCACAGCACTGATGCTCTTATCCGCAGCAGCGGCAAATGAGCCTATCCGTTCTTCCTGCCTGGCACCCGGCCGAAAAAAAACCCCCCGGATTGCTTCTGCTGCTAGTCACACTGAGAAAAAAATCCTTCTGTGAAGTCTGAAAGTCAGCCTTATTAAAGTTCTGTGAAAGTCCCCTGAAAGTGCTTTCTTCCCATAGTCCACCCTGCTGTTTCAAGAGTGGTTGTCTGGCCTTGGAGGTAGCGCCGTTTTTCAAACTTGATTGCCACACACTCAAAGTTTGTGGCAGGGGAGGGTCCCTGTAGTCTCAATACACTCTTGGAGGTGTCCCTGAAGAGTTCATTGTTTTGTCTGAAAAGCTCTGGGAATAATTCCATGCAAACTCACAGCGCAGGACATTTGGAGGGGTAGAAAAAAAAAATAAATAAATAAATAAATAAAAATTAGACGTGTCCAATCTTGACGGTCCAATCTTCATGATTTTTATTCAGGTGAAGTCAACTGATGAAGAATTCATATGTCATTAAACATTAGGAACAGCAACAACTTATTGCCCATCACATTACCCGTTGTCCTGCTCAGCTGACTGTCATGGACACAGTGCAGACTGAAAAAGAGACATGCCCTCATCTCAGCTTGTAGACTACTGTACTTAGCAGTGAAACAATGCCTGAGGTAATTTCATAATTTGATTTCATGGAACCAAGAGTGCCAGCCGCAGTACAAAGGCATTTTAAACACAACCATATAGCTCAGGGGCTGCCTGAAAGATATGTTTATTTAGAGGCAATGCTTTAATAGGATCACATGACTAATATAATATGGTTGCCTAGATTTCTCCCTCTTTTTTGTCTTAAATTTTATTTAAGATTTGAGTTGACTCCTCATGATTACTTTTGATTATCCTTTAACTTTCCTGCCTCAAGATGTTACAGAACTAACAAAAGCAATACTCTTCTCTCTTGGCATTTCTTATTAAAGGAGAGTGTTTTAAGGGTTTTTTTAGTTTTTTGTTGGTCTGCCACCATTTAAAAAAATAGCCTGGTAAAATAACGACTTTGAAACTCAGTTCAAAGCCTCAGACAATAAATCCTATTGCCTAAAGGAAAGAACTCTTTTAGAATTTGCTACCCTGCACAGTGAGATAAAGAATGAGATAAAAAAAAAAAACTGCAAACAGGGTCCTCTAGCCTCCAGGCTACGCTAGCTAGCAATATGGCCACGGTATCATATCTCACTACTGGAATCAATGTGCTCAAACACAAACTCACCTGTGAAGCTGTGAATAGAAACTGTTGAGATAATCTTCAGAGTACTGGGCTGTCACAAGGAATGGAAACCCTGGATGTAGTGATATTTTCCCTGAAAATTCCACCTCAATCAATTATTAATAAAAAAAATAATAATATTGTATAATATTAAAGTAAAAATGCTGAATGTGTAAGGATACAAAAGATCTACAAAAGCACAACTATAACATGGGGCTTACAACTGATCTCATATGCTTATCTTTAATGTCTTGCATTATACAAACATAAACTCATCCTGTAGGCTGCTGTTGGATCTTGTTGGGAAAAAGAACTTTTTCCCAGATTTCAATCACAATGTAATGTGAATTAGTCAAAAGGGATGGAAAACTATTCCTCACCAATGAGCCAAATGTTTATGCACTGAGGCATCGTTATTATTTTAATGGGCCAAGGCCTAGTTGTCTGTAGGCTCTGTGACTCAAAGCCAGTGGCCAATTTACAGGCATCATGTCCATGTCATCTGTTATAAGCAATGTGCTTTCAGACCCTTTGTTATTAAACTCCACTCATGTTTTAAGCTACAGCTCTGATATTTGTTATAATGAATGCAGAGGTTTGTAAATTTAGAAACTGTTGCCGCATTTTGAGGCAGCCCTTATCAGAGCTCCTGTCTCAGGAGGAGAACTCAGGAAGGCTGTGCGATGTGTGAGTAAGGGCACGCTGCCAGGTTTCACTGCACCCCCTTTTTTGGCCTTCTGGCTGTTGTTGCTTCACATGATACACAGAGATCTTTGAAAAAGGTACTTTACAAAGGACGTTAACACCACAGTTATTTCTGTTTGTAACATAAAGATAAGGACTACAGTGAATTCTTGAGCTGTATAGATACCTTTCTTTGATCAATTCTGATATAAAGCTGTACGATAAAGTACTCGTCCATTGTCTTGAAACAAGATTGTTCCATTCTGACCAGAATGGCTTCATAAAAATAACCAGAATCTGTATTGTCCATTCCACAGTAGACATAAAATTCCCTTGCACTGCACTGTCTCTGAATGCACAGAAAGCCTTTGAATGCCTAGTGGCAATATTACTGCACATAAAAATTTTATAGAATTTTATAGAAAATGTTATAGAAACGATAAATGTCCCATACACTAATGGCTCAGCAATGGTTATGATGTGAATGATGCATTTCCCTAGCTTGCACCCACGAAATGTATGGTTTATACTCAATGCAGCTATTTCTACGTACTCCTTGGACAAGATCTTAGTGTATTCCCGCAGACTCCAGAATGTAATCTATTCTAATGTTTCCCTCACATGTTGAAGACTAACATTTGGACAAATAATTCCAAAATTGAATACTGCCTGCTGTTCTTTAGAGGAACACGCAGAAATCCAAATTAAGTGGCACTCGAATTCTCCCATATCTATCTCTGTGCTCCTCCTAGGGGGCTACAGAAGCTCCTTCTCAGTGGAGGAGAATGCACATCTTAAATGACATCTCTGGGGATAATGGCCTACATGCATTCCAATACATACAGTTTCATTATAACCCACTTTTGTATTTATAACTTGGTAATCAGCACTACATGCCAACAGAGTACGCTGGGGACAAGCATTAATGAATTCTTTTCCAAAATTACTGGACACAAGGGGCCAAACCAGGGAAACAGCATCTAACAATTATTTCTTTTTTATTTAATTGCACTGACCAGGGTATATCAATCTGCAGAAGACACATGGAGTTACTGGACACAGATATTAACTGAAGCATCATTTTGGTTCCAATTAATATTAGATCCAGTTAATAATGTCATCCAACAAACTTTAGATGATCCTTTCTAACTTTATTTACATTGTACCTATGCCAAAGGAAATGTTTCCCTATTTACATACACTATTGCATATGCATCACACATACATACAAATACACTTTTATGAAATAATCATACAGTCATACAGTCGACACACAGCAAACAGAGAAGTTGTATTAGTGCAAACAAATTCTTAATATTGTTGCAACTAAAATACACCTACATCACACAGTATTCTCACTGGAAAAAAGAAGGTGAAGAAGAAGACCAGGGAAATAATAACAAAGGAAGAATCATTATATGAAAAAATAAGGACAACATATTGTAAATTGTGAACAGACTTTTGATGGAGGTATGCGTGTGCATTCATATGTGCGCAGTATGTTTTCTTTTATTTGACTTTGAAGGTTGCATTAGCAGTACCTTTGGGTTTTCTGTGTGAAAAACAGAGATAAACACATTAGCGTAGAATCTTACATCTACAGCACGTCATTTCCATCATACGCCCACTGCAAGCATTGCTAGCCCTCTCCTGTCCTGTATCTACACACAACATCTCTTTCACAGTTCTTAGTGTATCATTTGTTTTGCTCAGTGCTCTCTGAACCTTACGATGGTGATGAATTCTGGGAGCTCTGAAATCCTTGAGCAGAATACAGAATGCACTGAGCTCCCTCTGCAGGCAGGAGTAACAACACCAAGTAAGAGTTTGCTCACGTACCTGCCACAGCCACGACCACCATTTGTCTTTGTTCCAGCCTCTCTCGGCCTGTCTGCTGGCCACACCCACTCTTCCCGTTCCAAGAGTTCTTTTGGGAACAAGCTCCTATCATCGAAAGCTGCTTTTAGCGCTGTTGGAAAAGAGCATATAAATAGTGGTAATAAACGGTGACAGTCACATTGCCGCAGAATATAATTTATTCATGACAACATTTATTCAGTATGTGTTTTTAGCTTCGTCCACAGCATCGGTGGGTTGTCTTACTCTCCACGTTTACAGGGAGGGGGAGTGGAGCAGGCAGAGAGCCATCCCACTTCTGCCCGAAATATTGATGAGGGTTGGTCATGAAATCAGGCTTGCTGAGGTCTCCCACTGCATCCAGCTCCTCCATACGCAGACAGCTGAACGTCCCTGAGACGACATGAATCATCCAGTATATCACACGTACAGATAAGGATGAAAAGAAGCAGAGGTGGATTAATGAAGGAAGACAGAAAGAGGCAGAGGAACAAGAGACAGCGAGGGGGGAGATAAAGGGGAAGACAAGAGGAAAATCACATCCATCGCCACCAGTGAAGAGGATTAATAAAGACATGTACAGAAGAACACAGATGTGACTTCACCTGACAACAGACAAACAGATATATCCATACATACTGTGCTCACAGTACATTATATAGTATTGTAATGCTGACAGAAGGACAGACAGACAGTGAGAGAGACAGATACTTTACCAGTTACTCAATAATATTTTAACGATGTTGACCATTCTCTACCATGGTAAGAAATGTAACTCCTCACCCACACAGCTCTGTATGTCCTTCGATAGGTTGGGCTTACTGTCACTCTTCCGCAGTCTCCACCTCTCCTGGTACCTTTTCCCCAGAATGCTGCCAGTTCGGGGGCTAGCTCTGGGACACAAATACAGACTCACTCAGATACAGAGGCACGGGGACACAGGGAACACTTAATTAATCATGACAGGAAGCAGACGGTCAGCAGCTGGGACAGAGTAGGCCTTTTCCACCGCTCATTTGACCTCTGACCCCAGGAAGCAGGAGGGGCAGCAGGTACAAGGTGCGAACACGCAGATTATGCATACAGATTGTGTGGTGCTCTCAGCGGGCTGCGCACAGGGCTTAATCAAAGCCACAGAGCCCTCTGCGGAAGCAGCGGAGACCTGGGAGAGAGGGGAGTGAGGGAGGACATGATAATGGCCATGAGTACAGAGCTTGGGAGAAAATGAAAATATCCAGCACCATTTTTTTTAGATCTTTCTTTCATGTGCTGAATACACAGCAGCAGTTGCTGAAGGTATGATTTGTTCTGAGATGTGCATATACAAATTTTGAAATGAACAAAAAAAATTGCATCATAAAACTGAATGCAAGCTCTCACTATCATCCCCAGAGATCAAAGTGTGTCTCTTCTTGTCTCATACACTATGTCAGATTGTTCCCATTACCCTAG
Source organism: Megalops cyprinoides (assembly GCF_013368585.1). Taxonomy (NCBI): domain Eukaryota; kingdom Metazoa; phylum Chordata; class Actinopteri; order Elopiformes; family Megalopidae; genus Megalops; species Megalops cyprinoides. Next base: position 20,526,431 of record NC_050591.1, read on the forward strand.
TTGTATGAGACAACACCTGCAACGTTCATTTTTTCTGCTGAAAATGTTGAGCAGACCACAAGCTGAGTGCGTGCCCCACGCCCAGTGCAATATTCATTTCAGAAACACAATATCAACACTGGATTTACCCCAAATGAATGAATATACGCCAGACTTTTTTTGGCCACATTGGATAACTCTGTGGATTCTTGAATATAGACATGGCACACAGATTCAGATCTATGAATGAGCCAATTCATTCCTTCAATTTGTACACTATTTATTTCATACAGTGTGTAGAAAAAATAGCAGTTACTGGTAAAAAAACGCTTTCATGTTCAGAAAGTTTGACCTGAGTTAACCTGAGTCTCTCCAGCCTGTGTCAGCAGTGACATCATTGCTGATCTAGTGTGCTAAGGGATACAACATAAAGCAGTCACTGAAGTCACACTCCCCTCCAATAACTTTTCATCCATCTGACATGCTCCCCAGAATTGTTCTCTATTGAACTTGTGGTCTCACATATCAAAAGTAAAATGCCAAGAGGAACTGGCATTATGGTAGCAATGTGACATAGGCACTTTTCAGCTAGGCTTGCAACCTAAAGGCTGCCAGTTGAGATTGCCATTCTACAATTGAGAAAGGTCATTGACTTTGATTCGTTTAGTTAAATATCCAAATGTATAAACAGATAATGGTAAAAACATAAGCTGTGAAAGTCACCATGAGAACATCATCATTTTAATGCTTTTTCAAATGTCAAATATTTGAATAAAGTCATGTTAATGGACGTATAGTGATGTCTGAGGAAGAGGGAACTAGGTGGCATGAGAAATCATGATGAATGGGCAGGGGGGGGCAAGTCTGTCTGAGGGGAGACATACTGGGTGGTTTGTTCTGTCCAGTCTGGATTGCTGTCTGTAGCTTTGACCTCAGGTCCACCATCAGCGTTTTGGTAACCCTGTCCTTGGGGTGGTTCCTTGCGTGGCGTGGCAGACCCTGCCTCCTCTCTGCGGTCCACCTTGCTCGACAGGTTTTCCTCTGTGGTGCTGACATTTGGAAGGGGCTCCCCGGGCCCATCGAGGCGCCAGTGCACCTCCTGGTGGTGAGGAAAGGAAGCACATGGTCAAAGTCATACGGGCTACAAGGAGGGCAGCAGGAAAAGGCAATGTCAGATAGACATCCTAAGCTGCGCTGAAGACCCTCAGGCTATATCAAAACAAGAGAGAGTTTACAAAAACAGCCTCAAGCTATGTTCATAAATCTGTGCCAAATAGAGTGCATGTTAGGAAACGTATAAAAGTATGCAGGTTCTACTTCTTGACCTTAAAGTTTCCATTGTGTGTGATCTCTCTCACAGATGTCAACGACTTGCTTATACACTGCACCTGTGTTGTTTTACCTGTCCATAGATATGCACTGTGACCAGGTACAAACTGTATACACACTGTGTGCTGTATATTCACCTGTCCATCAGTGGGCACACCTGTGTGAGCTATACATTCACCTGTCTATCTAGAAACACACCTTTGTGTGCTGTACATTCACCCTTCCATGTACAGATACATTTGTGTGCATTTGTATTTACCTGTCCAAAGACACCCACGGCAGCTCCAGGGAGGTAGCTGAGTGCGACACTGCAATCCGCAGAGGCTGAAAGGAGGAAGAGCTGCTCTCCATGAACACAGGTCTCCAGATGAGTCACGCAGTCCAGGTGAGGGTGAACGCTGGCCAGCAGCTCTGGAGTCTGATAGATCACGCCTTCACCAGGGCTGAGGCAATAATCCTGACAAACAGCCAGGCAATGAGAGCATAACATCCAATCAGCAGGCAGCACCCATGAGAGACGGCTACTTAGCAACAGCATTACAACCAGTATGAGGTGTGGCACCCTTGACACACAGGACAGGGACTGCTACCAGTAAGTGTCAACATACACCTGTTAATCAATCGCCTGCAGGTGAGAGGCTATATGCAGAGAGGGACAGTAGCTGCATCTGGAACATTTGAGTTCTGCAGACTCCAAACTCAAGGTGCAGCCACTGTGAAAGAGATCCAATGGGCTCTGGTACTTTCGCCCAGATGAGCTCCACAAGAAAAGTCAGAGGCAATCCGTTATGAAATCACTAAAGCCATTAGACCGAGAGCAGTGTCTGTTGCAAAAATATGAGCCCACAAATTATCATGACTTATTAGCAGTAAGGTAAAATGGAAGTACAATTCATTCTCATTGGTGCATGTAGTTACATTTTGAGAAAAGTTTGGAAATTGACAAACACCCTCTCTCCTGCCATCAATCACCGCACTCGGTTGTCAGGGTTACTTTATCTCTCAAGGACAACGGCGTGCTTCTGACGCCAATGGTGAGTAAAAGGATATTTCTTTAAAAACCTCTCCTGTCAGGAGGCTGTAATGTGTGTTTGGTGCCTGGTACACCTGAGAGACAAACTAAATTGAATATTAAATTCAGAGTCAGCAGCTTTTTCAAGAGGTTCCGGCAGACTGCTCCCTTTGAGCAATCCATATCTCTCACCTGCATCTCCCAAAGCATCGCTTCACCCACTCGTGTCCTCTGCTAGTTGTGTCCCACATGTCATTCTTCCCTTTATCCTGTCTCCCTCATGGCCTCTCTCCTTGTATTTTCTTATTTTTGCTTTCTCCTTCTCTATCTGTCCTCCTCTTCAACCCCAAACCCTTCTCTCCCCCCACCCGTCATCCCTCTCCCTCTTTGTTTCTTCTCTTACCTGTATGTCCCACACCTTCACTCCTCCGTCCATGTCGGCAGTGACAAGGTATCGCCCACTGCTTTCCACCGTCATTATGATGGAGCCAGAGTCACTGTGAGCCACAAACTCAGCCACCAGGCAGCTCCGGGTTGTGTTCCAGAACCGCACCCGGCCTGAGCCCCCACAGGATACCAGGTCTGCCCCCCCTAAAACCGGCGACGGTGGGCCAATGAGCACCTAGAGGTCCAAGCAGATCCCCACCCCTCTCTCAAATGTATACATTCACACAGTGTCACTGGGAAATGTAGTGGATGCCCAATAGGATGTCAATTCAGATATCCTACCACACAGAAACAAGTGTTTTTAACACAATATGAATTATTGTGTTATATATTTCTATTTTAAAAAAATTATAAGCAATGTATAACAAATCTGTTGTTAGAAGTTGTTAGAGATGTGTTATGTCAATAAAAATGTATTAAAAAATTTATCTAAAGGATCTAAGTATCTAAAGTATATTTGATTCCTAAACTTATCTGCCCTGTCTCAGTTATGCTTAATTAGTTATTAACATGGTTTACGTGCTATCACAATTTAATGACAATTTTAGAGCTAATCCAGTTTGGAATGAGTTTCCATTTAGAATAGCTTTATTTTTCAAAAATCTTAAAACACACTTCCTTTTCAGTTGATTTTTACAATGCAATCAAGATTGTAAGTAGATGAGTATTCAGTTAACAGCTGCTGGGGTGCAACCCAGCATACACAGTGGGTCACCAGGACCAGGAACCACTGTCCTACATGGTTACCAGACATTAGCTAAAGCAGTGCTCTATCTAGTGATATTCATATAATTGAATGGTTTGGAGAAAGTTAGGCTTCATCTACTGATTATATTGAAATGTTATGCTGAGTCAATAATTTTTCCACAGAACATAATCACACAACTAGTTACATCATTACAATTATGGCAAAATGATGGCCCATCTGTAGTTCATTAGGAAAGTCACACTTGCTGACCTACCTGTATTGGCTACGCTCTTCCTGCCCTCCAGGAAAAAAAGCCTGGTCACAGCATAGCTGCACTCTGGGTCCTCCACACCACCAGGGGCAGCAGACGGTGATGGAAAGGAAGGGAGGGAACTCCTTGGGGAATTAAGAACAGCCTGTGGTTTCAGTAGCTGGCTGTCTGTAGAGGTAAGTGCTGACATTAGTCAATGGGGAGAGCAGCTTGCCTTTCCATAATTTTTCAGTGGTATCTTTTATTATGAACCCAAAGGGGATGCATAGTCCTGTGCACCAGTGTCTTTTTGAAAAAACAGTAAACGAAAATAACATTAATTCTGCAATGTTTGGAATAAAATAAAATAACCTCTAAAATTCCATGTGTCTCAGCTCAAAATCTAAAACAGGACAACTGGACTGAAGATAGCAGCAGGAGAGGTGAAGAGGACGCTGTACTGGCCTGAGCTGGACTTCAGGCCTCTCTGACCATCCGGGTGGAGCTTGCGCAGGGCATTCTCTGTGCTGTTGTTCCAAACTGTGATCTCCCCATCGTAGCTTCCTGTGTAAAACAAGCCAATCAATGTAAACCTTCAAACTCCAATTCAGGCCTGTATCAACATCCAGTTTAGCGAACTTTAGATGGCAACGTGGAGGTGGCTGCAGAACTGGAGATGACGTCATGGTTGTGTTGCCAAAGTCATAGAAATGACTGCAGAGTCATGAAGATGACTACAAGTGTGATGAAAAGGATTGTATAACAGAGATAACTGTAGAATCAGTGAGATGCCAGCAGAGGCATTGTACCTTTCATAGGGTTAATTTTATGCCATGTATGTTTCTGCATCTCAGTTTTGTTATTTCCAAGAAGGGTGGTGATGAGTAGTGAATTATGAGTGTACCCATACATTACTTACTTGTCAAGTGCCCACGGCCATCCAAGGTGACACTTTATTATAACTCTTGCATCTTTCATATTCTCTAACTAATTCATACTGCTAGATTCTAGAGCCATTGAGGTCAAGTATGCTGCTCATGGGCACAACAACCAGCTTCCAAATTTAAGATTCAAACCCACAACCTTAATATTCAATGTCCAGTGCCATCAGCACTGCTCCTCACTGCCAACCTAACAAAGCTAGCGCCAGCATAAGGGCCATGGCCAACATTCACATCTGCCAGTCACTGCCCTCTTTACCAAGAGAAACATTATTAAAAGATCACGTCATCATTTATTCTCTACTTTTTAACAAAGCATCAAGCTTCAATAACATATTCCCCATGGTTGGTCAAACTTTCAGAGACCTCACACAGAATCTGCAGTTGCTCAGGCACAACCGTGAGAAGGGATGGCGAAAGAAATGAACAAGTCAGGCCATGTGTGTGTGTGTGTGTGTGTGTGCTACGCATAATTTGAATATTGATGAGGAGCTCCAAACAGCAGAGTCCCCCAACAGCCAAATGTTTCTCTGCATTCTGAATGAGGACTTCAAGCCTGCAAAGCAAATTCCTCCTTCTCCGCCTTGCACTAATAAACATAATTTAATTTGTGCATTTGCATAATCCAGAGAGAGGGAGCAGGAGCACACTACCACTCCAAATAGCTCGTTAGTTCTGCTCATATTGCGACTCTCGCCCTTCTCTCCATCTCTTTTCCTCTCTTTACCTCTTCTTTTCTCTCTCCTTTTTCCATCCTCCACTCTGCCTTTATTTTTTTCACATTATTTCTCTCCTTCAACTTCCCCCAAAACACATATTTTATATGTCCCCTTCAATAGATGGCCGTATAACAAAATCTTTTCTACAAGCAAATTGCACTCTATTGCTGATTCATGCATTCACTGTTTTCTAGCCATCCACCAAATGGGGCACACTGAATACAACTTCTGTTCTGCAATGACTAATGGATCACAGTGACCTAGCAGACAACAGCCAGGTGGGCGAGGACCAGTGGAAACTATATCAGCTATACTAAGGGAAAATGGCACACTGGCTGAGGGCAGAGAAGGCATGTTTTAGATGGATGCCTCAACAGCTCAAACACACCTTCAACCAGCCATCAAATTGTCAACTGTGGCACTGCCCACCTCCTGGCAATAAGAAGCTATCTAAGTGGAAGGTTATCTAGGTGTTATCTAGGTGTCCTGGGTCTGTGCTGCAGACTTCCATCTGACCTTTTGGGGACGCGTCTGAATTTAGCATACTGCCAGATACAGAGTGTACAGTGTCTCAGAGATAAATATGACAGAAACAAAAACTAAAGGCTGGGATAGGAAGCTGATTTTTCTTAACAGCACAATTAGTGACTTTAGTGAAGGTTTAACTGCTCATGGGTGTCCTCAAATACACGTGAATGAAACAAACACATGAATTATGAGGTGGACTGAGGGGGCTTCATGTGCAGAACAAAATCAGACCCCCATTCTGCATATCCGAGGAATGGCACTGAGAAGCAACCTCTCCCTCACAGACAGCACATCAGGTCATCCTGATGTGCTCAAACTGAGACGTGGGCGTGTGTGATGAGAACCCCCTACAATACCCCTCAGGCAGAGATCAGCTCTCCCACCCCCCCCCCCCCCAACAACCACCCCCGCAACCTTCTCATCAACTGTCGCTGTCATGCACGAAGTCTGTCACCAAGATACACAAACTGCTCCCATGCCAGGAAAAGCAAGCGTCCTAATGAAAATTCAAGAAGTGGAGAGAGGTAGTTGTAGTGGACACTGATGGATCTAATGGTTGTAAGTATGAATGTGAGATACTGCAAATGGATCCTTTAACAAGGTGCAACTCAGCATTTAACATCAATACTGCAGTAGCCATTCCAACTGTATACTTGGTGAAGACAAACAGTAGAATCATTGACTATCGCTTTTGGGCTGTAATAACAGACACTCATGTTGTCCATTCTCCTGCAAATCAATGTATTCTATTTGGATGATTGTGGTTTCTCCTGTCTTTAGAACCTGCATTGTTTTGCCCTGATCAGACGAGCAGTTCTTATTCTAACTGAGCTTTAGTTTAATGAAGAAGATGAGAGAAGGAGGACTGTGCACCTGTGACTAGGGTCTGTGGAGGCTGGAACGCAGCACAGAGGACATCGTCACGATGCTGGACGCCACCTTTCCATTCAGACGGCTGAACAAAGTACTGCGAGAAAGTGTTGAGTCTGAACACGGTGATCATCCTGACAGCAGAGAGAAGACACCAGAAGAGCACCACATCACCATTGTGGCATAACATCATTATCATAATATCATATCATTACTATCATATCAAATTATCCTCATGGAATATCATTCTTCTCACTCTTTCACACAGTCTATGTACTTTACAGTCATCCAGGAGAAGGCAAATACACCGACAGTATAACACGTCTCTGACCTTTTAGCCCATTTCTACACAGGAAATTCCTACTGATGGAATTCTTCTGAAGCACCTCACTCAAAGCCACAGGGGTCCAGAATGCACCGCACACTATGGATGTCAGGCCATGCCACACCTGTTGCTGGTTCACATTGGCGGTTTTTAGTGACAATGACAGGAAGTGAGTGTGCAGTTTAGAAGTTTGGACTTAGGGCTTATTTTATCACCTCCATTTCACTCGTCACCCCTTATTTACACAGGATGGTGGAGACGCAAGGCGCCGAGAGAGGTGCGGCACCCGAACGCTGCCACGGTCAGATGTCTATCACTTCACCATCCCTGCAGTGCCCTGCAAGCCCTGACCGTGGAATGCTACCATCACCCAACGCTGATTCAAAGTGTCACCCCAGCGCCTCAGCTGTTCTGCATGACATTCACAAGCAGCGAAAGATATCGTGTCTCGTATCTCCACGAGCTCAGATGGAACGAAAGGAAGAGGAGGACGGGAAGGGAAGACAGTCGGGCGTTTGTCCCCCCCCCCCCCCCGCCCCCTCTTCAGCGGCTGTCACACGCATCCTGCCTCGCTTGTAGGTGAAGGAGACAATGACGGTGACACCGAGTGTCGTACCTCTCCCAGCCCAGCACCAACACTGTCCGCTTCAGCACCAGAATCTGGGAGATCTCCACGCTCTGGTCCCGGCCTGCGTTGAGTTTGTTGTGGCAGTGCCCGTTAAAATCCCACACCTAACACGCAGAAAGACACAAAAGCTTTCTGAGAGGAGTGAACTCAAACAAACAAACAAAAAAGAACCATTCAGCAAACAAAGAAGTACCTGACACTACAGAAAACGAAAGTGAAGTAAGAGAATCTTTTGCTGGTACCTCCACTTGGACAAAGTAATGTTAGCATAACTGCATTTTCAAATGGAAGAGTAATGCCATAGCTCTAATCCTGTGTGAGTATAGAAACACCACAACCCTCCCTCCCCAATTTCTGCGTGGGTAGCAGTGGTGTCACATTGAGGCTGCTGACCTTGACAGACCCATCTGTGCCAGCAGTGAACAGGCGGGTCTGGGAGGCGTCCAGAGCCATGGTGGAGATCTCAGCGTTGCCATGGCACTGGGTGAACTGTTTGACTTTCTGACCTGTGTCCATGAGCCAGCAGATCACAGTGGAGCCAGCATCACTGCTTATCACCTTTGGTGGAACAGCAAGCACAAAGAGAGGGCAAGGCATTGTCACTCTCAGGTCTGACATAGACAACAGGGTAATGTTTTTTGGACAAAATGTGAACGTACACACAGGTGGTAAGCTTAGACCTTTTCCTTGTACACAATGTTTACTTGTAGGCACAGATTAGAAATTTTATCAACCAGGTAACTGTTTGTAGTAATATACATACTGTTCCCATCATACAGTTGAACAACAGTTTACAATAGCTTAAAAGCAAGCTGTCTTGTATGCTATATTTCATCGGTCCTTTTCCCCTTGTTTTCCTCAGTATTCACCACCATAAACACATAGAGAGATGAGGAGAGAAAGAAGCAAAGGAAAGAAGGCAGGGGTGACGAGCTGAGAAGCAAGCCTGGAACGGAGAAAGGAAGAAGGAGGAAGCAATGTACGAGCAAGAAATAAAGCTCACGGAGAGGGAGAGACAGAGGAGGTCACCTGTTTGAAGAGGGGGTTGTACAGAACACAGGTGACAGCTTGCTCGTGGCTGGTCACTCTTTTGCCCACTTCCTGCGAGGCTTCCAGGATTGCCACAGTGCTGTTGAAGGTGAGAAGTAAGCGGCCACGCTCCTCTTGGAAGAACAGCAGCATCTGGCACTCCTGAGTCTTGGGGAATATCCCTGCCACTCGCTGGATACACAGCTGGTGATGCACTTCCCACACCCTCAACACCTGAGGAGAAGACACCACCTTAACACTGACTTGACTTTCAACAGCTAGAGGAAGAGACGCTACCTAAACATTTACCGTCAAACCCTGAGGAATACAGACCACCTTCAAGGATGGTATGGCTGCTGGCTAAAACTCTAGAACTGACCTTCATCCCCTTAATAAAATATCCAATCAATGACTGTCCCACATGACCAGAGGTGAATACATTGTCATCACACTCTCCATTTCTTAACCACCATTTCTGATCCAATGTCACACACACTCACACTCTCACACACAGACAGTTGGCTTCTTCTTGCCAGGCCTTCTCTCCCTCCTACCTTGTCTTTAGAGAAGCTGATCAACTGTTTCTTTCCCAGGACAAACTGCACTGCCACCACACTGGTCATGTGACCCACGAGGACACCCACAGGCTTGGAGATCACATAGGGGTTCCAAAGACAAACTTTGCTGTCAATCCCTGCTGTGGCTACAGGCGGAAAGCAGGATGGAAAACAGATTGAATGAATATTGGACATTGGACTGCAGTAAATAGTAAAAAGTAAATATTTCATATACTGTCATTTTGGAAATACCAATGTTCATCTGACTGTTTTTTACATTTACATTTATTCATTTAGTAGACGCTTTTATCCAAAGCGACTTACATAGGTTATAATTTCTTTACAATGTTATCCATTTATACAGCTGGATATTTACTGAGGCAATTGTGGGTTAAACACCTTGCCCAAGGGTACATCAGCAGTGTCCCAGCAGGGATCAAACCGGCAACCTTTCGGTTACAAGAACTGCTCCTTAACCACTATGCTACACTGCCACCCCACACTTAATACATTTTAAACAATGTATTAACAAATATTGACCAAACTGAGTGAAACCAGCTGTTATTTAAACTAGTATGCATTTGAATTATTGAGTTATTTCATGGTGTCTGTTTGTTATGCATGCCACCCTCTAGCGAGTGTCCTTAAAGAATAAAATTTCGTTTTTTAGTTTTAGGTACAATGATCAGAAATGATTTTGATATAACTGTAATCAAGTGGACATGACAGGGGGTCTCTCCTGAGCAGATCTATAATTAAATGTAACATACAAAGCTGCACAGTTGTGACAGGACTTCAGATGAAGGGAGTACTTTGTGTGGGAAGATGGAAGATATGATGAAAACAACAGCGGGGCTGAGCTCCTGTCAAAAGTATTCTCCTTGATAACAGCAATGAGGTGTGCATGACAGATGATCTAAATGCAGTCAACAGCAGAACAGGCGTACAAATAAAACACTGAGACCAAACCCCTGCTGTTGTTCAATCTTGCATTTTTTTTCTCTTTTAATTTATTTCATTTAATAAGTCAATTAATCTCCTGTTGATCAGCAGAACAGTAGCACTGGAATTCACCATAATTATGTTTTTGGGAAAAAAAAGACTGATATTAAAACCTGCCCTGTTCGTGCTGATAAATAAACCTTAGTGTGACTGAGGAGGCATCTGCAATGTTTATTAGAGGGGAAAGGATTAAATGAGATGCGTGGCAGATAATTAACAGTCAGAGACCAAAGTAATGGGATGGCAGGGAGGGTGGTTGGGGGTGGAGGAGGGGGACGCGGAGAAGGGGGGAGAAAAAAAGAACGATGGGGTGGAGAGGTGGTGGGAAATTGGCTCAAGGAGATACCAATGAGGTTGAGTCCAGCATGGTAGTCCAGGTCATTACTGCCTTTATGGATGTGGAAGGATGTGGTCCTGAGGGGTGTGGCCTCTTTCTCCCTCCAGGCAAGCACCATGGTGTTCTCACTGCTTCTGGAGCAGGACATGAAAGCCTCCAGATTCCCTAGGAATCTCACTGGAAGAAGGGTGACACAGAGCAATTAATAATACAACCCTCGGAGGTCAGGCTCCAGGAGAGAGCTGAAGACAAGTAAGAGCAGGAGGAGGTAGAGCCTTCAGGGAAATGGCAGGAAGATGATGACCAAATCTCACTCTGTCACTCCAGAGTTTGGCTGCCCCAGATTCACAAGTCTGGGATCAGCTGCACTTCAAATGTTGCTATTTTGGAGAGAAAAAAAAAAATGACTCATTGCATTTTTGATGCGTGAAAGTCAGAGGGGGGTGGAGAGAAAAAAAAGGAAGGAAAACATGCTTCTCGATGCAAATTGTCATTGCTAATATTCACAATGAGCTTTCAAGAGACACATTCATCCTTACTGCTGATACATTCTCCTCCAACATTAAAGCAACGCTGTGCCTTTGGCCCGAGGGTGACCGCTGCTAACGGGAAGGACTTCGGATGCAATCCCCCTGTCTAATGCACAACAACACCAGACAATTTTGCAGGGCTATAAACTTCAAAAGAATGCCCAGAAACTTTACACAGCAGCGATAATGCACCCTACAAATTTAAATTAAGGAGTCCTTTTCATGTTTTGTTTTTGGTTCTTTTTTTGATTTGTTTTTCTTTTAATTAGTTTTGTTCCCCTTGTTTTCGCCAACATCCCCAAATACATACAGACGCGCACACACACATACACACAGACACATATACACACACACAGGAGCTGATGGGTTAAACAAATGCTCACTGCACAGACATATAACAGTCAAATAAAGTCATTAATGATGTAATTAGGATACCACAGGGTGATCCGCTATACCCACAGCAACTACTGCAGTGAGTCACCATGGTTACAGTGGAAGTCACCCAAGTTCAAAACTCCCTAGACAAAGTAAAAAAAAAAACTTTGGCACTCAGCAATGATGGAAGAATCCCATGTGTGAGCCTGACATTTTTGTGAAACGTGCGTAAGAGCTTCGGGTTAAGGACAAAGGCCTGCAGTTTGCAACCGTCAGAAAGACATTTTGAGAGAGAAGCTGGGATTGAACTATATTTCAGATACACAAACCACCTCACACACTAACATGGCCAAATCCAAAACAGTAGGAATCATTTCACGGAGGGTGCAGCTCCAAAGCCACACATTCACCTTAACAAATTTAACTGTCTGAAAAAATAATGCTGATACTATGTGGAGATCACATAGAGTCAGTTTATTTATGCACAATGAGTCACAATGACTCTACGCAATGTGTACATCACAAGTAATATATATGGCACAGTTTGCTTCACTGTTTATAGGACTGTTAATTTCATTGCAGAGGCAATCTCTGAAACAAACAAGTGGAAGCTTTGATGAAGAGACAGCTGGATCAGTGACGAAGGGAACACAGCAGAGACAGGCCGAGCAGGTGCTGAAGATGTGCATCACTGCTGAGGCCCAGTTTATTCTACACAGGGACAAACACAAAGGGTTTTCACTGAGCATGATACAGTCCCACTCCCATGCACACGCGCTTTTAGTACACACAGGAATGCAGAGATACGTACATGCACACGCACACGCGCACACACACACGCACACAAACGCACACACGCACACGCGCACACACACACACACACACGCACACACACACACACACACGCACGCACACGCGCACGCACACGCACACGCACACACACACACATACGCACACACACGCACACGCACACAAACACACACACACACACACACACACACGCACACACGCGCACACGCACACACACACACACACACTTACATACTTAAACACCTAGAATTGCAGGCAATTTCGCATGGGCATGCATACATCCACACATCTCACATACACATGGTCAGTTACAAATGAACACACACTCATACACACACACCGTGGAACCATGGCCAATCTGGGCATGGCACTTTCTCTGCACACACTGGAGAATGTCATCTTATACAGATGTTACAGAAATATCCATCACAGTTTCACACTCTACACTCTATCTCAGCTCACTGGACATGATAACAACAACAAAAAATAGATGAGGCGTTATTAGGATTGCAGTGAGTGCTTGAAAAGTTACTTGATTTGCATATCAAGTGATATCTGGTGTTAATTATGGAGCCCAGACAGATGTGGTCTTAATGAATGAGTAAGAAAGGCATGAAATTTCAGCATGTTTAATATTTCAGGAAAGAGATTCGAAAAAACCCTAGACAGGGAACAAGTCACACAAAGCATTGCTGTATTAATTACCAGGGAGCAGATATCTGTAAAGTGTTTGGTAAATATGTAAAGGTACATATCCACCTCTGAATCTGGGTTGACGCAGGAAGTCTGCTACACTAAACGAGGAAGTAGAAGGGACCTCACCTCTACGAACCCAATCTTGGCCATGCGCCTGATGTTGGACCGTATAGCAGCACTTGTGGTGGCCTTGTGCAAGCTCCGCCCACCTGATTATGATGACTGTGTCTTGGTCTGGACCCGCACTGGGCCTCTCAAACAGTGAAATCTGGGCTGTCCTGAAGCAGATGGCACTCAGCTGTAAAAACATAGGTAAACACGGTTCTCAGAGCATCTGCAGCACAAAACAGAACAATAAAGCACATAGCAGTTACCGCATTAGACTGTAGACCCAAGAGTGTCCCAGGTACGATAACTCAAGTTTAGCAGTAATAATCCATCTGAATAATTGCGTCTCAGTGTGTGTGTAATTGAGTGCCAGTGTGTGTCTTTGGTGTTAATTTGTAAATGCTGTAAGGTGTCCTTTATAAGGTCATACGCTAAGAGTGAGAATAATGTAATTTTACAAAAACAGTATGTCATTGTTTCAGGCATGAGGTCAGGAGAAGAACACACACAGTGCTGCAAGTTAAATGTGACAGTGATAGGTGGTAAATGTCTAACGCTAAAGCTGACAAAAAGCCTAAGGTTATTCTCTGCCTGAGGTTATTATTCTCAGAAATATGGCCAATATTTCACTTTACTACTATTATTCAATACACACATCTAATTGGGCCTTCAAAATTGATTTGAGTTTTCTGGAACAAAGTCCGTAATTATCTTAAATATGAAGCATGGAATGTGGTCGGACATACCAAGGACACACCAACAGAGCCTTCAGAAGGTCCCTACATTTGATTTTTCAAGAGATCAGTCCAAGGTGACTTTTTATAGATGGGCCTGCTTTTTGTGGCTGGGTTGCCTTTGGAGCACATTCATATGCATGTCCTTCAATTGAGAGAGATGCACTTCATCATAGGAGTGCCAGGTATAATCTCAGTCATAATTTTCACCCCTTTGCAGCTTCACATTTATAAAAGCTATTGGTTTTAGGCCAACCACCCACCCATGCACACACATACATGCACACACACACACTCCAGGTGAACTGACCTGCCCCCCAACATCCCCGAAACTGAGAACAGCCTCGTCAGCATTCTGGGGGTTGAACCAGTAGTCCAAGCTGATGGGTGTATGTCTCAAACCCTGCAGTTTGTACTGACAACTGAACTCTTGTTTGGACAATAGGTCATAGAAGCAGATCTCCTTGCTGGTGAAGCTCACGGCAATCTGTGGGGCACAGAAGGGAATAAGGGAGAGCAAAGCTGGCGATAGTCTGAAGGACACAGAGGTGCAAATAGAGTCAGAGAATGAAAGGCAGAGAGGCAGAGAGAGAGCAAAGCTGAGCAATAGCCTGAGAGACAAAGAGAGGTGCAAATAGAGTCAGGGAGGAAAAGAGAGAGAGAGTCAAAAAGAGTGAAAATAAAGCAGGAGAGACAGAGAGACAGTGACAACGAGAATGAAAGGAAGAGGGTGAGAGGGAAAGAAAGAGGAAAAGTCAGAAAGAGATAGAGGGAAGGAAAGAGCTACTGAAGGTGAGAATGACAGACAGAAGCTAAAAGGGACTGAGACAGACGAGGAGCCGAGGCTAGGAGCCGAGTCGAGTCACTTGTGTGTCCTCTCTCCTTATTGTACTCATGAGACTTGGGCCTTTGTTTAAAATGGTGGAGAACAATAGGTACATCCATTCCTTTGATATTCAAATGAGGCCTTTCAATATTTAAATGTACTATATTCATCACTTCATTTCTATATTTGTGACAGAGCCCACATGGCTGAGCATCTGTGTAGAATGTATTCAGTCAAAAAGAATAAAACAAAAGCTCCCCAGAGCATCCTTTATTTGAATTTTGAGTGAATAAAAACACTAAAATTAGCAACCATAAACAAATGTCAGAGATAATGTGAATCATTCACCTTGTGCACGTTTGACAGGACCACCATGCCCGTTACCCAGAGGTCTTTGAGCTTGACAGAGTCTGTGGTGACGCGATGAGTCTTCAGAAGAGTGAGCTCATCTGTCCACACTCCCAGCATGCCTTCTTTGCTGATGCTCAGGTACCTGTTAGAGCTCCTCAGGTATGCCACCCGCTGGACAGGCTCCCTGTGAACGGCGGGGAGCACGTGGAGAGGCCTCCAGCGTGTGACGGCCGCCGCGCGGGCATGCTCGTCCTTCTCCGACAGCTCCAGCAGCAGAAAGGTTGTCAGCTTCTCCCAGTCCACAAGCCCCTCCCGCGTCACGTCCACGTTGTCAAAGAGCTGGCCGTACTCCTCCCGTGACCCTCGGCCTATCAGAGAGAATGCCTTTTCCACAAACTCCTCCCTCCCCATGGACACCGGTTCATCCTGCTCACTGGGCTACGGGGTAGAGGTACAGGGAGAAGTCACACACATTGTCACACAGACCACAGAGTATAAAGCTGCTTCTAGTAAGTGTCTGGAGGATGTGGACAGTGTTGTGGCGTTGGGGTGTCTGGGGTGTGGTCTATTGTTTGTTCTTTGTGTGTGTGTGTGTGTGTGTGTGTATGTGTATACATGTATGTATATACACACACACACAATACGTAATGTATGTATGTATATTTACATGCCAGATTTATGTAAAATGTCACCCTAGGTAAAACACATCTGTTTTCTAATGCCAATTCCTCAATGTGATAGAAGTCATTCTTTGGTGAGGAATGAGCACACCGGTGAATATTATCTCTCCAATCTCACCAGGAAGAGGTCCTGCATTTTCACAAAGTCCTTCATGCTCAGCCTGCACTCCAGTCGCTCGGCCTCCATGGTTTCCAGTCTGTGTGGGATCCTGTCACCTCTCAGCAGATTCTACACAGAGCCATGTGTTGCATGTTTGTGTTGAAGTCATCAGCAAAGTTACTCAGACACGGCCACTGTTAAGTCATGAAGAGGAATGGGTCATTTCAGTCTCTGTGAATGTGATTAATATGGCTGTTAGGAGAGCAATGCACTTCTATAACCAACTAAATGTTTGTGACATGTAAATGAGGTTGCCATTCATTCTCTGCCTGGATACGAGTACTAGAACAGCGATTTAAGCCATTGCAGCTGTAGTGTGTGAAGGTGCCATTGCTAAATATAAGGGCTAGGGCTACAATCAAAGAGAGATTATGCGCAGTACAATGGTATACAGTATATGTAGACACCACCTAACACTCAACGACTTTATATTTCCACATAAGAAAAGAAAAGCATGTGAAGAATGCCCAGTGCCCGCTCTTGTAATATCTGGTGCTACTGGTGTAGTTTTGAGAAACTAGATAGAGACATAGTATAGTTTCAAAGGCAGTCGCACAAGAGTACGGATAAAACAGCTGAACCTTGTTAACCTCCGAACCACAGCTTTCATTCTTACTGCAAAAGTATGAGCTTAAAAAAACTTTCAGTAGAACAAAAGGTCTAAAAACTTGATGGAAAACAACCATGTTGCTTCATTTTGACAATCACTCAACCATCCATTTATTCAATTTCAGGATAAAGATCAAGCACAGATGCTGTTTTTGAGCAGATCAGTCGAGTGAAAATAACATTTTGAGATACAAACACGCAGTAAGGTGCACAGGCATACAGCAAATGTTAACACAAGTTGCGAAAAAGTTTCTTCCTACCTACAAGCTATTGAGCAATGTTTGTTTATGTCTCCATGGGAATCCAGATAGTTGCGTAGAATTCAGCATATTGTTCAGTAACACAAGTCCGAGGTGTTCCTTCAGTTTAAAGATCGTTACAGAAACTCAGAGGAGTTTTAAAGAGCCACAGCATGGCAGACACAAGCCCCTGCTTTCCTCCTCTCAGCCCCCTCATTCTCTCTCTCTCACTGCCGTGGATGTCTCCTGGCAACCAAGCCAGCAGGACGCTTGTGTTTGTGTGCCATTGGCCACACCTCCATTCAATCTGGACACAAGAGGGACGCTAACCTTCCCCCAAACACACCACATCCCCAGAATTCTGACCTCAGGGGCGGACATGTGTGTGTGGGGTGATCAGAGAACAATGAGCTTTATTACCGTCTCTCAGTAGCCTCCAGTAATGACCCACTATGCTCCTATATTTCACCCCCGCCCCTTCCTCTCCTCACCCCATGTTGAAAAAAAGAAGACCTGAATGAATTCACTCCACAGCATGTTTCACTTCAACTGGCACCCTCTCACTTGCCTTCCATACAAACCAGTAATTTTCAACTGAGTAAAACCCAAAATTGACTGCATTGTAGTCAGTGTTGTCTTGCATTCCACATACACTGCTGTCAAGTGCATTGGTTTGATTTCTGTCCCACTGTTTGGATATGTCTACTGTACCAGGGTAGGTCTGTATCAGTAGCCTCACAGAACAACCTACACACCCACCACAAAATCATTCACTCACAGTTTACAGTAGGGACACACAATGTAATAACAAACATTATTATTTTAAATTAATTCTTACAGAAGAATTTCAACTTGGGAGGCATGTTGTGTGAATAAAATAATATTGACTATGCTGGCTGGATTAGGAAACTCAAGTTGTTAAAATGCACCACACCCTTTAAATACGCAGAGGGAACACATCTATTTATACAAACTGCTCTCTGAATATGTTCAAGGTAATCCTTTGTGAAGGTGTAATTAATGATTTTTTTTTTTATTGATTCTTAACTTGGTGTTATATGTGTTAATGAGTGATGGATTTGCATGATGAATTTACTTTTTTTATGAAACCTTACCAGGGAGAAAAATGGTTCGTTATCAGATACCTGAAACTTAATGAATAAAGAATGAGAATCCATGGGGCAAGAAAAGCAGAAATATCTGCTGAAATCCACCCTGCCTCATCTCCTCCTCACACACACACACGCACACGCACACAAACCAGATAGAGTCAGAGGACAAAGTGATCAAAACATCCAGGAAGGACCCATTTAAAATTTTCAACATATGTAAACTATTTATTTGAACATTTGCCACCAAATATCTGTTAAATACATAACTTGCATTTCTTATTCAAGTTAGAATGTCTGAAACAGAATACCAATATTTACACTTCATATTAGGAATGTTACATGACACGTTTTAAGGCGCAAAAATCTTTTGGCTTTCTTTTTGATAGAACAATAGTTACAGCAAAGAAGTGAAGCTAGAATCCTTTTGTGGTGAGATCATGATTAAGATGCTAAAAGTAAAATGAATAGAAAAGCTGGGCAATTATGCCATCCAAAATGCCCTGCCTCAAGTTGTCCCCCATGAAGCAAGACTTATAAATTATACAGTCAAAAAAAATTTACATTATACATATAAAGGTTATCCTACCCCAAATAAAAAAAAAAAAAAACACCTCTAACAACAGAAGCTCCTAGGCAACAGTTTTGAAGGTCTGCAGTATTAAGTTGGTTTGGTGAATCAGTCTATTGGCGCTGATGAAGACGTTTATTGCCCTGTAAACGAGAGGAGACAAAAAAAAAAAAGAGAGGACCCATCAGTGATCCCTGTGCGCTTTAAGGCAGGTCTGGACTGGTGGACTGTGCATGAAAAAGGACTGACGTATTGATCTCCCTCCCTTCACCATGAACTCCATATTCACTCAACATACTCACGTACGGAAAGCCACGTTTTTGTGTTTGGATTATGCACTTATATACACCTCTTACTGATCATTAGTACAGAACAAAACCCGGCTCCAGTGCAGTCAGTGTGATGCAGTTTACTTACACTTCCTCATTATGCAAGAGTAAACAAGCACCACACCTGATGCACATCGCTAATCCTTCCAGGCCTGTTTTTACACCATGATGTCTGTTCCTTGCCTAAAATTTCAGATCATGGACAGAAGTTCAATCAATGCCCCCAAAATGTGGATGCACAGAATCCACCCTTAACTCATGTTCCTCTTGCAGCACGCCCTTACAGCGACACTGATCGTGTGGAGCCAGCAGGAACAATTTCTACCCTGTATGCAGAGCCCAAACTGAACACCAGCCTTTGAATCGAAGTTGCCTTCTGCGTTTCTGAACAGGGATCATTGTTCTATTCATGTTCTAGGTTCAAATTAAAATTCAAAATAAAATGCACCCTTAATCAGTTTTATTGAAAGAATAACTGAATGCTGATCTGGATTTTCCATCCAAATCCGTGAATCTTTAATTAAAACAATGTATGACTGGGGGGTGTAATTGTGGTAATAAATACATGAATACGAAGGCATTCCTTCAACCTAATTTTGTTTATATCTATCCCTTAATGAAAACCAGGGCCTCCCTCAAGAAAGCTTAATTGGTTGTTCAATTAATTACTTTAAGACCAAGAACAATTAATTTCAAAATAAATTAATCTTAATTAAACTTAACACTAATTTGTATTGCTAATTTGTAAAAGGCACATAGTAGTAAAACTAAGTGGAAGAAATACTTTTTCATGCAGCTCAAACATTTCTTGCACAAAGGATTTCTCAAAGATAACAATGAAAGATGCGTAAATGCAAATCTACTCAATCAACCACCCATTAAGATCGTATTACTTGAGCTTGACTGGGATAAAAACCAGCGAACAGTGCCCCATCATGGAGGACATATGTTGTGAATGGAGACGCCTCCTTACTTTCCATCTTTGAAGTACGTTTTGAGGGTATCGCTGAAGCTTTTGGAGTATTTCACAAATTCCTTCTTTTGGTGTTCGAGTGCCTGGAAAGACAGAAAGTTTGCTTCCTTTAGATCGATAAAAACAACACATTTTATGAGCCAAAATTACTTGAAACACAATTACGAGAAATATTCACAAAACTTCTTCTTTTAAATTGCCAATAAAAGAAAAGGAAAGAGGATTTCTTGTCTGCAGGGGTTTCAGCAGGGAGCAGGGAGGCAGATGATCTAATGAGACGGTGTGTGTGTGTGTGTGTGTGTGTGTGTGTGCGCGTGTGTGTGCGTGTTGGTGTGGCACTCACCCTGCGGTTCTGATATTGATATTTCTTAAACACGTTGTTGACAGTGTCCAGCAGCTCCTTTATGGCACTGGCGATGTCTCTGCGGATACCAATTAAAACACCAATCACTGCCGGGCAGCCAGCATTCCTTCCGCTCTTAGTAAACACACTACAGCTCCAGCAGAAACTGAAAACTTCTTAATACTTTCATACAGAAATGTTACCATGCATTTTCCCCCTGCTGCAAGCTCATTTAAAATCTCTCTCACAGAATAAGTTGCTTACAGTATACAGGGTGACTAAGTAATAAAACTGAACTCAAAAATAGAAAAAAGCTAACTGGGAAAGAAATTAAACTTCAGTCGACTGTACGTGTGGATGCAGAGTAATTACAGCACGCTTATGTGTGTATGTGTCTGTGCATGTAAATATTCCTGTACACAGTATCTGTGTAGGATCATGCCTGTTTACGAGTGTCTGCATGTGTTGATGGTCACTTGATTATCAGCAGTAAACGCACCCAGGCTTTGCGTGTGTGCTTTTGTATGTGTGTGTGTGTGTAAGAGTAAGAGTAAGAAAGAGAGAGACGCCCACTTAATGGTCTGCAGGAAGCGCACTCTGTCGTTGATCTCGTCTGGGATTTTGCTCAGGATCTGTTTCAGTGCGCGGGCTTTCTCATTCAGGTCCTGGAACTCCTGCTCCGGTCTGTCAATCATGTACTCTGCAGGGACAGCCAGAAAAGAGGCATCATGTCAGTCACCAGAAACAGGTTAAAAAACTGCCAAGTCTAAAGCAGGTGAAATACTTATTTCCCAAAAGGTTTCCAGCTAATTCTTCCAAGCTAGGGGTTTTTCCCTCTAAACTTCTGAGAAAGAAACTTCTGAATTTAAGTGAGAAAAGGACACATTTCACAAAAGCTTTTGGACATCTTGAAGTGGATGCATTTGAACAATTTATTGAATCACACATGCAATCAAAGGAAATGACACACTGAACTCATTACACACAAAGACCAGAGCCAACTAACTGATGTCTTTGCTAATATCCCAAGACGCTGGTAGTTAGTTTATTGTGGACACTACGAGGCACATAAACATAAAGTAATGTAACCACATACAATTCTGTACAAAAAAAAAAATAAAAAAAAGATGGGCGTCTGGATATAAGCACTGATTTGCAATCTTTTCATAAATCCAGGCCCCTAAACAGAAAAGCAGAGAGACAGAAGTCCCTCCAGGCAGTTTGCGGATCATAACAGGACACTGCCACACAACCTCTAGAAAGCTGCTACTAAATTCTGGGTCCTGGTTAGGGAGTGTGGCACGATTTATTTGAAAAGCATGTTATACCACTTCCTCAGACATTTCCAAGCATCAAACTAAATACAGAACTGGCTAGCATACATGCTGTTATTTAGACGTACACTACAAATAAATTCCATACTTGAACATGTTAGGTTGCATTTTAATAAAGGGTATGTCACAAAAAAATGTCTTCACACAATATATGCACTGTAGGCTTAAATGATTTGGAAACCCCTGCTCTAAGGATTGAGTACACACACTCTCCTTCCCATCATCTCCCTGACCACCATTCAGGGATTACATAATTTGGGATTAAGGTGCAAGGACAACACCAGATTACTGTTAAATTCAGACTTCACGGGCAACAGATTCCTCCCATTCTTCTGACTCAAACTGTGTGTACACATAAATTCTTTACTAACATAAATCTAAAGACACAGAAAACACAGCACAGGTGGGGAAAATGTAAATATGAAGAAGAGGGGAAATGCACTTAAAGCAGGCACTTATTTTGTTATTTGTGATGAAACAGCACCATCTATGAGCAGAAGTGCCCTTGTGTTTTTAACAGCAGAAACATTCACGCAGAAGAGAGTGTGGGTTTCTACCATAAACACGCTCAAGGCTAGCGTTCAGCTGGAAGTAGAAGTGTAAGTAAACTAAAACCATAGCAACGGTGTCTTATGAGGACATCATGGATTTGACGTGCTGACGTTCACTGGTTCCATAATGCATTTTGTTTTCAGACTGATGGAAAAAAATGCATTATGGGAACCAGTAAATGTCAGCACGTAAAATCCATTATGTCCTCACAGAAAATAGCAGTGACTGCGCATCCCTACTGCACTCTTCTCTAGGACACCCAATACATAACCAATAGACTTAGATGCACCCATTCTGACAGAGACCCACCCAATTTCCAGGGTCAGATGCAAGCGTTCGGGGCTAGAAGTACTTTACTGTCCTAATCCTACTACAAGTACAAGAAACTGTAAAAATATAAATGTAAATGTAAATGTAAGTACAAACTCAAGCTGCAGGCTCCAACATCCCTGGCCTGGTTTGAAGTCGGTGTTTACATATTTCCCCTGCTACAAACAAGAAACAGTATCCCTTGTGCCTGAGACATGTCACTGAGCCTAACTACCTAAAATAAGGTGGTGTCCTGATGTGAGAGAAGGCTGAGGCAAGGGAACCTGCAAGCTCACCTTCCACATCATCAGCAGCCATGCGCAGCAGAGATTCTGTGAAGTTCACCTCTACGTTCTTCTTCTCCAGGATCTTCACAATTATGTCCTGGGTTAAGCCTGGGTTCTCCTTTTCTGCCTGGCCAGGGGAGAGCAATCAACCACCAACCACAATTATCATCACCATCATCATCATTCTAATAAACAGCTGGCCTGCAAAAGGCAGACTGTGGTATTAAGTCTTTGTACTAAAAGACACACACAATGAAAAGCAAGCATTCTTGACCAGCGAGTAACACCATGATGCTCCCTTTGTCTGCAGGAGACAGACCTCATAATGTCTCCTTCGGTTGAGCGATAGCTGTAATAAGCAGAAACGCTGAGACGGCGCTACAATCAACATGCGTAAGTGCAGAGAAGTGCAGCATCGTGCTGAGATCTCGGTCCAGACACCGACCCCCTCCGTGAGGGGAGGGACACGCCCCTTTCCCAGCCCTACCTTGATGAAGGCTGCCCGCAGTGTCTGTGCCGCAGACAGGTTCACTCTCTCCAGCTGCAGATAAAACACACAGCACACAAAATAACCGCATCAGCACTCAATATACTATCCACAGAAAACATGCGTACAGGCTGTGACATGAATACAGAAACCACCTCACCAGAGGGTTAAAAATCATTTTTAAAAAAAGTCTCTCTGGTGGCTGCAGATTCTCTGAATTAGCTAATTAACAGAGCTCTTAAATCTCATTAGACTGTAGGGCAGAGTGTGGCTGAGTGATAAATGGGCTATTCCCTCATATGAAGGAACACAGATGGCAGCCTCCAACCACCCCATATATCCCTGCCCAAGCCCATACCCACACCCAATCAGGTTACTGGCCTCTACGTTCCGCACAAAAAACAAACACGTCAGCACCAACCGGGCGCTGTATATTAACCATGACCATGATGACCACGACAAGTACAGGAAAGATTCCTTTTTGTTTACAGTTTCTGACTAACTTTTTTCCCCCACTGAAATAGAGACAACAGCTTGAGGGTGTGCCTTTGAGTTGCTCTGTGTATGTATGCGTGTGTGTCGTGGTGGAAAAGCTAATACCTGGATTAGCTCATTGCTGCGAAGCTGAAACGCCAGACTCGCCTGATCAAAGTGGACGGCCGCCTCATTTGCATTATAAAGCCAGAGGCGCTGGGCAGAGCAATTATCACGCACAGCTCCTTCTCTCAGAGTGCACACACTGGGACTTGTCAACTCATTATTATCACTGTTAAGAGTTATTTCCACTAATGCCACAATGCACCCAGGAACTCGGCACGCCTGCATGCTCCCTACCCACACAACTCATTCACCCAGGGAATCCGCACTCACATCCCCCCCACAGAGACCCCCTGCCTAAAACTTCACCCCCTCAGGGACACGGCACTCCACCGCCCGCTCCTCCATCCTGGCTATCCAGCACACTCCTGTACCCACACACCACTGCAGCAGACGGAGACTGCAGTCCTCCTCACAGCTTGAGAGACTCACTGCAGGATGGGCTGGTCCGCAGTGCCTGACAGTCTGCAGGGTGATGAAGTCTGTCCACACGTGACTACGCACTTCTGTGAAAAATCGTCATCGGACATCCAACATGGACTGATCTCCAAGGGAACCCAAACTGCCATTATGGACAATATTAACAGGCAGCATTATCCAGTCACACAATTTCATGTACTAGTAGCATTGTCAATGTCAGACAGTATAAGTGAAAACAGGCTTTAACCTGTTCAGGTTAAAAAGGTCATAGAGCTCAAAATGTGACGTTCTTGAAATGCTCTCTTACTTGTGCTCTCTGTAAGAGAAGAATGTATTTTCCTGCAAGACTGTGGGAGCACATGGAACTCATGTTTATGTAGGGAGCCAGGCTCTACCAAAAGGCAACAACTCTGAGTATAACATACTACCTTTCCCACTGTGTAAAGTGTACTTATTGCCAACTGGTTGTGTGTAAACTGCAGTTAGTGCCAGCTTCAGTAAATGCCTATGCAGTTGAAGGGAAAACCGCAATCCAACAAGCTAGAGCCACCCTTGCAAAACACAAAGACTGTAATAGCTGCCTTCATATTTTATTTTGTTGATTTTATAAATTTCTTTTGTCATATCTTGCGTTTGAGTTTTCAAAAAGCCTACAGCTACTCAATAACTAATTTGTCTGAAGAATTTAAAAGACAACAATTTAAAGAATTGATTTCTGTAGACATACCAGGGCAATTGCCATCTTGGCAAGATGCCATCATCTTAAGACAGAGAACTCTGACTAGTGCTCACCCTTAACGGTTGCCCGGGGCAACCATGTCATACCAATCAAGAGGTTCTGGCAACCATTTTGTGTTGCCCGCTTGCCTATCTTGGTAACCAAAAAAATTACTAAATTACACTACTGTCATCTTATCCAGAGCAACTTACACTAGTTCCAGATTTTTATATCCATTCATACAGCTGGATTTGTACTGAGGGAATTCTGGGTTAAATTCGTAGCACAAGGGAACACAAGTAATGCCACAGCAAGGAATCAAACCTGCTATCTTTTGGTTACAAGCCCTGCTCTTTACTAGTACTCCTCTTTAAATAAACCATTGTGTCCCCTCTCATTGCCTTGCAATGACCAACTTGCTGTTCTCAAGTCTTGTCATCAAGCAAACAAGTCCTTGCCAGCTACACATTTAATATTTTTCTGTATACCTTACTATAGGTAGCAAACTCACTTTATTTAGCTTGTTAACCTGACTGTGTTTTGGGATAGCGGGCTAGCTACTGAACTTAAATTCAGCTTTGTGCAGACGTTGCTAATATTGGAGAAAAATGTGCAAATACGAGGATATTTACAGTCAAATAACATCTCTGACAGGGAAAAATCCTCCATGGAAAAATTATGAATTTGTGTTCTTCCCTTCCTGTTAGCTAATAGCTAAGAAACAGCCAAAATATACAGAATCCCCTTGTTCAAAATATGTTATAACATGATGAGGGTGCCCTGAAAAACGGATGACCGGTTGCCCATCCAAGCAACCATCTGAGCCCTGCTGATGCCCCCTATCTTATTTTTTACTGTTGTAACATAGTCAAAATACTTTAAAATAGAATTTTACACAGTCTTATATTAATGCTATCTATTTGTTTTCAATGTCAGGGCTAATGAGTGTTTACATTTTGCAAACTCCTGCAGACGGTCCTTTCCCTGTGATTGTTACCATACCTCATTGAAAACAGGGTACATGACTGCGTAGAGTGTCATGGAAACCATCGAGGTCGTCTCTGCTTCATTCTTCATCTCTTCCATTGTCATCCTCGTCCGAAGGCCCACTTTCGGTGAGAAGGTGCTACAGAGGCAGTATACTCTTCATTCACAGCTGATTATCGCAGAGGAAGAGCCCAGACAATCCCTGTGGAGAAAGATATTCATGCTAAAACATCATTTGTACTGTCTCTTCCTTTTTTAACCAGAAGAACTCCAGTGCAGTCATATCGTTATGAATGTCCTTTGTTTTTTTCTGTTCTGATTCAAATCCCCATTTGTATTTGTAAAGATTCTCTTAAACAATCAGTTGTTCAATATAAAAATATGTCTCAAAGAACTCAAGCATGCCAATAATGTAAGAGTTGTGTTAAAGGATGTGCAATGACAAGTTAAGGAACAGCAAGTGCCACATCTTGTGACCAAACTGAATTTTTTTGGTAAGGTGATACATGCTCACTGAATGGCAGTGTGACCCTCCCCTGGGGCAAGCAAGTTTATCACAGAACATCACAGGGTTTATCTATATTTTACTGAAGTACAACCATTTCACGATTACATCATCACAGACCACTCACATTCTTAAAATGAAATTCAGGCAATCTATTCACAAAACATGCATTTTGAATGAAGACTGAGGTTAATCCAACACTCCTGCACAGATCCCTAGAATCTACTTGCAAAGGGGAACAGGGCAACATTGAAAATGCAAGAATACATGATGTTTGGTCATCCAGACATCCGAATGAGTGAGAAATTCAACTTCTTTATCCAGCATGGCATGTCAGCTACGCAGGGTGCGAACCTGGATTCTTCATCCTCTGGGTTTTTGAGCAACATGCGAGTAACATATCACAACGCACATTCAGAATAAAGAAGCAGGGCAAGTTAATCACTGAACCAGTCTGATCTGAATGACATCATCTGCAAACACATGACGTCACTGTAGGCAATCTGCTTCAGAGGACAGGTTACATATCTGCTGTTGTAAAACTTGATCTTGAGCCTCCGACTGCCATGTATGTGTGAAGAATATTTATCACACTGCCACCCATGATTCACCCACCTTATCAAGGGTGAAGTAAAAAAAAAAAATCAATGTGAAGAGTTTAATGGATGTTACACTCCCACTAGCCTCCAAGGTTAAAGACCATAGCACATTCTCTTGTTTACAGACATGAGTAATCAAACCATTGCAGGAAGCTTAGCCTACACAGGGCAGTTTTAAAGCTGATTAAATGACTTAGGCTTTCATCCCAAGGGGTGTGGGGGGTTACAGAGGGTTGGGGGGAGATCACTCACTAAAATGAGGTTCTTGCTTGCTAAATTACCTTAATATCACCGTGTAAAGACCACACTTGTTAGAAATTATTTTAAGCGGCCAAAGCGTGCTTTACTGCATTGTTAAAATTAAGTGGTGAATAGCTTGTCGTTAGAGGTAATTTTACAACTCTGACGAACACTGGCGACCTCTGTGTCTACTGTGCGCTCCATTTGCCAAATAATACCGCTGATAACCCCCTGAATGTGGTTAGCTGCAATACTCCATATGCCAGATGATGCAAGAGAAACTGAAGCACCTACACGGGTGCAACTGTCCACCGTCCACCTCTCAAACCACATATGCGTGATAAAGAAGAGCAAAACACTAGTCACTGCAGTAGCCAAGCAGGCACTTTCGTACAGCCGAGTCAGATTTAAACCCTTAGCCAACTCTAATCTCAATGGTAGCCTCCCAAAATTACGTATCACCATTTCATATATTGGCGCAATGGAAAAGCATCGCCAAGGCGATAACTGGCTAGGATTTCCTACTTCCCGTATGCTAAATTATACTTGTTAAATTAGAACTAGTCAGCCAGAAAAAATCCGAATTAACTAACGCTGCAAAGACAGTCGCTAGATGGCGAATCTGTAGCTAGTCTAGCTAATGGTCAGCTAGCTAGCTAGTTATAAGAGCTGTCAGAATCACGAAGAATTAGCTAGCAAGCCAGCAACATAAATTGTAAACATTTGGGAGCTAGCTAAATGGCTTTAACATCACTGAATTAAAAAAAAAAAAAAAAGATACCAAACTGTGATATTAGCGGAGGAATTAGTCTACCTAGCTAGCCATACGACTGATTTCAAATATGGCTTTGACTAACACTAGCTGACGTTTATCTGTACCTATTAATATTGCATATTGACTCGATTCTACTCTTGTCGAAGCTAGCTAGACTCAGGAAGTACTTGAGCAGACTGCTGTTAATTCGCTCAATAATAAGACACTGTATTATATGTATGCATGTTACTTTCAGAAATTTTCTGCTCCAAAAATTACTTCCTAACATCCCACTGAGCCACCTACTTTGCAGGTGGGCACTGACTAGCTTGCTAGCTACATTACTGTCGAAAAAGCAGCAGTGTTTTCCAGCTTCAGAATAAAACGAGAAAGTAACATTACTGGAAGCGGTGATGTGTTAGCTAGCTAGCTAGCTATTTGGAAGCCGAGGCCCGAGATTTGAGACTGACGTTAGCTATCTAACTAGTTAACTCACCTAGACTCTACATGATTGAAAGCATGAAGACTCGCGTTGGGTCTGCCAACTTCACCAGCTAGTTACTTACTTAAACTAGCTAATTTACCAAGTTCAGAACTGACAGCTACCTAGCTAGGACCAAGAATAGGCCGAATGCGGCCCCCTTTCGTGAGATCCTTCCCTATCATTTGCCAACTTGGAGATTTCACCACAAGTCTAGTGAATCGACTCGGCAAGCTAGCTAACTACGCATCGACTTTGGCGTAAATTTGTTTAAGAATCGCAGAGCCAGGAACCGAACCGCGATCGGACGACGCGAGCTAGCGAGCTTGTTATGCGAATATCTAAACTGGCGACCTAGCTAATCTGTTATCGTGATTTATTTAAGCAGAAGTTCGACCTATGTAGTTGAACCAATCAATATATAGCTAAAACTGACACCGATTGTTTGATACTTACCTGCTCTTTGCGTTTTTGATGTAAGCTCGAAAACTCTTGTGTACGTGTTTTCTTTTTTTAACCGAAGACGGAAGTTTTCTGTATGAGCAGAGGCGCAGGGAGGCAACGTCTTCCGTGAACAAACCAATCAGGTGCCACCACACAGGCGTCCGCAGCTTCGGGGTAACATCAGGAAATGTAGTTTTTAGATCTTTTACTACGGCCACTTTTCCATTGGAGCTCATTCCAATGGAAATACAAGTCCCGAAAGTAAGTTCTGTTGTTGTTATTGGACCTTCAAAAATTGATTAGCACCTCTTTTATCAAATGGTTATTAGGGAACGGGATTCCATCAAATAAATGGGATTTGTTTCGAATAAGGATTCTCATATTGATTAATGCCACAGCACACATTTTATGAGCTAGGAATTTCATAAAATCATAAAACTGGAAAAGAAAACATCGTGCTGCGAGTTTGAAAGGGGTTTTAAGGTAGGGCATTAAGGACCAATAGGGATGGAGAAAGGCAGGGTCATCAGTGAAAATATTTAGCTGTGTGTTGAACCTGCAGCGGCGTCGAAGAAGACTAGGCACCACACGAGTTTGTACAGCATCCCTCTCGATACCCCTCGGTAAGGAGCTTTTTCTTCATAAATACGGGGCAGTTTGATAATTGTTGTATATGAATGGCGACTTAGCGCAAATGTCTCTGTTATCGTTTTTTGAATGTAGTGATAATGTTGCATGTCGTGTAAACTGATTATAATATTTCAAAGTTATGTCCCCCCTCAAAGCTACAGAGCCAGCTGTGATATGACAGAATTGCATTTTCTGTTACCATGTTACTGACAGTGAAGCCAAAAGTAAAGCGCTTTTTCTCTTCATATTTTTTGCGATCCTGCGACTACATACATACCAATGATAATGACAAAAATGATAGTCAGCATAGTCTTATTATTATTATTATTATTATTATTATTATTATTATTCCCACTATTCCGTTTTACATTGGATTATATATATATATATATATATATATATATATATATATATATATATATATATATATATATATATACACATATATATATATATATATATATATATATATATATATATAAAATATGAGAAAGGTGCTATTGTATTATCGCTAATGAATCGGATTCAAGCGAACATACAGTTTGACAAATAGCAAATCCAGTATATATATATATATATATATATATATATATATATATATATATATATATATATATATATATATATATATAATCCAATCGTGTGAAGTTGTCGTGTGCCTCACATTTTCTGTAATAATAGGCGTGAGTCCGGACACCCTAAACCAGTGGTTATCTATTTCATCAACTGAGAACAATTAATCATTTGTGGTATACGCTTGTTTTGTGGTATTTGTGGAGTAGTGGTTAATTTTAAGTGCATTATACTAAGATGCAAGAGTATCTGATATTAAAATAACGTAAAAATAGATAGGATATTATTAATATGAGACATGACAGAAATCATGATGGACACTGTATGAGCAAGAAAACAGGTATTTTTGTCATATTGTAGAAAAAAAAACATAAACCCAATGGTAGGAAATTCCTGACATGCTATCTAATGCATTATGTATACATTTCACTTGACGTCCTCTGTGGAGAGTGGTAATTTTTCCATCTATGGTTGTGGTGGTAATGATATATGTATCCTGTATAGGTATACGGTATGTCCTGCCAAACCATAACTCAATATATGTACATAAACACACACACACAAATGTATATGTATAGGCTACAGTGCTTTGAATATTGGTGCCATTCCTAACATCCTTGTATGTGCAGATTTACTGCATTAATTGCACTTCAATAATTAAATTCCTCCAGTTCTGCCAGACTTGCCTCCAAGGATCCCTCTTTAACAAAGGCACACCTTTCTCTATGAGAGAGAAGCTAGCCAATGACAGTAATAAGAAGAAATAAGGTATACCTAATACTATGCTATTACACTTGTTTCTATAAATGAAAGTAGTTCCATTGTATATATAGTATATATAGTATATAATATATAAGTATATATTGGTGTGTGCGTGTACACTCGCACATGCAGAGATAAACAAAATCAATATTTACTCATTAATGGGGGCTGATTAAAGAGAGGGTTTTTCCTCTCCTTAGAGAGTGCTGCATGATGTAGAATATGGTGCCCCCTTCTCCCGCTTAGAGAAAAGAAGACAGACTGGAAGACTGAGAGAGAGCTGCCCCTCTCCCCCCAAAAAATACTGATTGAATAATTGATCACTTGGGTGGGCTGGTTCAGTCATTGGTAGGGATATCTCATAGCAGTCACCCCTGTTTTGATTACATAATCCCTCTAACAATAACTCAACTCACATCACTGTCCTTCCCTATGATGTGCAAATGTCTTGAGGTTATATTATTGGTGTTTAGCAGCTTTTTTGTCTTTGCCATTTTTCTTTTTTTTTTCCTTTGGATTGGGACTGAAACACCCTCTTTACCTCCCTCAGTCTCTCTCTCTCTCCGTCTCTCTCTCTCCCTCTCTCTCTCTCTCTCTCTCTCTCTCTCTCTCTCTCTCTCTCTCTTTAGTACATTTTAAAAGCCTTCAAGCCTTTTATTCCACTCAATGAATCTAAATAGAAGCAGATTCAATTACTGGTGAAATCTCTGAGGTGCAGCCCCTCTGTGGTGTTAGAGGGAGAGAGGGTTTCAGGGCCATGCAAGCCATGCCGGGCAGGAGGGCTTGGGTAACCTTGGCACACCAGCCCTTGTTTCCATGCTTCGGAGGGTGGTGGTTGTATTTAAAGCATTCTCTGCTCTGAGCAGCTGAATAGACCCTTTCTTTGTTGGTCTGTTAACAGGGATTAATAACCTGTTGACCCCTAGTCTTCAGCCGAAAGTTTCCTGGGATTCCTGTAGAAGCTCGCATGACACTAGATTTCATTTACAAAAGAGGAGAGCACATTTAGTGAATTATTTATTTGGTATTTTATTATTCATGGCATGGGAAAACCTCCCTACAATACATAAGAAAAAAAACTTGACACAGATGCATAACAATAAGTAGTAAACTAAAAACAAACAAAACTTGTTCTCTATGTGTATGTCCTGAAAACTGATGTCACAGACAAATGCAATAGGACATTTTTCCACAGAAACATGGGGTGCATTTATGAGGCTGAAATTGACCATGCTTGACTCTGCATGGAATTGACAGTGAAGAAATAGTGTGCAATTTTTTCATTCATGCTTTTTTATGGCCATGGATCAGGAGAAGGCAGGCCTTACCCGTTTCTTCTTCCCCTTTATAAATCTTCGGCTAACAAAAAAAAACAGGATTCATCATATACCAGACCAATTCAATTCATTCCACTGTGGATCTGTAGTCTTAATTATGCCGTTCATATTGTTAATCAAACAATTACTGTACACAGCGCCTGAAAATTGGAAATCAAAATGATGAGTGGCAAGTCTGTACACTGCATGTCCTGTAAGAATCGCAGAATGATCCTGCAGAGGAGAGATCTGAGGTGACGACCTGCATAAACAAGTCTCCAAAGCTGGTTAATATTGATTGCTCCTCAATTAAGTTTAAAGTCTACAGGGTGCATATTTAAGCCATTACCCAGATTCGTGCTCAAAATGATGTATGGCACAGAACAGGTTCAGCCAAGAAGACGGAGACCGGTTTATTTCCATCATTTTAAATTGACTTTGAGGCGAGGAAGCTGTAATGGGCTTTCTTCTCTGTCTCAGGCTGGTTGTTATTCTCCTGGCTTTCACACTGCATTCGCACGCTGCCTGTGTTCTTCCCCACCCTATCGTGCAGCTCCCATAGGTTGAGCACATTGTCATATTCCATGAATAAAGAAACCTCTGGCCCATTTTGCTGCTTGCTGTTCAGAGATTCCAGACAGAGTGTGAGGGCTGATTCCAGTCTGTGAGTGTGCTGTAATGAAGATGGAAATGCATAGCTGGAGGGGAGGATGAAATGCCAATGATATGAAAGTATTACCACTTCTATCTGAATTCCTAGTGTTGACACAAGCGTAAACACACACAGGCACACATGAGCACTGGCACACACACACACGCACACACACACCACATACATACATACAGAAATATGTTCACTCATAAACACTTTGCACCTGCAAGTAATCATGATGTTTGTACTAAACCAGGATTTGTCCATGCAGTTTGGAAGGTAAATCCTATGCTGAGGTATGTAAAACCTGCAAGATGAGGTGACAAGTACAGGCCAGGATTTATTGCAGCACAATACGAGAAGATGTAATTCTGCAATGTTCAGGGCCAGCCTGAAGGGCTCTCAATGAGCAAGATATTCCACAGGATGTGTGTTGTCAGGGAGTTGCAAGTGGGTGGTTTGACAGCTGCCAATCAAGAATCCAGGCTCCAGGATGGCAGGGACCTGAAAGCACTTCCTAGGATACCCGTGTAAACAGTGAAACATCACACTTGCAAGATTGTAAGAGCACTGAGAGAACACACGTCAGACAGGATGGTGGTGGCGGCAGCACCAGTGGTGGCGATTTGCTCAGTGTCTTTTGTGGCAATGGATCTCTGTTCAGAAATGACTGCAGTCTATAAATAAATTATATACATTGTGAGTGACAGATGTGGGGAATTATATCCAGAAGCACATGTAGATCCTCAGGGATCTCGGAGGTCGCGTTGCTTCCTACCTTTCCTTATACCAGTGTTATTGAGGGCTCATGGGAGGAGGATCGGAGTGCACCGAAGCGCATCGACCTCTGTCCCAGGCATCCCAATCCCACCTTCCCACCCTCTTCAGAGGCCACTTGTGTGTCTTAATCTGGTAGACAACACTCTGAAGGACACACAAATTGAAGATTCCAGTCATTCTAGTCACAGGCATGATATTTCCATCCCCTCTTTGAAAATGTGAAAGACAAAGCAAGGACTACTCGATTCACATTTTAATGAAGAGACGCTCTGAACAACAAGCTGAATTCAGCTTATCTTCGCCCCCGAGAAGGCGAGCAAGGCGGAGATCTTGAAAGAGAGACGTCAGAAGGAGAATGACTTTCAAGTGACACTGAGAGCAAAATCTGAAGAAGCAAGCTTAGTTGCTGTGATCAGAATGAAGCGATACAGGGCCTCTCACAGAGATTAGCATCATATTTCTAATACAATGACACATGCAGACCAGGTAGGCTTTTACTGTGTGATTTGTGTGCACAGGGGTTTGAGGGCTGATTTTTTTGGAAATGGTTCAGTTCAGTTCAAAATCACAGCATGGGAACAGAAAATGACGCATCTCTTTTTAGTCTTTTTTGTGGTTTTATGGCTGGGCCTCAGTGTCCGTTGTGTTACACACCTCCCCATATCCCCAAGCCATGTCAGAGCTTGTGATGGCTGGCTTTCTCACTATCAGGCTGATGATGTATGCATGTGGGCAGAAATGCTTTTAAAGTCTGCTCTCTCCGTTCTTTAACGCCACTTCATGTTTTCTCCTCTCTCACACCCCTTTCTCATCTCTCCGTATTGCTCTCTCCTGTACCTGACCCCTCTTACCCTTCTCATCATGCGCCCAACCCTGCCACCCCTCCCCAAGTCTCTCAATTTCCCTACCCTCTCAGCCGATCACTCCTCCCACCCTCCCCTCGTATCTCCCGAATTCTGCACTGCAGCGGGTGCAGTGCTGAGTTAGGAGGATCAGATCTCAGAGATGAGCCCGTAGCAGTGCTGCATTATCTAGGGTATTCCATCTGATGAATGGAATCGGAGCAGGTGGAGCACAGCTCGACTGACTGCTCGGGCTGCAGCAGCACTGCAGAAGGGCTCTGTGCAGGCGTGTGTGCGGGTCAGCAGAGGCAACACAGGGGCACCCGCTGGGCGTGTCTCTTCTTTGTTTTCACAGAAAATCCCACCCTTATCGTTGTGATTCTTCGGCTACATTTTGGCTTGAGGTCTGGAGTGCTGCGCTGTTGAATGTGGTGTCTCTGCTGTAAAGACATTGGAGACATTGTGTGGGGGTTCTAAATGTAAAAAATGGGGTCTTCTACCACTTTATGGAAGAACTTACTTTCCACCTCATAGAGTGCAGACACCTACCTGAGTGTTATGGTTATGTAACTTGCCATTAGAGCAGAGAAGTACATAGCTGGCAATGCTAAAGTTTTGGTGGGAGCTCAATGCCATTTATAGTTTCAATAAGGACCAGAATGTGCTATCTCAGTGTGAAAGAAGAGCAGAGGTGGAAGCGTTCAACCCACTTTTAAAAAGACTTACTCTGCAGAGTTTCTGAAGTGCTGTTTGATGCAGGCGAGGAGACTTCTGCGAGACCGTGACAGAACTGGAGCAAGTGTTTTAAATGGGGAGAGTCTGAAGAGGCAAAACGCTGTGTACTGTAGCTTTCAAAGCCTCCTCCAGCCGCCAAGGCCCCGGAATGCTGAGAGCGCAGCTCTTTCGATTTTCTGTTCCGTGCCGCAAACTTTCGATCACGCATTCGGGTTGAATCCCCACGGGGAGAGAGGGGGAATCCACAAGGACAGGCGTCGCCATGGTAACGTGACGAAAGAGGTCAAGGGGTCACGGTGAGGAGGGAAGAGTTTGAGGTCGTGTCTGTTCTGCTCCTGATGATTAAAATCTGCCAGTGCTGCAGTGCATTTTGTTTGTTTGTTTATTTGTTTTTTGTTAAGAAATAGAGGGGAATGTGGGATTTCCTGTGGATGCAGGATGCTTGGTCCCTCTTCCTGTGCCTGTATTTTTTCATGAATGAATTGATATTGACATAAACATGTTTCAGTCATTACAGTGACATTGTAACATTCCTGCAACATTACAAGAATGTTCTGTGAACATTGCCTGTCAGCCAGGGTGATGGCGTTATTTGTGGTGATGGGAAAATTCTGAGATCATTCCTCCTTGGAGCTTACCTGGTTGGGGGGGGGAAGTAAAAGTTCCCATTAGCTGTTGTTCAATTTTGTTGTTGTTGTTTCCACTGAACGCTCAGATGCACTGCAGTCCAGAGCAGGTAGATGATGACTTAATGTGTATAGCAGTCAGTGGCGGGGTTTTCCCCTACAGACAGCAGCTCCTTTAAAGAACAGAGGAACCGCATCCTAAAAGGTCAGGCAGGATTTTTGTTTTCGGGTGTACTTCTCTTCCCTGCCTTGATCGCTCTCCGCATTCACAACCGAGAGTCTGTTTTCTGTCTGGATGAAAGCCATGGAAAAGAGATTAGAATTACCAAATGGTGGCATGCATGCACGCGTGACCACGATCGGACACTGTGTGCGTGTGCAGAGTCGGACACAAAGAATTCTTGAACCTGATAATCCTGCCAGATCCAGTATGTTTCTGGCATGTTCTGAGAATTAAGCTGTTCCCGTCTGCCATAGGAGAACAGGGTGTTCGAACCTTGTGCCATTACATGCATCACCTGTGAAGGACTTGGGAGATGGGGGGGTGGGGGGGGGGGGGGTCACTCAAGCTCTTACCTACAAATGCATTCAAGCATGCAATCACACAAAATACAATGTAATACAATACAGTTAAATGCAATTCAAAACAATATAAGAGAATACAGGACACAGCCCTGCTGCAGCATCACCATGACAATACAGTGGAAAACAGAGGCAGGCAGGGCTCTCTCGGGCTCTCTCACTCTGTCTCTCAGTCTCTCTCACCCTGTCTCTGTGTCTCTGGCTTTCCCTCTTTCTCAGTTTTTCTTTTCACCTCTTTTGCGTGTATCTCTCTCTGTCACTATCTGTCTCTGTCTTTCTGTGAATCTTTCTGTCTCTTAGCCTGTTGTTCTCTTTCCCTCTCTCTCTCCCCCTCTCACTCTCGTTCTCTCTCCCTACATATATACCTCTTCATATCTCTCTTTCTGTTGTTTGTCCCATCATGCATCTTTCGGTGTGGCTTTAAACACATTGCACACGATCATGTTTTCTTTGTTTGTGCGAAAACAGCGTTGCTAGGCAACAGCACAGGCAGAGGGATGTGCAGCCATAGTGAAAAGGGCAGTGGCGGCAGAGTGGCAGCGGGAGGTGCCCAAAAATGTCAACCCCGAATCTGAGCGTGTGTCCCGGCATTGAGGGACAGCATCACTGCTCAGTCATTTGGGATATACTTGTTGTGTGGGCCCAGTGTAGTCACACCACATAGGTCTGAAGGAAAAAACACATCTCTCAAGAGAAAACAATCATTAAAGTATAACAGTCAGTATACCATGAATAATTCTAATGTATATCAAGTCATTTTGTAACAGAAATGGTGCTAAACAGCATGTCATAATGATTGCCCATGTGACTTGCATCTGTGACTGTTGTCGTGAGTAGCAGAGAGGTCATCTGTTTTCACCTGTTTTCTGTTCTGCTTCCCTCCTTCTTCTCTCTACCTCTCCCACACCTGCTCCCTTCCTCCCTCTCTTCCTCCCTCCCCTGTCTTGCAGCTCTTGGAGCCCTCCTGCGTGATGCTGATTCTCGGGGTTCTGCCGCTGCTCCTGATGCAGGTGCCCTGCTGGGCGGCAGACATTCCGGAGGACATCACAGCGGAGTTCTCAGTGAGACTCTACCACCAGCTGCAGTCCACAGGGGGAGAGGACAACATCATCTTCTCCCCACTGAGTGTGGCTGTGGCCCTGGGCATGGTGGAGCTCGGGGCTCGGGGAGCCACGCTGAATGAGATTCGACAGGCAGTGGGCTACAGCCACCTCAGAGCAGGTGAGAGCAGAGACAGTGCTCCAATCTGCCATTACATTAGTTTCCCTGTGTTGCCTATTCACATCTGTCCTCTGTTCCAGTCCTGATCTGTCCATCCGTCCATTTATTCACTAATTTCTTGATCTACTTATCCATCCATATCTGTACACCTACCTGCTCATGGATCTGTCTGTGTCTAGCAGTCCTTTACCCCTCCGAGACTCACACATTATTTACCTGTCCACCGCTCTCTCAGCCCATGCCTGTGCATCTCCCCTCCCCCACCTTCTGACCCTTGACCCTGCTCTCCTCCTTGCCTGGACCAGGTGATGAGTTCTCCCTGTTGAGGAACCTGACGCAGGCCATGTCTGCCGATGAAACACAGAACGTGGTCAAGCTGGCCAACTCCCTCTTCCTGCAGACCGGCGTGCACTTCAACCCCGACTTCATCCAGCTCATGAAGAAGTACTTCCGGGCAGAGATCGAGACAGTGGACTTCAGCGAGTCCACTGCCGTGGCCGAACATATCAACACTTGGGTGGAGAACCACACTGAGAGTGAGTGGGGCTGCAGCCATTAATAGATTTGTGTGAATTTTCATTATTGTGTGATTCCACTGCCAGTCCTGTGCTGAAACTGAATCACACGTTACATTATTTCATTAGTGAATACACAGAATCTGCCTGGTGTTTCAGGACATTTTTGTATTATTTTTATTATTAAGTTCTTTGTAAAAACTCAGAACAAAGAAGAACTCTGTTAGATTCATTCTGGTCCCTAAACTTTAAAAACTTAGGAGTATGAAAAATTTTGCAAAACAGATGTGCCACAGTCAGAACAATTTGCTTACAGTCAGTGACAGTGACTTTATTTTGAGAGTCCTATGCCAAACCATTGTGCATGAAATCCCCCAACAATGACTGCGTACGTTTGAGGACAGGTAAAATTCGAGACCTGCTGTCTGCGGATGACTTCAGCAGCGTGACGCGCCTGACTCTGGTCAACGCAATCTACTTCCGGGGCAGCTGGAAGAACCAGTTCCGACCCGAAAACACCCGGACCTTCTCCTTCAGCAAAGATGACGGCAGTGAGGTCCAGACACTCATGATGTACCAGCAGGGAGACTTCTACTATGGTGGGTGCTTTGTGTGGGGAAGCACAGGTGTGGAGCAGGGGCTTGTGATTGGGGGTTTGAGTCTTACCACCAAAGGTTTGTGAGCTTGAATCCCCCACAACATGAATATTGAACTAAGTCTTAGAATGAGGCTGTGGCTTTAATTCCTCCTAAAAATCTGCATGTGCACAAAGAAGATTTGTATAAAATGTAAAGTAAATCACTCAAGTTAAAGATGTGTGCCAAAAATAAACTTTGTAACATAAAGAGGAGCCAAAACCAATCTGCATAGCTTGAGAAAAAAGGCCTTAATTGTGGTAGACACCATCCCAACAATTCCCCATGTTTACTATATTGGAAACTGTTAATCGTGGCCAGAAACACTGTGAAAATTGTTCCTACAACATTTGAGTTTTTCGCTGCTTGTAACCATTTTGGCAAAGCGTTATTATAGATGGGGGCAAGTTCTGGGATCATTGCATCAAGGCAGTTGGGGTGAAAGTGCAGTTTTATGCTCGAGTTAAACAGAGAGACAGAGAGAGAGGGAGATAGAGAGAGGGAATGGATAAATACTGGGTCAATACTTTGCTGCAGGAGACAAAGCTGTTTTTTTCAAAGCTCCAGTCCCTGAGCTTAAGAAGTAGTTCCCCCAGGCCTCTACCACTGTAGGTTTCTCAGTGTGACTGTCGTCCCTGAATGCCCTCGTCACACTCCCAACAGTCCACACACATCCCAAATGTCCCATTTAGACCACTCTCCTCGCATCCTTTAAAGTAATCTCCCCCTTTACACCACAGACATTCCAATCAGACATTATTTATCAGATATTTTGTGAATTACAAGATAGCTCCCTGCAAAATCACTGTCACCATCCAACGCTCCCAAACCACGAATGTCCCAGTCAGATCCCAGAACATAAAGGCACAAATCACCCTGATAATATATAATTAATTGGTGACCAGATCACAGAATAGAATTCACTTCTTGTCATTATGAATAAATGGACTTGTTCTTTCAGTTTAAATATTACTTTCTTGTTTATCATTGGTGTTTAGTGTTTAATTTTGTGATTACACTCTCTGTGAACCCTAGGAGAAGAAAAGAAAGCAATGGGATCAAGACTGAAATTGGCATTGCTGAGAATTTGGGATCAAGACTGAAATTGGCATTGCTGAGAATTAGCCAATCTGGGCTCAGCTGAGTCAGCAGTATGTCTGAGTTTGGCTTTGTGTAGGTGTAGGCCTTGGATCAGATTAGCACATCTGAGCAGATGGACTGATGCTGGCCAAGAGGGAGTAAGTAGCTGATATGAGGTCAGCTGAGTGATGGCCAGTGGCGGAAAGCAAATTGCAGCTAAATCAAAACCTGACATCAACAAACACTTCAAACTTGATATAGCTAAGTAACTCTATCCCGAAATTGCAATTGCATCAATTGAATCCAGTCCCCGGGTCTGCAGTGTTTGATTAGTGCGCAGGGCCATGTTAGTTTGTCATCAACAGACAGGTGGGTCTTGCGTATTTAGGGTTACTACCCTGTCTGTCTGAGATCTTTCTCATTACCCTTCCCTGTTGTCTGTCTCTTGCATCCTCTGTCTCCTTTCTCTTTCTCCTCTTTCTCTCCCATTAGTGCTGCATTATAGCACACTCTAGTACAGCAGCCCAAAGTATGGCTCTGTGAATGCACTGTAGTTCTCTCTCTGCAGTATATGTAGCAATGTATTTACTTTATACTTAGATCTGATATAAGTGAAGCAGTTCACAAGTATACCACTCAGTAGGAAAAGAGAGAAAACCTCTAAGGAGGTGACTGAATGAAAATCTTGAAATTATGACTCAGAACCATTAAAATTTGAAGACGCACTTCTACTGCACTGCTTCTTCAGCAGTTTTACCCCTCTTGCATTCTCTAGTGGTGTTACAGCACTTGCACATACATATACACACACACACACACACACACTCTCAAGCCTATGATTGGTTACAAACCCAAAGCAGGGAAAACGCAGTGGAGACAGAATGCGCATTGGCTCATCTTTCTGTCCATGGTTTGTCAGCATGTTCGTTGTTACTATGGCGATACTGTCAGTCTTAATGGACAAGTCTAAGCGAAAAGGCATGGGCCATGTCCTTCAGAAATCTCATACCCATAATGCACTGTTGCTCCGTCTGCACTCTCTACACAGAGAAGATGCCGCTCCAGACACCAAGAGTGTGGCGTTGTCTTAGCTCTCCTGTCCACAGCACTGTTTTGTGGCTAGCTCTCCCTGTACTGTTACCCCTCATGTGTTACTCCCGTCTCTCTGTATAGGTGAGTTCAGCGATGGCTCCACAGAGGCGGGCGGGGTGTATCAGGTGCTGGAGATGCCCTACGAGGGCGAGGACATGAGCATGATGATCGTTCTGCCCCGTCAGGAAGTGCCCCTTGCGGCTCTGGAACCAATCATTAAGGCCCAGCTCCTGGAGGACTGGGCCAACAATGTCAAGAGACAGAAGGTGGAGGTGTACCTACCCAGGTGAGACCACAGCAGGTATCTCCCTAGTGTAATGTAGTGTAGCGCTTATTCACACCACACCATCCTATATACAGGGACAATCATTGTAACTGTTGTGGCACTTTGACTTGCACTTACTTATTCTTATGAATCACAGATTTGGTGCCGTATGAAATTAGCAAAGCACATTGTGAAGGAATGACATAAGGCAAAGAGCCAAAGCAGCTAGACTGAATGCCCCCACCCCCCCCTCCACCACTTCTCCATAGCCTGAGTCCTGTCATGGTTTTACAGATTCAAAGTGGAGCAGAGGATCGATCTGAGGGAAACTCTTCAGGAGCTAGGCATCAAGAACATTTTCACCAAGGACGCCGACCTGTCGGCAATGGCAGGTGAGATGGCAGGTAAGTCGTCTCCCGCTGACACCTCTGCGCAGCTCCTGTCACACACGGGACACGCCCACCACCACACACTGTCTGTCCTTTGCCAGGCTGTGTCACGCTGATAAGAGTCTGCAGCGCTCTGGACTTTGGCTGACCCATGCCTGCAGTGACTGATTGGTAATTAACAGGAAGCGCTCTCCTACCACTTTCACAGTTAGTTTCCTGTTGTGAGTCAGTGCCTGGGCAGTGCGCCTTTCTCCAAGCTCCTGCGTGCCCAGCTGTGCTGTAGGAGTGGAGCGCCACGCTATTAATAGCGATGGGTTGACTTCATCTGACAAAATGTGTCATAACTACGAGTATTCGTCTATTTGGAGCAGCAGTGTGGCATAATGGTAAACTCAACTTGAGGGCTTGATCTCCAGATGGGGGCACTGCTCTTGTAAGTCACGTATATAGGCTCGAAAAGGCTCAATATAGTCAGTAAATGTCCTG
Source organism: Megalops cyprinoides (assembly GCF_013368585.1). NCBI lineage: Eukaryota > Metazoa > Chordata > Actinopteri > Elopiformes > Megalopidae > Megalops > Megalops cyprinoides. Next base: position 20,568,410 of record NC_050591.1, read on the forward strand.
TTGCATAAATGGATAATTAACACAAGCTATTGTAAGTACACAGAATCTGTGAATAAAATTGTGACCAGGGACAACAAAATAAATCTGCAGTACATTTTAGTTGAAATAATATTTTTCAAATTTTAGAGATTCTTGTAAGAGCAGGTTGCTTGTCATTTTCCTACCTACATTTTTGAAAAAAAAATGTAAAGGTTCGCTTGAAAACAGTACAAAAAGTAAAATGGGAGTACAATTTTTTTCTGTTTTAAATGTAGCTGCAGCACAAAAGCAAAATGTGTTGAAGAAAGCTTAAAACCTCTTTTCTTCTCTGGCATCTGCTATGCCATTAAGAGAGCCACAGTGATGTAAATACTATAAATGTTGTAACTAAAGAGGAGGGCAGGACCTTATTTAATAAACACTAATTGGCTCAAACACCTGTCCTATGTATCGGCAGATGGCCAGGTTTAAATGGTCATAAGTCTGTCATGGTGTGAAGTACAGCTGTAATTTTCATTACAAAGCTTTTGGTGTCTTGGGACACATTTAATAAAAACGATCAATTCTCAGTAGAAATTCCTTTTTTTTTCTGTCCCTGGCTGGTTTTGAGGTGTCTCTCTCACCACCTGAGCAAATCGATTGACAGCCACCTTGTATGAGTCATTTGCATGCATGCCTCTTGCCAGCTGTATTAATTACCACTCTGAGAGAATCTATTAGAGCGGCCCGGCATGCCACTCTTGATTCTCACTGCCTTCCTTCTAGAGTGCTCCCTGTTTATACAACAGTGTCCTTGCCTTGCAGATGGGAAGGACCTTTTCATTGGGAAGGCAGTGCAGAAGGCATACTTGGAGGTGACTGAGGAGGGGGTGGAGGGAGCAGCTGGATCAGGTGAAATGTCTTCTCCTCTGGAGAAATCCATAGGTGGATTCCCCTTCAATAGTCTCTCTCTCTCTCTCTCTCTCTCTCTCTCTCTCTCTCTCTCTCTATCTATCTATCTATCTAGCTATCTGTCTAGATGTCTAGATAGATCTATCTATCTATCTACCTATCTGTCTATCGATCTAACTCTCTGTCCATCTCCCTCTCGCTCCTTCTGTCTCTGTTTTTTCCTCTCTGTTCTTTCCATTGCTTTCAGCTCTGTTTGTTCAGGTTGCATTTACTGTTTCTGCGCTTGGGAGGGCTTTGAGCCAAAAATTCATTTGCAGACAGGCACAAATGCTTACAGTGCCACCTTCTGTTGATTGATAAAAGTTCCCCAACCCTTTATTTTGTACAGTTTTATTATGAGTGTTATTTTTTTTTTACATAATTTTGATGTTATTCTGACATTTTTTCCCCTGCAGGAATGATTGCACTTACCAGGACACTGGTGCTGTATCCACAGGTCATGGCTGACCACCCCTTCTTCTTTCTCATCAGAAACAGGAAGACAGGTGAAAGCTCTGATACACATCTGCATTTTCACAGAGTCTCTTTAATCCTGTTATAGTGATGGGCGCATGCACCTTGGGATACATGTGTTTGCTGTGTGTGTGTCTGTCTGGCTGTCTGTGTTTGTGTGTGGAGCAAAGGGGAATTTCACATTACTTTGATAGTCAGTGAATTCCTCATTGTGCTTTTATTCCTCTCCAGGGTCCATTGTGTTCATGGGAAGAGTCATGAATCCCGAGGTTATTGACTCCAATGACCACGACTTTGATGCAGTGTAACTCTATTCATGCTGTCAGTGCACGTGGAACATCTCATGAAAAAATTTCTCTCCTGTCATTTGCCGTGTTTTTATAACCTATATAGGGTCTGTGTTTTGATACTGGAAGCTTAAAACCACCAGGACAGTTGTAAATATATATAAGAGGCAATGGAGACTGGAAGCAAGGAGAAATATGGAACACATATTCCCCATATTCCCTTTAAATAACACATGTACCCCATATACCCCCTTGACAGAACACATAAACCCAATATATTCCCTTTAAATAACACCTATATCCCACATAGCCTCTTCAGAGCAACCTTCCCCTATCCCTCCATCCTGCAGTGTTACAGCGCAGGACACTGGTTGTCTCAGTGTGTATTTTGATGAAACTATCACAGCATTTTATTTTATTGTACATTTGCTATTGTGTTATGTATGAGAGTAGATATTTATTGCCAAAATTTGTGAAGTTCTGTATTGAAATCACTGGATCTTAATTTTTTAAATTTTGTTTTAAATTTAATTTATGTTTTAAGCATATGGCTAAAATACTGCTAAACTACTAATATGCCTTATATGATTTGTTGATTTTGTGGAGGTGCACAGGTGTACAGGGTGTGTACGGGAGGTTGTCAAGGAGATATTGCGGGTGGGCCTCTGTGGCAGTGTAGATCAGTGTACAGACAAAACACCAGCTCTATCCACTCTTTTCAGAAATAAACATGAATGTGTTCAAATTAGAACGGCTCCTCTGATTGTTATGCTGTCTGTGAAGAACAACCATAATCATTTTTGAAAGCATCAATGGCCAGTAAATATTGTTCTCAAATGGTTAATTTTCATCAGACACAGGTTTTGTCACAACTTGCAAACTAGTTTGAAGTACAGAACTTTGTGACTAATATGTTAAGTAAGGTTTTAAAACTCAAGTACATGAAAGCAAGTATGTATCACTGTATGTGTGCTCTCCTACTCTGGAGAACTGCACAATCAGAGTATGCGCTGAGCCATATTTATCCAAGCTAAGGTACAAGTGATCAGAATCTACCTAATCAAATGAAAGTCAAATTCAAATGACGAGTAATGCGGCAATGGAGAAATTCATGTACAAATGTTAGAGGTCAACATGCGTTTTGTTTTCTCATGATATATAGCTAATGGCCTCATCTGAAATGCATTGTATGAGTTATATCAAATTGTTCCAAGCACCATTAGCACAACAGAAAAATTGTGTTTTTGAAGACTATTATAAATACAAAATATGTCAAACATTATTAAATAGATAGCAATTATTATATTAATGTACTGTATCTGGACAAAACTGCAGCGTGTGGCCCAGATTAGCTGAGTGAGATTCCCAATGTAGTAACACTCTCCTCTTCTCAAGAGACCCAAAGCACTCCTTAACACCTTTTCATTCATTCATTGAGGGGTTTTAGGCCCTAAAGTGCCTCTTAACCACTGAGAGCAAAACAGGTGCATTTCTTTGCTGCCTAGTCACATTTTGCTACATTACCACGTTTAAGTCTAATAAAGCTAGATGAGTTATTCATCTTAATATGAATAAATATGATTTAACATTTAAATTTTGATTTTCATATAGAAAATAACAGTGACACAGCAAAAAAAACGGCTATGTGTGACATCCACTTTTTCCTTGTTTTTCTAATGTCGATGCTTTCCTGTTTTTGAGTTCCATGTTTTCAGGATTTCATCACATAAGGCAGCCCTGGTTGCATAAGAAACTATTGAATGAAGGGGTTAAGCGCTTTATAACCATGAGGGTTTCAACTGACTCTGCAGTTCCCACACAGCTCAAAAACAATGCCAGCCCTGTGTCAGGTGATGGAAAAAACACGCTGTGGAAGCTGCTGGCTATGCCTGATAATGACTTCTGTCCCACTGCACAAAAGAGATGTTGCCTTGAAACCCATAACCTTCAAAAACACAGCCAGCAACTGAGCACAGATCATATTTCGTGTCCAACATTACATTTTATATGACTCTGTATTTGTCATCGAACTGAGTTTAGTAATGAGACTTATAAGCTTTAATGTTTTGGCTAATTGTGTGCAACTGAAATGGTTTTGTGCACAATAATACACACACACACACACACACATCTTTCTAATGGCTCTAAAATGTTCAAAGGTTTCATAAACAGCTCTAAGTCTCCACTGAGCCTTTGCCTACGTAGTGTCAAAATCCACTGTGATCATCACCTGATTCTGTTTTATTCTATTTTATTTTTGGGTCATGGCCACTGACTTACTCTCATGAAGATCTTGAGATATAAAACCTTGATGACAACATAGTCGATAAGCACAGTTAGAGCAGCAGGCAGACTATTACACAGTCACAGCGAACAGGAATGCAAAGTTTAACACAATGACCAAGGACTGAATCTGCCACAGTATCAGAGGATGACACTGAGACATCATCTGGATCTCCCAAGGTGAGGTTGTGTAGCATTTGGAGACCAGGGGGTGCTATTTAGCACAGCAGCGTAGCACAGGCACATAGTGTTATGCAATCGTTGTCATGGACGCTGAGGGGTCATCTGGTCATGGAAGACATGAGCAGGGTTTGGCATTATCCTAGGGGTAGCATTTGGCAGAATCTGGGCATACATTTAGCAGAGCCATGGTTCCAACTCCACAGCCAGCATGCGCACATTAAAATGCACGGCATGTTCCAAGGGAGAGAGCAGCAATGCTCCCTCTTCAGTCAGCCTTCCAGGAAGATCCCATCACGCCTGCACTCCCCACTGGTTCAACTACTTTAGCATGTTCTTCTTAGCAGTGTGTGCTCAGAATCAAGTGGTTGTGCACCTGGAACTCATGGACAGAGTTCCAAGTGCACTTTTAATTTCCAGGTGGCTCCCTAATGACAAGTATGACCAGTGATGGGGACTGTAGGCATTTGGAATAAGTGTGTTATAGTACACCACAACCAGAGTTTTGTAACAGACGCTAGATGAAGTTAATAGACTTTGAAGGAAATGAGGAAGAGAGGTGGCACCAGACTTGGTAGGAAGGGAGAAAACCTTGAGATTTGAAAAGGGGAATGATCCTGGGTGGTCTGAAGAGCCAGAATGGTATTGGCTGGGACATCTGTCAGGAGGACATTACTATAGTACAGGGGGCACCAAAGCATGGAGCAGATAGCCGGTGGTGATAAACAGATTTCAGAGGGTTGTCCAGATGTTGGACATAAATAATTAGCTGGCCAGTGCCAGGAGACATAAATTAGCATTTTAAAAGGTGTCAAATGATCAAACCGCACAACAAAATCAACAGCAAATAGGCTACACCGCAAACAAAAATCAATGCAAAGGTTTTTGTTCCAACAGTTCGCTCTTTGCAGCTCATATTTTTGTATTCAAGACCAAAAGCATTTGCTGTACGCCTGCAGCATGTTTCAGCGCATGATTGATCACCGCGAGGCCAACCTGCAGTTAATTGAAGCTGAGGTTATTGGAGGCTCACTGCCAAGATAAGTAGCAAATCTTCATTCATCTCACAGAACATGATAACAACCCTCACGGTCTTGGGCAGTAAATGGTTTCCTTTTATATCAGTATATTGCTGATGATAATACCAGTAATAGATCTGTATTTCTGTTCCTGTTTGTCTTCCCTTCAACCTTCTTTATTTGACATATGTTATCAAATCTTCACTCATTTCGAACACATGCATTGATAACACGGGCAAAATTATTTCAAAATTAATTCGAATTTTCTTCGACAAATTAAGTGCCCGTTTCAAGCATTTGGAAGCCTAACCCTGCGAAACGCCGCATTGCTAGGCAACAGCCACCTGCCCTTGTTGACCTGCTTCTGCGGCAGCACTAGCGCCACACCGTCTCCCTGCGCGAACCAGCAGTGTAGCCGCAGTTACTGTCCGCCCTCATGGGAACCAGCGCCACTGGATCATTAAAACGCCAACTTCACTATGCGATAAAGACTGCAGGAGCTCGGCAAAGCGTTAGGACATGTCAGAAAGGTAGGGGCAAGTGGCGTCGATGTATAAAGTAATGTCGTTTGTGCATTTCAGTGCACGGTAATTTGACTCCAAACGCTGGCCGAAACTGTTTCCCCCGCGCTGTTTTTTATTATTTATTTTAAAAGGCTTTCGATATTTTTATGTCCGTTTTTGTTCTGTGAAATTTGTTTGCATTTATACTATTGTCTTAATTTTCTGGTGTCATGAAAACAGTTATTTTCTTGTTCACATAAGAAAGTTTGGCTGTGTCATGATGTAACGAACACGTCTCCGGCTCTCAAGCAGCAAAAGACGATTCTATAAGAAGCATCACAACTAACGACATGAATGAATGTGCATGTGGTTGGTTATAGAACAACCGAAACGATATCCTCTGTCCACGCTGTCCTTTATGCAACAATTATAAGTTAATGACACCTGCTCAGGTGTCCCGCTGTTATGGCTACCGCATTAATCCGGGCCAGGGTGCAGAGTTCACGGTAACCCAAAACGGACCGAAGCAGGTCAGAATTTCAACGCAGCGGATACAGGGGATGGGTAGCATTTCAATCAGTCGATCTGGCCAAGATTGCACGATTTAGTGCAGGAACATGTCTGATCAATTTAATGCACCGACAGCCCCAATGATTGCATTTCGATATGAGAACCTACAGAGATTTCATGGAACTTAAATGTAATGGACAGGGTCTAACAGCACTTTAAAATGCTCTCAATTTTCTATTAGATCCTTCATGTTTGGTCGTAATGTACTTGAAATGGAGGACAATTCATACTTTGAGTTCACACAAGCTCACTTTTTCTCTCTCACGCTCTCTCTCTTTCTCTCTCACTCTCTCTCTCTCTCCCTTGTTTCCTGTCTCTCAGTTCCTCGGGTGTGGTAACGAACAATGACAGTCTTCCCAAGTCTCACTCTTCCCGCTACTCTGACCTCAGTGACACCCACAGCCCCTTGGCAGGACCGTCGTGGCAAAGGGTCTCAGTGGAGCAGAGTCCGGACTCAGGCATCGTCGCCTCCCCTGTGAGTGACACCCAACCTGGAACAGGCAGAGACATGCGCCCACCACTGATGATATATCAAAAAAACGTCGGAAACATTCCCTGTCGTTGTCAGCTCTCTATCATTGATGGAATTTCAAAAACATCTTTCTGAACAAACAGTGTGCTCATTATAACGAGCTGGCAAAGGAAAGGTGTGATCTTACATCCCTATCATGTATATGGTCTAGATTATCTGTCGCCGCATAAAAATCATTTTGAAATTTGGTATAGTGGTGGCCCTTTTGCTATGTGAGATGATACACTGATAGCCCTAAGGAAGGTGCAGTTTGTACCAAAATGTCCTGGAAAAATGCATGCTTCCTGGTAGAGGGACATTGTAGATTCTGGTTTTTCACACAGCTATGTTACAGAGAGCTTTTCGGAGTCTAGTCAACACATGGGATCCTGATCAGAGAGGCATATTGCTAAGAGAAAAAGGGGAGAGAGCTACCTCTGTGTGTGTGTGTGTGTGTGTGTGTGTGTGTGTGTGTGTGTGTGGTTAATTGTATTCACCATTATCAGCAAGCCTCCTGTCATTTGCAGTGAAGCAGTTTTTTTTTTTTTTCAGATCTGTCACAGTCACTGCAGTAAGGTGTTTTTCTCTGCCTGTTTTTGTCAACACCCTGCTGAGCAAAAATGAAGTGATGAAAATGCAGTACGTGTTGAGGGAGAGGGAGAAAGATGTGGAACATGCATGTGTGTGTGTGTGTGTGTAGTGTAGCATAGTGTAGTGTAGTGTAGTGGCCCCAATCAGCTGAGGAAAGGGGTCTCCAGTGCCTTCAGCACATTCTTTGTCACAGTTTTAAAGTTTTAATGTAGCAACTTGCCAAGGGTTTTCTAAATCCATTCTGTTATTAAATATGACAGGCTAATACCTGTATGAATTCATGACATGTAGCACATGCTGTATGGTTCACATGCTCTTTGACTCTATGGCGATATTGTGTGACAACACAGGTCAGGGTTTGAGGTCGTGTGGAAGGGATATGGTTTCCTGTTATAGCTCATGCCTGAGCTCATAGTTGGGACTTCCAAGAAAGGGCTAGAAGCATTAAAGTGACAGGGTCTTGGGCGTCCTTTGTTTGGTTCTGTTATGACAAGGGACTCAATATCATTAGTCAGTGAATGCTTCTTAGAAAAATGACCTGCAGGAGGGCCAATTTACCAGAGGTTTATGTGAATTTACTACCAGATTAATCTTAACTTTCCATAGAAATTGGACCAGTTTTCTATAGGATCAGGTGCATTTTGGTTAGGAACAGGCTACATGTGTATTATATTAGTCACATTTTCCATAGGATTATGCTGATAGTTTTCACAGAATTAGATCAGTTTCCATTAATGCAAAATGAATTTTTTGATTCTGATAGTCCCAATGTGGTTCCTCTGTTCCAGTCTCCATCCAGTCGGTTTAGGTTTGTTTCGTGGTACAAGTTAGAGGAACACGATGTTCGTGGTGACCAGCTGGCTTGCCCCAGGGTCAGAGAAGGTGAGACCACATCCCTGCACAATCATTTTGCAGCCGCAGCTCTCAAAATTAGCCTGTGCATCATCCACTGCATGACTCATCCTTTTTACAGAGTTAGCGCTGATCCTCAAGGAGTGCTGGCAGGTAATTATGGGGGAATGAAGCTTCGTGAACCTTTTGGTGGAGGGATAACATTGTTAGCGATGCCCTTATCAATACCAAACATATACTGTATGTGTTTTCATATGGAGAGCATAGTCTGTCATTATGAAATTTATGAAGCTTCACTCTCCCTTCACTATTGCAAGGTTTTTGTAATAGCCTAGTTTATTGAGGACTCAGCATTTGTTACCAGCGCTCAGCATTTGTCATCCAATTTGTTGTTGAATTTGAGGACCTGACAGTCTACAATATGTCTGCTGTCTGTCCACCGATCAGGTCCCTCAGAGGAGGAGCTCTTCCTGAGGGGGGAGCAGCACGCCCACAGAGGGATGAGGAGAGTGAACGAGGCGCAGAGCTGGGAGGAGAGATTGCAGGAGAACTGGGAGAATTGTGTGGTGAGAGATAATTCTCCTGTCATGCCTATATTAGTCATCAGATCCCATTTCTGTGGCAGCCATGAAATACACGTGTGCGCATTTACACTTGCATACTCATGCATATGCACACATGTGCATAATACATACATACACACACACACACACACAGACTGTGAAAGTGTGTGTGTGTGTGTGTGTGTGTGTGTGTGTGCATTCTTATATAACACTGTTTTCCCATCTCTTGCGTTCCTTGATTTTTGCAGGAGTTGAACCTGTCTTACCAGGACCTGGGGGACCCATACCAGCTGGAGAACTTCAGCCGGATTCTGCGCAGGCTGATCCGAGTCGAGCGCCTGCAGCTGGTGGACAATGCACTGAGGGACCTGAGTTCTATCCGACTGCCAAGGTACATCTCCCACAATGCACTACAAGAGAGCAGGGATCACAACATGGTGGAGGTGGAGTCACCAAGAGACCCACTGCATGGAAGAGGCAAAGTTGAAATTTTAAACTGACAGATATGACAAATATGTATTGCACATTTAAGGAGGAAATGCACTGTACAGTCTTGTTATTCATTACAAGTATCTACCAAACAGAGAATTAATTGTTATTGCACAGTGTCTTCCAACATGTTATTTTTACATGATTCAATTCGTGAAATACATCGATAATGAATTTTGTTTGGCCTTGAGAGCATATAAGCTGCTTTCACTATGTCATTTCTGTAGTTTAAAAGTGTCTGCCAATGTTGCTGAAACTTCAAAGATTCATTTCAAACTATTATATCTACCACATTAGAAACTATCATCTGAGGCCACGCTGTCAAGTGTTTATGTGACTGTTAAAGAAACCTTGCATGGTTAATCTTCACCCTTCAAAATGTGTATAAGAAAGCTGTTTGTACTCTGTTGCACAGATGCATTAGCCTGAATCTGCACAGGAACCACTTGACGTCGATCCGACAACTGCCAAAGGTCCCTCGGATCCAGCACTTGTGCCTGTCAGAGAACAGCATTGCGGCTCTGGGAGAGCTAGCGCTGCTGGGAGCCACGCCTCTGCAGTCTCTCACACTGAGCCGCAACCCCTGTGAGTTCCAGGAGGACTACCGCTCACGGTATGAGAGGCCCAGCCTGTCACAGTCCACCTCACGCATCCCAAATGCACAACATGCACATATGCATACACAATACATGCATACAGTACAGATACACAAAAAACACACACACACACACACACACACACACACACACACATATAATCACATGCACACTCAAGACAGGTACGAAAAACACAAATCGCCATTTTAATGTTTTTGTTGTGACAGATTCTAGACATTTTAACCTCAAATCCCCCGAAGAGCTATGTAAAACACTAAAACCAAATAAAACATGCTAAATACATTCAAGAACCTTCAACAGATTCTTGTGAATGTGAATGACATGTTATAGCCCATATGCAGGTATGCAATAAGCAGAAAATATTTTTCCATTCTCATTGGCTCAAATATCAGATTGAGTGCCACTGTGCTGTCATTTCACTGTTTTTGTGCGATACTCTAATGTGGGCATGTCTCCCCATGCTTTGAAGAGTGTTCTCCTGTTTGCCAAAGCTGGAAGTCCTGGATGGGATCCCCAGACTGCCAGAAGACTCTGTGCCTTCTAAATCCCCAGCCACGTCTAGGATGTGCACCATTCTGTGACTTGAGAGAGGGGCGTACCCTCTCATGCCATTTTTAACATTCTGCACTATGTATTTATGCTGAATCCATTCCAAATATTTTATAATGGCAGATAGACACAAAAGTATGTAAGACACTAATCACATTTTGTATTAACTGTAAGGGACAACCATATTCATAATGAATGTAATTATTTCATATATTTTCAGAAAGGAATTCAGACTCTTGAAACAAATTACATTGATGTTACTATTTAAAGATGTTGTAAGCTGTTTTGTGTACATACATTTTGATCAATTTTTCAGTTGTTCCTGGTAATTATTATATTATATTATATTATATTATTTTCAAGTTGAGTGCAGGCTTCATTCCCTCAGCTTTTGTTGCAGACCTATAAGGAAATACAAATGCTCTTTTAACAATTGATGATTTTTTTCTCTTCAAAACTGTACCTGGTTTGAAAGGTGTAGTTTTAAGTTTTTTCTGAGTTTTTTTTGTTTGTTTTTTTGGTGAGGGGGTTTCAGCACTTGAGTGCAAATTAGTATTCTTTGTTCTCTCCTCTCCTAAGTGTGGTGTCCAGTGTTACCTGTTGGGCTGGCGGACCAACCACACAGTGATACGACTTGATCTCTCACTGTGTGGGACAGAGAGGAAGAGATAAGATCACACACAGCTATATGATACTGTCCTGACGTCCTAATGACAGCAGATAGTGACAATCACTTCTGAAGTCACTACAAAATATCCTACCAGAAGACCGGAAAGATATCTGTATATCTGAACATCTGTCTACCTGAACGCCAGTCTACAGTATAAACCTTTCTACTTGAACATTGGTCTACACCACACACCTGCCTGCCTAAATGTACAGTGTAACTATCTACCTGTACACCTGTCAATATTAGACAACTCTCTACCTGTTCACAAGTCTACAAAAAACACCTGTCTGGAACATATACCTGTCTACATAAATTTCTATTTACAATAAAAATCTGTTTACCCTGACCACCATACACAGATCCAAGTTGCAATATACAGCCCTGAATCTTGAAACTAAAATAAGTAGTTATTTCTGGGCAGCATACAAGTTATTACAGTTCAGCATGGCAGTATGTTGTTGTTACAGTGCCTGAGGAGTCTGCTGGAGCAGAGATACAGGAGAGACCATAGCGGTGTCCCAACCATGCCTGTCATTGACAGTCTCACAATGGCTGTGTCATTTCAGCAGTGCTTCATTTATTCATATCCAGAACAGTGTTTTGTTTTAATTTTGGTGTTGATTTCAGTTCCACTGAAACATGATCGGACACTTAAAGTTAAGGAAACTTAACTCTGTTCAAAAGCCGGCAGAGATATTGGCCATATGCTGGCCTTATGAAAATAAATAAGTATCAACATTGTTATTTACAATCCATATATAGGAGCTTCAGGGTTCATTTGAACAATGAGTGATAAAGGCAGTTTTATACTGAAATTTATCTCTCTTTATCTCTGCTAATACAGTCATTGTGAGTCGGAAATTCTGCCAGCATATAACAACCAACATTTTTTTCTTTATGAAACATAAATTTTTTACTAGTATTTTAGACAAATAAAACAAGGATTTGTGGCCTGTGTGTACGGTAGACACAGCCTTCTCCAAGAACACCCCCACCCCCTCTAACTTCCCTGGCATTGGAACACAAACAGCATTGTGGGATGCTTCCAAAAATAGGTTCACACAAGCAAACAGTATCAGTGCTCTGTTTGAGTTGTTTACACCAGCTCTCCCTCATTACATTAATGAATCAGCTATGTGAACAGCAGCGTGAAACACAGGGAAGGAGAAAGAGTGAGATGGTGAAAGATACAATGGTGAAAGAGAGGAGAGAGCAGAGAAAGATGGAGAAGCCCAGCAGACTGCAGATTTCAGAGGATGACCTGTCCAAAAAGTGGACCTGTCCACAGATGTGTTGTCATTCTCGGTAGTCTCTGCACAACTTTGTAGTAGACTCATAAAGACAACACAGTCAAGTATGGGTTGTGTCAGCTGTTGCATCTGATTGTACCAGGCACGCAAGAAACACAGTTATGAGCAATGCGTCTATATTAATTAAGCATATTAATTACAGTCTCTCCGATTTCATTTAGGGTTAGGGTTGGAATTTGGGTTATGGACTTCATATCCCTGGGCAAGATCATTTTGAATGTGATCCGTCTCTCTGCAGCCAGAGCCTTTTTGAGAGGAGAGAGGCTACCCTGATAAACATCTCTAATTATATCACCTGCGACAGTATTCTTGTCAGTCATTCTTATCAGGGCTTTCAGTCTATTATATTTATCCAGCTGCATGGTAATTGAAAGAATGCTGTAAAATTCATTGAAAAAAGAAAAAAAAAAACAGGTCCGTGATTACATGATCAAGTCATGTTCATTCACAATGACCTTAAAAAAATGATCTAACACTGCCCTGTCACATTTTACCATCAAATAGAAGAAATTTGGTGGGGCTTAGACAGCACTTGGGTATAAGACCTCCAGGTTGTTACACATGGGGATGCTGTGCTCGAGGAGGCTGCCTTTTGCATATGGTGTTAAACCAAGATCCTCGTTCAAGATCCCACTGCATTTGCAAAAAGGAGTTGGCGTCCTGACCCCAAACACCTAAATTGGCTCTCTAAATCTGGCTGTCTTATCATCCTCCAGTTTAATTAACTTCTGCTGATGTGGTGAGCATTTTGGTATAAAGCCTGTCGTGCATAAAATGTGGCTTCCATGTGTTACACATGTTTGAACTGAATCTGCCACACCCTCCAATGTAAAGTGCATTGAGATCCATGAAAGGCACCATATAAACTGCATTTTTTTGCTTATTGTTATGTAGTCCTTTGTCCTGTATTCTTTTCCATCATTTTAGTCTTCCATCATTTGCCTTGAAGCCTCTTTTGAGTGAACTAATGAATCACCTCTGGAGAGCAAGAACTCCCACGCCTTCCCAGAATGCCCCTGAGGGGGCAGCAGAGGAGAGAAGGATCACATGACATCTACTGCAGATGAGGTGTGAACATACATCACATTTTCAGAGATTCATTTCAGACAGCGAGGGGGCGGCAAGATTGGACTGAGACCAAGGGAGGGGGAAGATGAGATTAATTCAGACATCCTCCTTCACCCATTCCCTTTTTAATTTACGTTCCAAAATGACTGCATACTCCAAGGGTGAGACCAGGCTACCCCTTAACCCTTTAATCAATCCTTGCCAACCTACACAGCAACCTCATCAACAACTAACCTGTCTCCATGGCAACAAGAATCTGCTCAACATTTCAACACAAACAATTATAAACATATTCCCACATCGCTGTAAGAATACCCCAGATTTTTTTCAAGCACAATATGAAATGGCTTCCCTTGTGGCCTGGGAATGGATCGTGTGCTTGGTTGTGTTCATTGTGATTTGTATGTATGTTCTGTTGTTCCTGGAACTTGATTATCTACACTGTAAGTCGCTCTCTATGAGATCATCTGCTAAATTACTAAATATAGATGTAAATGCTGTTTCATATTCCCAAGGGGATCTTCCATAGTCACATGTGAGAAAGGCGTAACTAAGGAGGTTTGATCTCAGAGAAACATGCAAGACATGGACTCTCTTCTCCCTTATTGTACCAGTCATTCATCTCTAGAGAAGATGAAATATGCATTTTCAATACCAAAGTATGTTTTTGTTTATATTATACATATATATGTTTTTATTTTATATATTATTTTATATATTATTTATGTACAATATATAAAATAAATGTGTCGCTTTTATTTGGAAGTGTCTGAAAATAACCTGATTGTCAAAGAAGCATACAAAAATACACCCTATTTTTGAAGTGTAAAGGATTATGATTATAATAGAAGAGAACCTTTAGAATCTCAGTTTTCTAAAAATAAATAAAGGGTGTTGCATGATGTCTGGAAAGTATGCTTTAAATTTCACATCACAGAATGAAAACAATGTTCTTTTTGTCCTTTCAAAACAATTATAAAATACTTCATGACACATATACTATAGTGACCCAGTATTGGTCACAACTGAATAAAAACCTCATTTTCGACAAGTCCAGCCTGGCACCAGTAAAATGCAGGTCCAGGACACAGGCTCACACTCCAGGTTAGCTCCACAGGACGCAGGACATCCAGTGTAGCGGAGAGCATCACTGGCCTCATGGACACGATGCAGGTGATGGGAAATGCAGTGTACTCAGCACAGCTTGGAGGACACATTTGGACGGGAGGCTCTTTGCTAGGATGCACACCATTCTGTTTAAAGCATGGCATGATTCATCAAACACAGCCTGGCAAAAAAAAATTCTTAATTTCTAGAACTCAAAAAATAAGGTGGAAAACTGTATGCACGTTCTCTACCTTGCGTATGCATGCTATCTGAGGTTCGATCTGAATCCGTTTTGCGTTCATCAGTTGCGGTCCTCCTCAAGCGCAGCATAATGTAGATCTTCTTAAAATATCAAAAATGGCCGCTTCCCTTTCAGGGAAGATTTCTCTCATTGTCTACAACAAGCAAGTACAGTATATGCTCTGTGTATTTCTCCACATGTCCAGCAGATTACAGATTATGTATACAATATCACTTCAGCAACTGCACTTCACAGTTTCCACATTTATTGCACATGTACTTCAATTCACTTGTAACACAACTGATGCAACTGTGTCTTCAAGTGTCTTTCAAATGAATGTCTCAAACATCTCATGTTTTTTTTTGGAACAAAATAGCAGGGGAAGAATTAAATCATTTGACTTCCTACATGTGTGGGGTGCCCTTATGCATGTTTATGCATGTACATGTGTTTGTGCATGTGCATGCACCCCGCAAGTTTCACCAACCTGGCTACAAAAGGAAAAACAAAGGGAATTCTTCAGTCCTCAGACTGTCCACAACCAGGCTCAGCAGTAAAGCATTGTCTGTTCTACATCTGAATGTGTGCGCAGAGTTCCCAGGTCACTGTGCGGTCTAGCGGAATCAAGCAGTGGCCTTTTCTAGTTTCAAATGTCCTCCACCGTTTTCCATACATACAGTGCTTGATTCTTTCATTTAAAAAAAGACATCAAATATATAAAACAGAATTACACAGGTGTACAAAATACAACATTAAACCCTCGGGAAAAAAAAAATCATCATATAGCAATGGTCTTCAAAACAGACCCCCTCTTGTACTGAATCAGTTATATCTATGATTTGCAAATTGCTCAATCCCCATCAGAAAGTTCACTGGACAAGATGGTTATACAGACAAACAGGCAGACAGACAAACAGATCCTTCTCCAACAGATGTGTCCTGAACCAATTCCTGTGAGAAACAGATTCCAGTCCTAGACTGATGAATATTTAGATCCATCCCTCAGCAGATCTGAATAGTCAAGATAGAGAGTGGATTTCCAGTGGAAATATTTAAAATTTTCTCTTTTTTAAAGAGAGAAAAATGCTTTCAACAGTCCTGAGGGGAGTAGCATCCACATGAAGGCACTGTCTCTCTATGTGCACCTTTCAAATCTCTGCTCTACGATTAGCCGGCTTGTCTTGTGCTCCTTCCTCATCCTCCAATACTTCCGCTTCTTCCTCCTCATAATTCCCCTGTTCATTGGCAGCTCCCTCTTTCCTGGCCGCATTGTCCTCTTTCTCTGGGCCTTCCTGTCTCTTCATATTGTCCTAAATTGCGCAAAACACAGTCACAAATTAGCACAGGATGTACACTTGTCTGCCCTTCTTCTAGAGTGCAGACCACTATAAACTTACATAACGTTATTACACGTTATTACAAAAGTACATAATGTGATACCTAAGATGGGCATTCAGATCAAGTTTATAAATGAGTCCAAACGCTGCCTTGTCAGACGTACTCTGTTCATATAATCGGATACAAGCAAGAAAGCAGAACCTGTATGTCTGACAGCTGGAGCATAAGCATGATTAGATGCCAGCTTGAAATGCAAGCTACTGACTGAGGTAGAACTTGAAACAGGATGGAATGTTCTGGAACACTGGTAGGTACAATGCTGCTCAACAGTGCCAGGAACAACAACATATGGAATTTTCTGGAACAGTGGCAGACTCTAGAACAGCATAGCATATAATCTGTAATGGTGTTTTATAGTGGTGACATGCTGAATGTTGCTTTGTAGTGAACGGAACCTGATTATCTGTGGAGATTCCTCAGTGAAACATGCTGAATTGGGAACGATGCCTGAATGGAGTTGAAGAGTGATGTAAACTGTACTGTCTCAATGTAGGTGCAGAATAGCGAAGAGGTAACTAGACACTCTGGACGAGATGGTAACTGATCCTCAGTTCACCCAGCTGTGGCACACAGATCAGTCTATAGTTACAGGAGCAGCACACACACACGCACACGCACGTGCACACGCACACACATTCACACATGGCAAAGCAAAGAGCTAAGCATAGCTAACAAGGTTAAAGCCACACAAGAAAATGAAGATGATATAGTCCTTCTCAAGATTGTGCTGTAGATGTGTTTATTTTACAGAGCAGCTGACCAAACAGCCTACATGGTCACAGCTCAAATAATATGCAAGTGAACTGAAAATATCTCAGCTGCTTAATGACCTGACAAGAAATCAATGTGACTTATGTGGTGGTAGAGGGATGGGGGGGGGGGGGGGGGGGATCTTTAAATTGCAAATCTAACAGTGGAATTCAGTATGTCGAGCCTGGCCTCCATCTGAGTCAATTACTGCTGTGTAAAAGACTGAGCTATTTTCAGTACCTGAGTTTGAGGGGGTAAATTAAACATTCAGACTTTTATGAGAGTGATAATTATTAGAGATTAATCAAACCACCACCCTGTAAGATCCAGCTCACCTGTACTTTTTTTCCTTTTTTTTTTTCTGGCACGGTGTGAAGAAAACTAAAGTGGCTGAAATTAAGTTGAATTCCAAAACTATTTTTCTAATCCTCTAGTCCTGTAGTGCCACTCGCTATGATTGGCTGGTTCATGGGGCCAGGATGAGTAAAACACACCTACCAGCGGTTTCTGGAGGATAACAAACCTCAAGATCATTTTTCACTAAGGATATGACACACACTGTGGTCCTTACTGTTTCAGCACCGTTCCTGTCTCTGCCTTACTGAACGAAGGATTTCTTGTGATGGAACCTCATGTCAGCAAAACAGACAGCCTTTAAATAAACAATGGAGAATCTGCCATTTTGGCTGCTACTGATTACCCCTATTTTGCTTTCCTTACAGCCTAAAAACATACCTGACGCATCAGGGCATATTCTCTGTTCTCGTCATTATATGGGGCCTCTGTTTCTTTCACCACCTCTTCCTCTTGCCTCTGATGTACTCTCAAATCCTGAACCTGTGGGATAGCAGCAGGTCAGCACACAGGCCAGTGGCAGCTGGCCTCCGCTACAAATCACCCTTAACATTATCTAAGTTGCGTTCAACACAGTGCCTGTTACCCTGAGAATTACTATCACCCTGAACACAACTAATCACGAAAACAGAGTTCAGTACATATGACCGTGACACTTACAGACAAAGTCAACACTGGTTAGCGAACATCACCCCATGTATGACAGAAAATATATGCTGTGTGGAACTGTTTGCTGTTGTGTTTGTGTATGTGTGCCCTCTCACCTCTTCCTCTCCCTCTTCCTGATACTGTTCATCCAGAGTGTCTTCCTGTTGGTCTGGATTTCCACCCATCTGCAATCAAACCACAAAGATGATGCTCCAGTTATTGTACAGCTGCTCCCCCTGACGTTTCCCTCTAGATGACACAGTACTGGACTGTAGCCATTTTTCCTGGGTTACAAAGCACCAGGACCAGAGCTGCAAAACATTGCTTCAATCCATGTTCTATTTCCCACTTCCCCTTTACACTTCTCAGACGATCTTTATTTTACACGCCTATTCATACTATTGGAAATCATTTAAAAAACATATCATTTCTCAGTATGACCTACGCTTTCATGCATTTAATGAGCAGATAGTAAGTGCAAAGAAACAGTCTTCTGTTTCGGTTATTGATGATTTCACTTTCTTCAATTGACAGTTCACTATGCATTTATCTGTTCACTTTCTATATGCTAACTGCTTTCAAAAATAAAACATACACAACTGGTTATAATGTACTTAGTGAGTTCTACCAGCATAAACAGTCCCTTAAAATAGTTAACCACCTCCCTCCCCAACCCTGTCAGCCCAAACTCTCCCTCTCCCCTAGCATCCCTTAGAGCCCTCTCTCTTTAAAACTTTCCTATGCCCCTCTTCCTACCTCTGCACAATCTTCACCCACCACATGCCCCAGCTCATCGCCCTCAGCCATTCCTTTCCCTCTGCCACCCCCCCTGTCTCACCCCCTCCCAGTCTGTCTCACCCCTCTGTCATCTCTCTCGGCTGCTGCGGGTTGATTTTGGTTCTCTCCTGCCTGGTGCTGGGACTGCCCCACTGGCGCCCCCGCTCCTTGCTCCTGCGCCTCATCAAACTCATCTTCCCCCTGGTTGTTGGGATCATCCTCAGGGTTCACATCCTCTTCAGCCAGATTCTGGAAGGGTGGGGGTGTGCAGGACATAGTGGGGCACAGTTTATCATGTCATTATAGCTGTGGTTTCACAGGGATTCAGTTAAGATAATTGTCCTCTAGGGCTGAACATTTCAAACAGCAGAGTACTGCCCCACAGATGAAACTGTGTCCTCATACACCTATAAAATTACTGCCAGGCAATGTCTGAAAATTACAGCACAGATCAGTAACTAGAGAAAAGGTTCAGATTACTGACAGAAATGAGCTCAGGGTGAAACAAGGACACAGTGAAAAACACTGAGAAAACATTGCTGTATGTAGTGTGCACGGGTGTGCGTGTTTGTGCTGTACATGCGTGTGTGTGAGAGTGTGTGTGCTTGTGTATATGGCGTGCATGTGTGTGTGGAAATCATTTACATTTAGCAGGTGAGTGTCTGAGGTAATATCTTTCTATGATGTTCTGAGATGTATTAAATGTCCCTCTCAAAACAGGACAGGAGATTTAAGCAAAACACCATGAGTGTAAAATGTTCTACTTGGAATTCCAGAAACAGGTATTTGCAGGATTAGAGCATTAGAAGTCCTAAAGAAGGTTCTAGACATCCACTCACATCCTCACGATTTCTCCCACGGTCCCCTTCCGCTTGCTCACCCTCCTCTTCCTCCAACTGTGTCTGAATGTTCCCCTCTACAACACATCGCAAAAAAAACACACCAATACAAACCCAACCTGAGCCATTCCCTCTGTGACACACCCTTGGCTGCACAGGCAGCCTAAGGGCCATTAGTAGTAGCAGGCTTCAGGGCAACTTCATTTTGTATGAACTATTTTTCTCCCAGACTGATGAATTCAGCTAGCCCTGAGGTGTTTTTTTGGCTCGGGTGTTTCTGCAGTATTCTTACTAGCTGAACACCTTAAAACTTCACACCCCAGCACAGTCATGCTGTTTGACCCTCTTGAAAGACACTAAAATGTTATGAAAGTGATGAGCATACATGAGGTGGCCCCTGATGGGCATGTCCAGATATCTGAGCACGGGCATCTCACCTTCGCCTTGCTTATTCGGCGAGTCTTCTTCACCCTGAACAATGGCTGAGTCCATGTCAAACTGATTTCCCTGCCTGTAAGACATGAAGCAAAGAGGCACATTCAAAGTAAGAGTAGATGAGAAATACATTAAAACGCATCTACATGCATATTCGGATCAGACTCATATCAGTAACTAAGTTGGCAGGCATGACGTAATGAGCTTGTCCTACCCTGTCTTCACCTGACACGACCCTAAGACCCCCGATGACCCCTGACCTGAGGAGCTGCTCCCTGAGGTGGGCCTGCCTGCGCTCCTCAGCCAGCTGCACAGCCGCATGCTGCTGCTCCTGCTGCTGGTATGCAGACTTCACCGGCTCGGCCTGCGCAGCTGCCTGCTGCTCTGCGTCCGGCTGCAGCTCCGGCACGAGTGGCTGCAAACAGAGGCGGTGATGTCATGTGATCTGCCGCTCATTCATTGCTCTGGAGCAGCTGATTAAGACAGTTCCAGTAGAAATCTACCATTTTCAGTATTTACACTCCATGAGTCAAAATGAGATCATAAAAAACACATCCGTTGTCATTTGTTCAAACAAACGTAATCATATATGACAAACGGTAAATATGCTCAAAATGCATATTTTAAAAAAATGTTTGTGTATTCATGCATTGTTATTTTTAAAGGTCTTCATGAATCCACCTGGAATGTGTCTGAGAGAAGCTCTAGAAGAGTGCTGATATGAGGAGAGGACCGCTGTATTAATATTAACATATTCATAACCACAACTCAGTAACTCTCCATATCATAGGTACATAGGTACATAGGTACCTTTTACCTATGTTACTTCATACCATAGATGCACTATAGCACTACTGCAATAGGTTAGTGATTTTAGAACAGCAAGTAGGCATTTCCTATGCATGCATGGCTACATGGCATGGCTACATTCTGAGCACCATATTGCTTATGACAGTGTTACAGCAAATAAACATAACAATAACATTAACAACACCAGTACTGTTAGTACATTTGTGACAGCTTGTGTTCTAAATGCAGTTTAATATTTAAGGTTCCCAGAACTGATGGCTACATTTCTACAGCCATAAGCCTCCACCCACGCACAACTGCGCACTTCCTCAGGGAAAATCACCGTGCATGTCCTGACATTTCTCCAGATTCTATAAAAGAAACTGAAAGCCTATCACAGAAAGAAGTGATGGGAGAGCAAGACTTCACAAACTCCAGTGTCACTGGGGCAATCACGCACTATCAGTGCATCAAGAGGAAAGTCTTCTGATTGGCTCCTAGAGTCGTAGTGCTATCATAGCTCCTACGTTATTCATGAAGCCATTCTTTCCCATCACTTGAAGAAAGCTGGCCAATCGGCACGACTAAACATCAGATCACTGTGACAAAGAGTTAAGACAGGATGTGGGAGAGCCAAAACACAAGGATATAATAACAAAGCGATACCTTGGTCAGGAAAGTGTACAGAATAGAAGGGACACTTAAGATGTAAGCAGCCATACAGAGGCTCTTACCGGCGCTGCTTGGTGGCGGTTGCGGTCCAGCGTGTTCTCATCCGGCTGGTTTTGTTCGGGCTCCTTCACCTCCTCCTCTTCTTCCCGGGGCTGCTCTGGTTCCTCCAGGTGCTGGGGCTGCCCCGCCTGCTCCATCTCCTTCCTCTGCTGCTCTTCCCGCGCTCCACCTCTTTCCCCGCCTTCCTCCTCCCCTGCCCCGGGGCCAGCCTCCCCTTCCGGCTGCACCACACGTCGGGATACAGCCAGCTGTTGCTTTCCCTCTCCTGCGTCCTTCCGATGCCCTTCTCCCTGCTCCACCTGTGTCACATTGGCATATGCAGTCATGGTGTAGGTAGACTGCAGAACCTAGCCACAACATTTGTTTTTGAAAATACCTGCAATATTATTGTCTTCACCAGGTCTACACACAATTAACATCTGAATTTTGTGGCAGCAACAGGTGTTCATTTTAGTTCTCTTAACCCAATTTACCTAATATCAAATTAATTAGCATTAAAGCTGCAAAGTATTTAATTCGTGTTAAATTGGCTATTAAACAAAAGACTTTTGATAGAACAGGATAGCGTTGTTCATTTCTAAAATGCTTTGGTTCCATTTTGGTCATGACTAAGGGATGTGTCCCTCACTCAGTCAATCGCTAATTGGTTAACAACGTGATCATGTTCCCTTAAAATTAGGGACGTTAATAAGGCGTTGGATGGTTTAAATGGATTGATAAGGGTATCCACCATTTTTGAGGGTAATATTCTATGTGTTTTTGAGAATCTTATGGAGAATAGGTTTTTGCATTTACAGTACTGCACTCTAGGTTAGTGACTGAATGAAAGCTGTCTCATAATAACTGGCATGTGTTCTCTGTGTGTCATTGCGTAGCCTGAAAAAGCACCGTAGCTAATGCCTCTGACTGAGTGAGTGGAGATAAGCTGTAGTAAGGTGTCATACTCAGTTGTAGGACATTAGGTCGGCAGTCAGACCCGTGTGTGGTTAAGAGCTGCAGATCCTACCCGGGACTGCGCCTCCTTGTGGTCAGGCTGGTTGTGGGAGGAGTCGGCCCTCAGGGCAGCCGCCTGGGCTGGGGCCACAGTGGGTTTCGCATTCACCTGCTGAAGACTTGACATCCTGTTCAGCGTCTCCTTCAGCTGCTTGAACTCCTCTATTTGGCCCTGACAACCCAGAGACAACAGCAAATAGTAGAGTTACTACGGTAACATGGGACAAATACATGCAGTGTAAGGGCAGGGGGTGTTCTCATTATAAGCTGGATGACACTTGTGATGGGAGAGTGAGGATCCATGAACCAGAAAATAGGTAAAGCTATGATGTGTTGTCAGCGACTTATGGATGCCAACCAATCACAGCTTTTGCTGGGTATGGCTTGAAGGGTACCGATTTGCTTGAGCAAGTGTGTGATTAACACCACACAGTAGCTCTGGCAATTATGGGATACACAAAGCCTCACTGTCTTATCACTAGGTGACAGCACAGAAACATGCAGTGCATTATCATTTCCAAGTGGGAATAAAGACACAACTGTCATTTTGAACAGTTAACAAAACAAAGTTAACAAACATCCAAAAAAAATGTGATCCTTTCATTTTATTAATCATTTTATGTTATGAAAAAATGTCTAAATCAAAGGTTTGTGAATTTTCAAGGTCAAGGTTACAACACCAGACATTTTTTTGTATTTTTTTGTTAATGCACATGAGAGACTATTCTTATGACGTACGCTGAAAATGTGGTGAGGGATTATGTGAACTGATTTACTCCGCTGCCCAGAAATGGCAGAAATTGAGAGAAAATTCACTGAAAGAAGAGCAACGACTTTGAGCTTGCATTACACTGAGACAGGGGGGGAATCTCAATCAGGGTTAAAACGGAGCGTGTAAGCAGCAGTCTGATCACAGTCTGGCAGGCAGGCACCGCAGCATGCCGCTTAGCTCAGAGGCTAACTGGTCAAAGATCAACACGTGGGAAACCGCATGCAGAGAGACGGCGGGGCCTGTGGGCAGCAGGAGTTATGCGTCTTGCTCATTCACACACCCCCCTGCAGAAGCCACCAGCAGGCCCCCCCCTTCATGTACCAAGCCAGAAAACAGAGCCACACATACACACTCTCAAACAAACTGCGCTGTGAATGATAAAACACATCACCCGACTTTCTCCTCGTCTATTTGCGCTTTGCTTTCCCTCCCTCGCACATCACAGCCACTTTTCCGGTTGATTTATGAAAGCATGCACACAATGTGCAGCACAATCACCTCTTAACCAGCCCCAGGGGCCCCTGGGGGATGCATGGGGCGAGAAGACAAGTCAGACCTGCAGCCTGACCCCACTCAGATGGTGGGATTTTCACCCCGTGCCTCAAATCAGGCAGCCTCTGCAAGCATTGATAGCAATTTGCAATGAATAATTAACAAGCCATAAAACAAGCCTTTCCTCTTAGATCAACTTGACTAACTTCATATTTTCATGCTCAACTTTAAATACTTCAAGTAAACAGACAAGCTGTGCCTTATCGGTGTTGTGTACAGAGGCAGAAACTGCCACAAGCAGGCAAATTACTTGAGGGCTGGGGGTGATGGAGGGGGTGTCAGCGGGAAAGACATAGGGACATATGGATACAGGGGAGAGGCAAGGAAAAGAGAAAGTGAAAAAGAGATCGGGGTGACTGAGGAGGATAGGGGACAGAAAAGGCAGAGTGGGAGAGGCAACAGGTGGGTGGGGGGGGGGGGGGGGGGGGGGGAGCTGAGGGAAAGAAACAGAGAGGAGGGGGAAAGGCAGAGGGAAACACAGAGACTGTTAGTGAGCTGACCAGAGCCCCAGCGAGGGCAGGAAAGCTGGTGTTCAGAACATGGCCAGGCTCTGCGTCATCAGGGAAGCAGCATGCACCTCATGCACAACAGCAGAACCCCCCAACCCCTGCACAAAACTGTCCTCCGAAACTAGGCATGCCCGTCTGACCTGTGCAACCGCCAGCGCACTCTTGTGGTCTTCTAATGTCAGTGCAAGTCGTTCGTGTGCTGACTTTAAATCCTCGTGCCGTTGCTATAGTGAAGATTTTCCAGAGGAAGCGATGGTGTTAGGAGATGTTCCTTTATCTGGTGGTATTTCTACAAGCCTTCTACAGCGCATGTCTTAAAGATATACCACTATACCACTACACAGGATTACACAAAAGTCACCAATCTATGCAGCTATACATTCACATGATACGACACACACAAGACTGAAACTTAGACTAGCATTTGTAGTAGCAGCGTAAGGGAGAGAGTATAATATTAACAGTAATATTCTGTTGGTAGATGGGTGTTATGCCTCCCTTAGTCCTTTAGGGATTCCCACTGGAAGTTCTACATATACCTCACCCATTCCCCTCCCCACCTTCCTATGCCTGTCCTGCCCTCCAACCCCGCCTCCATCCCAACAGGCTCTGGGCCTCCCCTCACCTGGGCATCCTGAAGCTGTTTGTGAACATCCTGGTGGGCCTTCCTCAACTGCTTGTTCTCCTCTTGCAGGTTATACACGTTCTCTAATGAGAAGAGACTGAGTTTAATGCACCATGTGGACACAGACATTTCGGGTTATAGAGATACATGACGGATAGAGTATGATTAAACACACACACATGAATGAGAGAGAGAACGAGAGAGAGGTAACTCCACAACCTTCGCCACACAAAACAGAAACTCGCACACACATAAGAGGATACAGACGTTCTCTAGCTACAATGAAAAATACAATTTTACTAGGGAAGGACAGCTTTTGACCTAATGGTTTTAAATCCACCTTCATATAATGATCTCTCAATAATGCACATATACCACACACATCAACCACTGAATTATCTTCCATGAGAAAAACGGCCATTTACTTTCTCAAGATGTTATATTCTGGTGTAATTCCTACATCGGACCAAGAGAGGGCAGCAAAGCCTTAGGTGAAATTGCAGCAACAAGAAACAAGTTATTGAATCTGCATTAGGAAAAGGGAGGGAAAGACAGTCGCTATACAAGCCAAAGGTTAATATCAGCTCCACACTTTAGGAGCTGCTTTAAGATTCTTTGCTGTGTGGCAAGAGCTTTTGAGTTTGTCCCAAAAGGTCAGGGACTTCCAGCTTGGCTACCTTCGAGTTTAGAGATCTCCCGCTCCTTGGTTTGCCGTAGCTGGTCATATTTTTGCCTGTGCTCTTCGATGACCCTGCTGTGGTCTTCCACCTGTATCTGGTGTTGCTCCTGGAGGTCATAAATCTGCTTCTTCAGTTCCTCGTGCTGGCCCTGGTACAAAGAGGATAGAGCGCATGGTGAGGATAGAGTACGTGGTATAAAGTGTGGAGCAGAGGCCCAATAACTGGAAAACAAATGTGAGGTTGAGGGTTTGAGTTTCAGGCCCTGGACATTGTTGCCATACCTGTGAGGAAGGTTATCTGTGCCTGTGTTAATACAAGAAATATTTAGCTGTGTAAGATGGTGCAAACCAACCATGACCTATTGCCCTAGAAACATTTTTGTGAAGTGAATACATAATTTAAGGGGGTGATATCATTAAGCAACCAATGTCAGTCACATTCATGTGGAATGTGGAGGTTAATCGTCATATGTTATCTCACTTAGCAGAGCTACCTACCCAAAAAGGCCATGCATCTCATGCAGCAAGATTTTAATGAATTAGGTAAAAGTTACAGCATTTTTGTAGGGTGATAAGTCCCAGACTTGCTGCACATTGTGCTTATATAAATAACAGGACACAAGGTCAATAAAGAAAAAAAAAAATCAATGAGTCACACTGACAGCTGAGAGGATCAATTGTGCGATGCGCGCGTGTGTGTGTTTGTGTGTGTGAGTGGCGTGTGCACATTATCAGCACATGCTCACATCCAGCACTACTTATGTCTATGGAGCAGCTACTTCACCTACAGTGTCAGATCAGCAGGATCAAGAACAAGTGTGGCATTCACAGCATGGTGTCTGTGGCCTGCCAGTGATCTCCACATGGATCTCCAACTCCTCAGTGTGGTGAAGAAAACGCTCTGATATTCACAGTAAGCTTCTTCTGTGTAATTATCAGAAAGGTTTTTCACAGTGTACCTCTATGTCCCCAGCCTCTGGTTGGCTGGTTATGAACATGTATGTGTAGGCGTGAAATAATTGTACAGACGTGTGTGTGAGTGTGCCTCCCTTTCTGCGTGCATTTGTGTGTGTGAGGACAATTGCAGTACTGAGTGCATAAATGTGTGATTTAGTGAATGTAGTGAACAAGTGAGAGAGAGAGAAAGAGAGAGAATGTGTGTGTGTGTGTGTGTGTCAGTGTGTGTGAGTGCATGTGCATATCCATGAGCCACTGTGGGAGTGAGCATGAGCAGCAATCAGGGAAACCTTTGCCAACCCAGCTGCACAGACAGACAACGATGGCCTTGTGTGTCTGTGTACGCCTATTGCTTTATGCATTCACTTCATCTGTGTTCATTTAATGAGTTAGTACTTAATTACTTACTCACCTTTAACATCTGGTGTTGCACATGCAGTGAATTGAATCTGTTGCTG
Source organism: Megalops cyprinoides (assembly GCF_013368585.1). Classification (NCBI taxonomy): domain Eukaryota; kingdom Metazoa; phylum Chordata; class Actinopteri; order Elopiformes; family Megalopidae; genus Megalops; species Megalops cyprinoides. The sequence continues at coordinate 20,595,470 of NC_050591.1, forward strand.
GAATCTTGCTGTTCACCACAAACAGAAAACAAAGGGACAGAAAGAGAATCAACTACGTTGATCTAGAAAATGTATATGACTCAAATCCAAGCCTGCTAATCCATACAAACTCAACACATTTAAAACTGGAAGAGGAGAAAGAGTACAGCTTCAGCTCTAAAAAACAGAAGGTTATTCATGGAGGGAGTAATGGAGGGCAGAGAGAGAGGGATGAAAGACAGAAGGAGAAGCCTTATCTTCAAGATCACTAAATCTCTCTGTTACACCCACACTGTCCCAACAACTGACACTCTTCCCTTCTCCCACCCACAGCAATGCATTATTGATTTTTATAATAAATCTAATAATAATTAAAAACAATAAATGATATCATATCATTATATCAAATTGCACCAGTATACATAGTAATATATCTGAAACTATCTTAAAAAAGAATCTGGCACCTATGTCATACCTTTTCCTTGTTCAATATCTGCTGCGCTTCAAGTTTGTGCATGAGGTAATCTACGATAAATATAGTCAAAAAAATCAGTAGAGAAACAAAGCACAGTGTGAACATAGTATTACACAGTTAAATTCAGTTCTCTTGTGAGTTATGAGAGATATAAATAATGGATCCTTTGTATTTGTGTGTGTGTATGTGTGTACGTGTGTTGAGGGGGGGGCATGTCAGAAGGTAGTTTAAATTGACCTTCTTTGGCCTTCTTGTGCTCCAGTCTCTCTTTCTGTAGGGACTTCTCCAGTCTGGACCTGTGCTCATACACAACTGTAAAGAGAGAAAGAAGCACTGTGTCAGGAAAGACAGGCCCTTACTGAGGAGCAGGGACCGCATGACCCATACAACTACTACCATCTGTCTTCATGGACACATGCAGAGAGACAAATGCATATATATACACACTCACACTCACACACAGACGCGCGCACACAGACGCGCACACACACACACACAAACACACACACACGTTCGGGTCATACAAACTCTCAAGCCAAAACACTTGACCACAGTGAAACCTCACAGCAACTACAGGGTTACATATACACATTATACATACCTTTCATCATCTTTTGCTGTGCACGCGCATAAAAAGTACTCTCTGATTCAGAAAGACGCCAGAATGAAACAGCAGGCTTCTCAGAGTTTAATAATTACTCCCTCTCTCCGTCCAAAGTCTCCCTCACTCTGCTCCCATAGTGTGTTGATTTACCAGGCTAGGACGGCACGGATGAGATTGCTAATCTGTCGGTGTAGACAGAGTTAGGCTTATTTTTCAGCCCCTCTGGTCTTGGACATCACTCAACATGAGCTACTGTGTTGAGGGGGCGATGGGTGGGGGAGAGGGCAGCAGACTGCAACTAAATAACGGCACTGTAATGACTATTCCCCATAACCTAAGCCTGTCCGTCGTACATCAAACACCCCTCTCAGTGTGTCGGCAGAAGGTCAGCATTGCCATAAATCCCAACACAATACACCAGATGCAGACTCTGAAAAGGCCATCTCTGCATTCACTCAAATTTTCAACACAGCTCACACACTTGAACAAGATACGAGGGAGGCTTTTTGTTTAGTTTTTTCTCTATAAGATACGTTTTGTAGTGGATAGCTGGCCCTGAGAGGGGTAAAAGGTGCCACGTTCACAGCAAAGCCTAGAGCAGGACGTGTAGCATGGGAGAATGCTGTGAGTACACTCAAACTCAAACATCAGTGTTACATAGTAAACAACACTGGGAAACATACCCGTGCACCTGAGCTTGCTACTGTAACAAGATCATTTTACCTGATCAACCCCCTTCATTGTGTCATCAAGAAGAAAACTGCAGACAGCTTTTTGTTCACATTAGTTTTAAGGGAACGAAGCAGCTCCCTACCTTCATTCCATAGACACCAGCACGAGCTGTATGCTCCACAACCTCTGGTCACCTGGTAATTTCAACCTACCGAGGTCACCCATCTCTAGCTGTCTTCCCCTCCACCGCCACTACCCCCAACCGCACCAAGATTCTCAAAAGCCAGTAGTACAGACCACATCTCATTTCTGTGACTAGCCCCTTACATCTCAAAACCCTTTCCCTACAATTAAACCCGATGTTGTATTACAGATAAGTGTATTCCAGTTTACTGCATTTTATATAGCACTTGTGGCTCTATGTTAGACACATCCTGTGTTATCGAATTACGTGAAGATTTCCTTTGTTAATATTTAATGTATCACACTGTTTGCATGTTTCTCTCGCTTCTGTTCTTTTTTAGCTGGGTGTTTTATCACTGGTGTGTTGCCTGCCGTTTCTACATCTTTGTTTTTGCAACTCTTACACACTTTATGTATCTTCCCGCAACAGCTCTGCAAATTGTTAATGTTAATGTTTGCAAAGTAATTATTATTACTTGAAAAATAAGGAAAGGAAAAAAATGCAATTAGAGGGTGCCCAAATTTAATCCGAAACAACTTTCAATTTCTTCTGAAAATCCCTATGATGTGCTCAACTCCTTGTCCCCCACCATCCATAGAACAGAAAAGAGAGTGTGTGCCTTCTGGCACCAGGCAGAGAGTGACCCACAGCAGAGTGATCAGAGCCCAAGTCAGAGAGCCCAAACCTCCCAGGCAGACATGACGAATCGCTCTCAGAGTCGCTGCCGGCATTCCTGTTGCACAGATCCATCAGTGTGCCTTCCAGCAAGAACAGATGGCTTATTGGGCAAAAAGACCTATAACAGTGAGGAAATCAGGAAGAGAAAAGTGCCTCCTACCAACACAACTCTAATAATGAAGAGTTGGAGCATTAGTGTAGCACAGTGGCAAGGAGCAGGATTCGCAACCAATTCCTTGCTGGGGCACTGCTGTTGTTCTCTTGGGCAACGTACATAACCCAGAAATGCCTCAGTAAATATCCAGCTGTATAATTGGTTAACATGTAAAAAAAAAAAAAAACCTGTAACCAATGTAAGTTGCTCTGGATAAGAGCGTGGACTAAATGCCAGTAAAAGAATAAGTAGAATGACCCAAATTTGATCAGATCAAAGGAAGTGCAGACACTGTTTCCACAGTAAATGTCAAACAGTGGTGGATTGTGCACAGACCGGGCTTACCTGACGATCTGGAACCTAACATAAATAGCACATTATGTGGGTGCACTGGTCTGTAGGCCAAAGGCAGGATATGTACCTGTATTTGACTGACTCAAGCCTGTTTTGAGGCTGAGCTTGACAGGTACGACTTGCTCTGCAGCAAGATGTCATAATGTGACACCCAGTAACACAGGTGCTTTGCTTAAAGAGACACCGTCAATATCTGACATTCAGGGAGTACATGTACTGGTCTACGTCACAGACACAGACAGTGACACAACACCACACACACACACACACAAAGAGAAAATTACAAAGATATGACGTCCTCTCAAAGGGTGGTCACAGCTCCCTCTGCCTCCTCAGTGTTTTCCCATGATGCTCAGCACTTTTTCTGTCATTCTCACTCATCACAACCCTGCTTCAAACACAAGCTCCTCAGTCACCCATCTACTCTAAATCATTCACAGCCATCTGCAGGGATGCAAGGTTTCGATGGGCAAAGTATGGGGTGGGTTAATAAAGGAACTGTTAACCAGATGCCAAAAGCACACTGAATCAGCACCATACAAAAATAGTGAGTGTTTATCATCCATAGGTTAATAACATAGACTTCTAGAGTTTGCGTGAGATAATAAACTCAAACATTGCATGATACAAAACTCATAATGAAGCTGTTCCATCTTAAATGTTTTTATAAAACTTGAACAATGAAGATTAGTTCATGTCTCCTGCTTGAGTCTGGTGGAGGCAAAGCTATATACACGACCTCACATTGCCTCCGAGAAGAATAAGAGACTCGGTCTCTACAGAAACATTCCTCCCGACATGGAAAATGAAACTGCTGTTTAATCGTGTCCTGCTGACTTTAATTGAGATTTATGCTTCTATTGTTTGCAGCAGATTTTAATTCTAACATTATGGTGCTCTCCCGACAGCACCAATGGGGTATGATGAATTAAGAGGGAAGCAATCAAGACAGAGACATGCTACAATAATAATACAAAAAAATGAAAAGATACATTGTGAGGAAAAGAACTGGGGTTTCAGAGAAAAGGAGGGGGAATGGAGGAAGAACGGGAGAATCCACACAAACAACAATAAGTTAACACAGCCAGTGAACTGAAATTAACTGTAACTGATTAAGATAAAGGAAAGGTGAACGGCCATGCAAAGTTGTTGAAGCATTCCTTGTTTCTGTGAATATGCATTTCTTGTGGCCTGACACTTTCACAAAACCCTCCGCTCCAAGTAGTAACAAAGTGTGCATCTCCAGCCTGTTTCAGACAGAGGGAGGAGATCCGATCACATGTTGGCATTTGTTGGCCTTTTAGACAAATATAATTACACTGGTATTCCCACATGAATGAGTTTAATGCCTGCCAATGAGCAGCAAGCATGTGACACCACTCTCTCCACCCTCAGCATGGGATGTCCATGTGCACATACTCGTGTGTCCTCCAACAAATCACCCTGGCTTCACAGGTACAATTAGTCATTCAGTCATTAGTCATTTGATGCATTTCCCAAAATGCACTGCATGTGTGCTTATACTCAAACAGTCTCATGGAATTTTCAGCTGCAACTGATTATTACTTCATAAAAAGGCCAAACTAAATAGTAAATAACACTAAATAAATTGATGAGTTTGTTAAGACATTCAAGCCATTTTGCACAGAAGAAAAAAAAACCTTAGGACATACTTGTAATTAGGCTGCATTTCCTATATTTTTAGTCATTTCATTTGACCTGAATTTGCTCGTTCTCTTGGAGTTTGGGTTGGTTAAACACACCCTCCATTATGCTTGTTTGTAGACGTCATTGTCAAGGAAGCTGAATGTCAAAAAATGAATGGAATTTTGCCTTTGAACCAGTTCAGCTTGAACCTGACTATTAAGCAAATGAACTTACGTCTGAAGAGGCAGAGGCAATGAGTTACTGACTCCTGTAAGGATACCTCCTGGTTTGTGTGTGTGTGTGTGTGTGTGTGTGTGTGTGTGTGTGTGTGTGTGTGTGTGTGTGTGTGAATGTGTGTGTGTGCGCATGCGTATCCAGTGCAGTGTGAGCTGCAATATGATACCCACATAAGGAAAGAGTATTAGCTCACTCTGTTGCAAGGAGCTGCAGTTTTCATCATTTTTCATCGTGGTACACATGCAAAGATAAATTCCCATACCATTCAAAGGGAAAGAAATGACTATTTGGCGAGCACTATGTGCTTAAGCATTGAAAGCAACTTTAACTTCATAAACTGTAATTTCACATTAAGCAAGCAACCAAATGTAGTAGGCACCTATTTTTTCTTTATTCCTATACAGCTTTTCAGCATCTCCTCAAATAATTCTAGTCTGGGTTTTCGAATGTCACACTTTCAGTTATTTTGCCTTAATTTGATGAAAATGGCAGAACTTCCAATTTCAGAGGAGGTCATTAAAAAGTGGGTAGGACTGTGGCTAAACTTGTTTGGCAGCAGCAGGATTAGTAGACTGATTCCGGAAGTGGTTTAGCAATACTGCACAGGGTTAAGGGTGGGGCTGAAGTTGAAATAAAACATGTCAACTAAACCATTGTCTGGCAACCTCTCAAATGTATGTTAAGGACTCAAGTTTTTCCGGGAACATAGTCAGCATGAGTCCAAAGAGGCAATACACAATGTGGCAGCATTAAAATTCGGCCCAGCAAGACATCTCTGGTCAATGTAAGTATTTTGCCTTCTACCTATCTATTTATTATTTTATTTTATTCCCAGGTCTCAACTCATAGGTGAAAAATTACTACAACTTCTGAACTCAGGGTACAGACAGGATACAACCCTGGTCATTTTCAAAATGTGTGTTTTTCAAGGATACATTGCATTTAATCCCACAGAACAATGTCCAAACTGATCAGCACTACTGTGTACACACAGTTCTAAATAAATAAGATAAACCTATTCAATGACTTCAGCTAAATGTACAAGGAGGCTGGGAGGCAAAGGTGCCCTAAAAGACACTTGGCAGCATGTTATGAGAAGAAACAAGAATGGCTCTTCTGAATATGACCCTCCCTTATTTCTGAGCAGCTGTGCGAGTCAGAGTAGGAACAGTGTTTACCATATCAGGTATCACGGGATGATTCCAACTTTTTTGGATCTGACCAAGAGGAAAAGGGGAGGGGGAGTACCTGTGGTTCACTTCACAGGAAAGGAACACAGGCCATTCAAAAACAGGACCCATTCATCTTTTCCAGAAACATATTGAAATATTGTCAGAGTACCATGTAGAGTACCATGTAATGAGTACCATGTAGTCACTACGTTGATGTTTACCCCCCCCCCCCCCCCACATACCTTTCTCCAGGTATTACAGAATTACAGAAAATGCAAAAACAAAATGAAAAAGGACTCATATTCAGAAGTAACTAAATTACAATTTAAAAGGAGTATACATGTTTGTTTCATATTAATGTCAATATTATCAATTTCTTTCTGCTATAAAATCTAAAGCAACAAAAGAGATCTAACAGACATTGAAATAATAAATTAGTTGGGGGCAGAACTGCAGATGCATCATTTCCAGCGGCAATGGCAATGTTATTTAACATGTAAAGGGGGGCAGTGTCAAAAATCATGACCGCATACACCAAAACAAGGAAAAAATGCTTCAAGAAAGAGGACCATTGGTTGCCAGTTGAAACTAACTAACAGGGATAGGCAGACATTTAACACAATACTTTAAAAAAAAAAAAAAAAAAAACACAATACTCTGACCTCAGAATGACTACAGAACTGAATCTACACCTCTGTGACCCAGTCTCAACAAAAACTGTACATTGTGAGCTTCAAAAACCTGATATTTATGGTACGGCTGCCTTTCAGAAGCCATTTGTAACCAAAGCAAATGCACAATAAGCATAATCTGGTGTAATGAGCACAAAATAAGGAATTCTGAACACTGGAAAAAGGCAATATGGTCTGGTGAGTTATCTTTCATTCTTTTTGCTTTGGATAAAAGCATCTGCCAAATGAATAAATGTAATTGTAATGTTTGGAGAAACCCAAAAGAAGCCTTCAACTCACATTCCAAACTGTTAAGCGTGGTGGTGTATCTGTTATGATATGGACAGCCACATTGTGGGAGTCGCAGTGTCCGATTATTACTCCTCATGGTAGAATTACGGCCAAGGAATACAAAGCCATTTTAGGCAACCCGGTGCACCCTATAATGCAAACAGTGTTTCATCAAGATGCTCCTGTATTCAGAGACAAAAATACCCCCACACATTGTGCTAAAAGAATTCAAGAGTGGTTTAATAAACACCAGGATGAAGTCAAACACATTCCATGGCATCCCCAAATCACCAGCCCTACACATCACCGAATGGGGAGCTCGGGAACACAGAGTGCTGAGCAGATTTCTACCCCATTCATCTCTCAAAGGTCTGAAGGCTTTCCTTCTTACTGAATGGCCCAGTAACCCACCAGAAACTTTTCAAAACTTGTATAACAACATTCCAAGAAGGACTGAAGCTGCTCTGATGGCAAAGAGTGGCAGAACTCCTTATGGGTTTATAAATATTCATGTGCTGTCAGGTGTTTTGATTATTTTGTGTACCACTGTTGTATCTTCAGTGTATTAGGTTTTTTTTTTTTACCATGTGTATTGTACATGTGCTTTTAGCACAACACCCAGGCACCCTATCAAAACCAGTCTTAATTCTTCCTGCCTCTAATCATGCTGTGATCTAACTCACCTAACATCTTACAACCAGTCAGACCCAGACCTGACTTGCCATGGTGAACAGAGCAGATTGAAGGAGTGAAAGAGATTCCCTGATTTACACCAGATAATGCTTGACAGGAGTCAGCACTCACAGCAACTGAGAATAAAGCAGCTTTAGTCCCTTTCAAGCATAAAAAATCCTCTGCTGCAGCCATGGAGAGTCACTGGAGTAACTGATGAATCTATGCAAAATTCAAATGTACTCATACTGAATAGATACTGCTGTACCTCCAGACCACAGGGATGAATATGTGTCGTATGTTTGTCCATTCAGGATGCTGAATTATGTAGTGGGATAGTTTTACACACATCAGTTACAACTTTCTCCTAATCTTGTGATCTGGAGTCTATGGTTGCAACACCAGACACTGAGAAACCATGCAATGTTCTGTAGGCTGTTACATTCCAATACAATCAACTTTAACATGATCCTCAACATCGACACTTGTTACTTATACTTAAGGGCTCAAGGACGTGGGGGTGGGGGGTGTACAGCAAGTCATTCATGAGGGTATCCTTACACAATGGCTCTCATTGACTCCAAATCTCAGGTGTCATTTTCCGGCTCAGGACCCCCTCCAGGTCAAAACTAAACAATATTGATGTGTTCCCTTTATTCAGACAAGCTGCCATCTAATGATTTTCTCACTGAAAGTCCGAGACATCTAGTGATTTTCTCTCCTTCCTACCATGTCTATTCTCTGGATTTCTGTAGTACTCTGCAGGCATAGTTTCAGTAAACGAACCTCCTTAATCACTGGTACAACAGGCACAGTAGGCCTACTTCATAAAATTCTGCCTCTAAAATTCATCAATGTAAGAATGAAGATGAACGGAGTGCAGGACAAAGTACAAAGTTGGAATTCTTTGGATGCTGACTTTGTTACTGTGAAAGGATGCCCCACTGTCACGCCGTGTCGTTTCCACAAACAAATGTTCAAAGAGTGACCCCTGCCATAACAGCCCAAGCATACGTTAATACAGGAAATGGAAGATCGATCGAACCAATGCTCACTCTGTCTGTGAGCAACAGAGACCCCTGTATACAGGTCAATTAATTAAATCTGTGCCAGCGGCCAGTGGGCCGGTATTAAAAGAGAGGGCAGATACGACCGGAATTCTCCAGAAGCAACCGCGCTTCTCATATTTCTAGTTTAATTATATACAAAGCATTCCAATACTTCAGCTTCCAGTCGCTTGGGTCTTACGGTGTGATCCACAATTCATAGGTTAGAAATCGGTAGTATGGTTTGTCATAGAAGGCAAGGCGTAACAGATCAAGCGGACTTCACCTGTACCTTGCCAACAGACATGACTGGCAACTGAAAGAACGTAGCCTGTTCGTGCGGGATATGACCAGCACTTTATAATTAATGACTAAGATGGCTTGTACGAGTATGTACGCACAACGTTCAATGGGAGCTGTTTAAATGTTTGTAGCGAGTTCTGTTCAGGTTTGGGGTATAGTAGGTAGGTAGGTAGGTAGTAAGTAGGTATACTTTGCCTACTTCAGACTGGACTAAGACGTGAGAGTATTCATAATTCATAACCTCCTCAAGCTCCGCACGGCTGAGTCCGAGGGGGACTCGGAACACAACGCTCGATTTTGTATTCCATGCCACATCTATTGGACTGAACAGAGAGGCAGATGGAGAGAAACAACGGAGAGCGATTTACAGAAACAGGACCAGGCTCGATGTGAAATTAGTATGGAAGTCTGGACGCATTTTACCGATGCATAGTCATTGCCCTAAACACATGAACACACTCGAAGCCGAACCTATAACGTTGCAGAGACTCACGTGCACAATGACAGTCGATTGTTTTAAAGGCACATTTAACTCAACTTTCTGTGTATATCCTTCAAACCCGTGAGAAAAGCTTGTCTTCCATTTGTTAATGGTGAAACGGAACTCCGTTACTCATCCCTGCCAATTTATGAAGTATTTTGTGAAGACTGTGAGGCAACTGCAGCTGGGGGTAATAATCCATTTAAAAGTTGGATTTGATGGCACGCACGTACGCGTATAATTGATTTCATTAGAGTGTTGGTGTTAACTCTTTGAAAGGAGTCGCACGTAGCTGCTCTGTAACGTGTAAGCAAGTGCAGACGAACACAGTATCCACTGAAGATGATTGTCGTGCAAGAACATGTACATGGCCGTGCAATCGTCATTTAAAGTGACGATTATTTGGGCACACTGTGAGAGATATTACAGGTGTATAAAATACTAAAGGTAGCCTGCATTACAGTTTTCAATATTATCAACGGGCTGTTTAAACTGGTACATTTAATCTTTCCGATTTTCTCTCTTTTTTGGCCAGCTGTATGATATCTGGCAAAATGTTTACCTTGGAGCTGCGCTGAAAGTGACTCTTGATGTTGTTGGTACTTCAGTGCCATCGCCTCCGTCTTCTTCAGCTGTTTATGCATTTCGTAGGAAACAATTCCCCCATATATAAGTCCTAAAGACACGGTGAATAATAGCAAAGACTGGAAGATCTTTTTCTGCCTTCTGGAGCACATTCCGTTGCCCATATTAAACTCTTCCTCCCCACTGGCTGCACGAACAGGTTCAGAGACTTTTAACCTCTGCAAACTTTTTTCCTTGTTCTTTTTCCTGGTTCAGTTTCCCTACGGTATCAATGCCTTCTAAACAGCTCTCCCACTGAGCAAACCCGTACACTGCTAATGCAGTTATTTACAAGTAATCCCAAACAGCGATATATTTCATTTGATCAAATACCAAGACATCACCACTGAGCTATACTGTCACTCGTCTTGACGCAGCACTTCGAGCGCGTATCTAGGTTGCAAGATGTTCGCTCAAGTAGCTTGCCGAACTTTGTCCCGTGCTCTTCACAGGTTGGAAGGAATTACAAATTTTGGAATTGCGAATCTTCCTACTATTACAAACACACAATCACACACATTTAACAAGACACACCCAACAGCATAGCTGGATTTGCAAAGTGACTTTCAAGTAGATCCCATAGCGATTTCCGCGAGGTCTACGATATACCTTCAATTTAAGTTAGGTGTCACCTAAATGTAGCTACCAACCAGCAGCAACGCTCGAGGAAGTCCCTCCCGTTTAGAAAACTCCCGCCCCCATACAAAACAACACAGTCGCATTGGGTGCTACTGTTTCTATCAAAAATTATTTTTGGATCGTGTTAAAATGATCTTTTTGTCCACCTGGTGCTTCCAACAGAGCATCTTCAGATCCGTCATCTTGAGTATGGAGTTGGAGTTAGAGTTTCATTCTGAACCCGTACCCATGCGCTTTGATTGAATGTTGTTCATCCTTTATATACTGCATGCTATGATTGATAATTTGATTTTATATAGCATCCTGTTACACAATAGAATTGCCTTATTTGTGATAGGTAATGATCTAGGTGTTTCTTCTGCAAGTAACAGTGTTAATTTATTTTTTATTTCATTGCATTCACATATCAGTAGATGTCTCACACTGATTGATTAATTAATTTGAATGAACATCTGCTTTCCTTTCTTTCCATTTCTTTTTGCTCTATACTGCAGTGCCCAGATTATATTCGTTATAATAGATGCTTATTTTCTACAGATTTTAAGAATTGATTGTTTTCCCTAACATCACTCAGATTCACCAAATTCACCATTTTAGCCAAATTCTAACTGAAGTTCCAAACAAAGATTTAGGGGAAGAATTATTCAGACAATCCCTAACCTAACCTAGACAAACCAGTTCCTTCCATGACTATAAATATGTCATGTAACACCTCCTTTCTGCATTAACTGTTCACAGTGTGTCTCCTCTACCCCATCTCTGCCTTTCCTTCCCTTGTTTATGATGTCTCGAGACCAGGAGTGATCCCTTTGTCAGACTCCAAGCCAAATAAAAGTACCACTATAACAACATCAAATGCAACCTTCATACTTTTATTGTATGCAACTTTATACCTACTAAAATACTTTGATTTAGAAGCCAAGATATTTCTGACAACAAACCTCCTGTTATACTCCCAACCAGTAACTGTGAAGACCATGTTTTGGGATACCTGAGGTTCTCAAGACTGAATGGTAAACTCATAGGTTTCCCTGCTCAAGTATTTGCATACATCTGTGTCCTCATGACAAACAATGAAATAAGGAGGTATTGTAAGAATTGTTGCATAATAAATTTATGTGTTCTTTTGTGGTTTTAGAGTGTCGAACCAGTCTATCCGATTGTGCTTGGAAAGCTGCTGAAGGTTTGGGTATCTTCTCTGTGCTGGACTACAGGAGGTCTACAGGCTACAGGATGCCTATTATGTTCCTGATAGGGTCAGAATGTTCTGAGTGTATTCCTTTATTATTACTGTAGTAGTTTAGCGCATCTCTGGGGCATGGCAACCAGTTTATAGCCATGATCGTGGGTAAAGGTGAAAATAATAAAACTTACGGTTAATTAGTAATGCTCCAAAGGAATGTACTGAAGTCATATAAGCATTATTGTATTAGTAATTTGAGTCTTGCTTTATGTAATGATAATTATATGTCAGTAGTTATTTGAGTGTAATGATTTTTATTTTCACTGGATAAATGCTAAGGTGGGTTGCTATCAATTTTGGGGTATAGAATGCTAATAAGCTGATTATGATATGCTGTTCAGTTTTACTTCCCATCTTTCTATTAGATGTAGCCCACTTAAGTGTGATTACCTACTCAATTGATTTGAATAAATTGCTTTGCTTGTAGCTGAGGTCTTATCTTGGAATTTATATTCTCTATCTATAAATGTGGACAATAAAAAGGTCTACACTACAGATTCATTCTTAAAACCCCTCCAGATGTAATTGCAACTCTAAGTAGATCAGCATTAAAATGAGAGCTTGTTCACTTTTCAAGAGGTTAAATTCATTTGTTATCTTGTTTACAGAAAGACAGACAGATGGAAACGCATGGCTGGAGGACCCAAAATTTTTAATTAGAGTATATTGCACTTTATTGAAATACTTAATAGCAGTATGCAGTAATATCAACATCATATTTTAATCAGTTTTTAGCTCTGAGGGCAGAAAATGCATACTTTTCTATTCACAAAATGTTGTTCATGTAAAGCAAATATAATGCTTATCAAAGATGAAAATATAGAATAAAAATTACAGAATGTTGTACATTAAAACCTAGAGTATAAATATATAATTTAATCTTGTTATTTGAAAAGCACGGAACAGTACATTACAGTACGGTACAGTCCCCTCAAGTACAAAAACATTAATCTCATTTATCTCAGAAACATCAGCTGCATTTACTCAAACACAAATACACATCTAAAAATGACCTGCTTGTTGTATAAAGATAATTTACACACAACAGTATGGATCTGCAGCATAAAGGAACAGAAGTTATTTTGCATAAGTCACAAAGAGAAGGCAAATACTTAAGTCTGATATTTGACATCTGAATTCCTATGTAAAACCGTACAGGAAACCATCAAATAGTTACTTTCACAGGCATATTGTCACTAGTGTCATTTTGGAAAGTACACTAAGTACAACAGAATATGTAGAGTCGATGTACAGCGCACAGGAATTATTGCAGAAAGGAAAACCAATGGGTGCACTTTGCAAAAACTCTCTGAGAGTAACAAATAGATTTGCTTTGCTTATGGTTCACACTGCTAGATACACTTTTCCTTAACTACTCAACCCATTTGACTCATACTGGCTCAAAAATCTCACATGCATTTTCAACGGCAATCAGAACTGAATCTGTTGTTTCAACAAAAAAAAAAAAAAAACAATTCACCTGACATTACATTGACAAGCACTCATTTTTTGCTCTTATCTATCACTACCAAAACCATCCCAGGCAGCAAACAGAAGCACTCCACCCACAGAAGTCCTGTGAAGGAATGAGAAATTCATTTCTAATTATGTTTCTAACACCAAGAATGAGGTAGCAAAATCTGTGCAAATGTGCCAGACTGGCCCACAATATTCTCCGGGAGATGAGCCCGTTACAGTGATGTAACGATACTGTGAATTATCACACTGAGAGGAGAGTTTCCCTTGCTTGAGATATATTTTTCTTTTACCGAAATGAATGGTGCCGAAGGGAATGTACACACAGAGCCCTCCCATCTGAAATTTTAAAATTACACCAGCCCTTATGGTCAGTCAAGGATTACAAGTGAACTTTACCACAGCTCCAACACCATGCCATACTTTACCATAGCTGTCTGTTTCTTTTAATGGGTGGAACTGTCCTACTCACTCCATTTCTATTAACAACAACACCCCCATGAAATGAGGTTATCCAACTCTCTGCTGGGAAGTGGGAAAACAGAAGACATTCATGCTCTGCATTAGGAAGTGTTTTCACTGCAGCGAAGCCAGAGAAGTGGATCCAAGTCTCAGACAAACTACGGTTTAAAGGCCAAAACACCACCCATGCATGATTACAACTCTGAATAGAAAAGAGGAATGAGAGAGACTCATACAAGGCACAATTAACTTCACTACTGTGGCCTAAGGACACAACCACAGTATATAAGCATACATTACAGAACAACATAAACTCTATGTACGGCAATAATCCCTACCATTTTCCATATTCACTTTCTTTACCTCAGCAGTAGATCCATATAAACACCCCACTCACATGGCTATCTGTATGGCGACAGACATACTGTACGTGGCAATGATGTCTGCTTACCATTCCAGTGCAAAGATACTCCCATCCCTAATATGACACACTATCTCCCTAAAAACCAGTATTGAGATTGCAAGCATTAGTTAAACAGGTCATTTCCAAGAGCATCTTGCAACAGTTTCTATACTGACATGAGATAAAGACATTATCACCTCTAAGACAAACTAACAGGAAGACAATACTGATATGAGACATCATTTTGTTTCTGGATGGGAATGGAGTACTATATGTGGATTAAGCAGACTTCTCATCAGAGAAGGACTGGTTAGTTAAAAGGCAGACTGAAAACAAAAAGCAAACCAACAACAAATGGGGTAACAAGACATGGTACAAACAACTACAGTAAACAAACAAACATTTTAAATATATCTGGAATGAAAAACACCATTAAATGGAGGATTAGCATTCGTAGCATTTGTTATTGTTAGATGCACTGTAGTGTTATGTAATTACTATGAACTTTGTCTCCCATGACCTGAATGTGGCTGAATGTGCCCTTGTTCCAGAGAGTGCCAAGGAGTTATTCAGGAACCTTAACAGTAGGGAGCATTCTGGAGATGTCATGGCTCCTCTTCCTCACACAACAGGGGCTCTACTTCTGGAACCTTCTTCATGGCCAGCTGAACAGACTGACTGGAACTGTGCTTTCTGTACAAGATGAACTGGGCAGAGATCTGGAGACAAATGCTTGTTCAGGAAAAGAAACCAAAACGTGAATGTGAATGAATCTGGGATGACAGAGTGAATGAAAAAAAATCAGAACCCTTAGCAAGGATATATACGTGTTTCCTCTTGGTCTTAACCAGAATGAAAGGATACAAAGAAGTCAAGGAAGAGAACCCCAAGGCTTCCAATCAGCCAGGCCATGTGGTTCAGGAGGAAGAGGCTTTTGGACCCATTCAGCGATGGCAGGACCACAATGAGGCTCAGACCGTAGGTTCCATTTCCAAGCATGGCCAACGCAAACAACAGATATGAGGTGCCCTCTGTCGATTGCCTCTTGAACTGGACCAGAAAAAAAAGACTCATTAAGCATATATTTTCCTTTTTCCTCTGAATAACTGATCAATTCTTGGCCTTATCATAATTCAATATGACACTGTAAATTGAAATCCATAGCAGGCCCTCTGCAAATTTATATTAAGCCAAATTAAACTTATGGAAAATATTGGTTCTGGTAGGACTGTGGTATCCCAAATTGCACAGACACTGCATTCAATAATGATTTATTAATTATTGGTGCTATCCACTCAAATTGTCAAAAAGGGACAAAAGGCACAGACTGAGTAATAGTGTCCATTTTGGCTCAATGTGCACGTACTTCTGCTAATTCAGCACTTTCCAAGCAACCCATGGGTTTGATTTGGAGAGAGGAAAGGAACGACATGGCAAAAAGCCCCCATTAGAGAGGGATAACAGTCCGGTGGCAGTGAAGTGCATCGCAGCAGGAGCCACGGCGGCTGGGGTAACATTACAAGAGACAAAACTCCATTGTCTCTTCCAGCCTGTTACTCATTAATCATTTATGCAAACAACATATTTCTTCCCTCCACCCCCACTTTCAGCATGCTTGAGGGCACAATCACACATACATTTTTGTAGAGTTGGGGAAGACGAGAAGCGAGGTAAAATATGGAGGCCAGGTATCCGCAGGTGTAGCCAGATATCTCAACAGTGTTCGAGGGATTCTGTCGGAGGAAGATAGGGCCGAACAATTCAAATATTACCATCACTATTCATTTCAAATTCACCAACATTTCTTATTGACTTTCTTTCAAGGAATAAAACATCCTTTACCAGGGCAATTTACAAGAGCCCGCTGCCCCCAGTAAAACAAGACTTAACTAATTAATTCCTCACAAAAATTAACACAGTGAAGTTCAATAAATTGTGTAATTTATGATTTATGCATATGACCCTTTCAAAAAAGGAAAAGAACAATTTGGCAAATGCAATTGCAGTCATGCTCAGCTATGTTCCCACAGCAAAAAAAATTTTTAAGGGGTTCAGTCACACTTAATGCTTGAGAAGTGTGTGAAGCAATGAGTTCAGTCCTCTAACTTAACGTGAATAACAGTCACGCATTAAGTGCTGGACTCCTCTTACCTGTGTCACAGGGTTCACACTGTTCTCCTCTATTAGCTTTGGAAGCACCATGCAGCCCACAGTGGCTGCCCCACACCACAGGAAACACATCCACTTCAGGAAAGGGTTTTCTGGGACAGACAAAAACCGTTTGCACATTATACTCCATTTACTGCTTTACAGTGCTCCCACTCTGGTCACCTGAGCAGCCAGCACTAACACGATGGCCTACCATGTCCACACTCATTAACATTTTGATCTACTGCGATCCATATAGTTCACACTGGTCATCTAAATGGATGGCACAAATGCTGATCTACATGGTTCATTTTCTGGTCACTAGTCAGAACGAACACTGCACTGCACTTTCTGCTGGGAATGTCTGTGTATCCTGGTTTTCACATAGTAACTGGATACTGTTACTAACTGGGTAATTGGACAAAACCGATGAGTATAGTAATTACCAAGCAAAGAAATAAAAAAGCAGGGACAGAGTTATGTGGTGACAGCAGGGTTGGCATAGAAGACACCGCTGGCTATGTGACTAAAGTGGAATGTGATTTTATTCTTTTTCAACCCAGGGGTAAGTATTCGTCAAAGAGATATCAAAGCCCCCAGAAAAGCAAACACAAACACAAACACACAGATAATAAGGGGGTTGTGCATGTTGTCGTATGGTTAGAATCTCAGTATGGCACTCCCTTTGTGCACCACAGTCAGTCTGCAAACCAAGGAAACAAAAGAGCTTTTCTGAAAATTTGTTAGAGTCAGCAGTGGTGTACGTGAACTGTGTCACTTTAAAAGATGAATGAAGTCTGAAAACATCAAAAACAAAACAAAAAGAGAGCACTCATAGAGGGATCTATTACAGGTAACAGGTTACATTAAGGGTAGCTTTGCAGTGTGAATGACCAAGTATACCCTTAAAACAGTGGGAATATCATTTTTCTGTAGAAACTCATCTGAGCAACATTTAACCACTTTTCCCATTCATGCTCACATGTCACTTTCAGCCAACAACAGAAAGGAAATTAATTCCAGGACAAGCGTTTGTCACTGACCTTGTTTTAAACATAGGAGTTTCTAACACTTCATTCTCAGATATTTCCCACTAATTGCTCTAACCTGACAGTTAGTGCCTTCAGCATATGTCATGGCCAGTAATCTGAGGTAAATATGAGGCTACGCCAGTTCTTCCAGGCACAGTCCCCTTGATAGTAGCATGGAACAGAATTCAGTTTCCCACGTCACTGTCAGTGCAGATGGGGATTTAAAATGTAACTGCAATAAAGGTGCATCTTGTGCAGTGAAAACCTTTGCAAAACCACACATTGTTAATTCCTCATTCCTGTGCTGAGCCTCAAATCCATGCTATCAGATGGAGTGCACCTTACAGCCTAAGGAAAAAATAAGAGTGCTAACACTAATGGATAAAGCATTGCCAGTTAGGGCTAAAGCAGGGATCTTGCATATTGTGTAAAACATCAGTGGCTGAAAAGATTCTCCATCATGTGACATAACTGGACTCTCACAATGATCTTACTTCGAGTACTTTTGTTCTTGATCTTGTAGTATAGGAACTGGGAGATAAGAATGACATCCGTGAAGATGTAGAACACAGCAGTCACAATCTAGAAAACATACATGGGAGAGATTTGCAAAATCAGAATGTGCATTGTGGGGTCTTCACCATGTTTTTCTGGTTTTGCTCCTCTATCAGTGTTTTACTGTGGATAATATACTTTATACATAAGGAATCCATATATGCATACCTTACAGCTGCAGGCTGGAGGGGTCATAGAGAGATTCAAAAAAATGCATGCTGAATATGTGCACCCTCTAGTGGTAATTAACAGACATTTTGGACAAAGGATAGATTCACTAACCGCTATGTGTAGCTTTTCAATTATCAATTTGCATAGACTATTTGCATTGACAAATCAATGTCAATTTTGCTTAAAGCACTACAATCTAGATGAAATCAAATTGCAAGCATATGGACCTGTCACAAATTGATTTGGACAAGGAATAATACAAAGATTCACACAAAATAATAATATAAAAAAGATACTGTCAGGATACAATAAGTACCTCGACAAGTACAGTATGTATTTACATCCTTTTTCACACAGCTGAAATAGCTGCTTGATTAGCAACATTTACCTGGATGGGAAGCTGGTTGGTCAGGTAACACCCAGCAAAGTTGCTGAGATCTCCACTAAACAGAAAGAGCAAAAACCCTATCGACATGGCCTCCTCTACCTTCCCATTTCTGTAGGCTTCATACACCTGACTGAAGACAGAGAGAAAGGGGAGGAGGTTTAGAAATCTTTACTTAGGGATGAGGGAATGGGGCTTTTGGTATGCATTTTGCTGCTTTGACAAAAATCTAAAAACAGTTTTATGAAAGGCATTCTTGCAACTGCAAACAGCTACTTTAGTGGGTATTTAACAGGTCTCTTCTTTTGGAATTCGGAATGCAAAACCAACATAAATCCAGTTACTGAGTTTTACTACTATCCATGTCCCCTCCCCATAAATGTGGCAACACATTTAGTTCATCGCTTGATTCAAGTTTATATTTAATTACATTTACATTTTGTCATTTATGAGATGCTCTTATCCAGCATACAAGAAGGTGAGGCTAGGAGCAGAGATGACACTAAATCAAGAGTTACAATCCAATAGCAGGAGTCTTTAAATGACATGTTCTGTTCAATTGGTGTCAAGTAGTTTTGGGGACATAGCCAGTGTTAGTGGAACGACTTTACTGCCCATCCTAACGACACAGGTACATAAAACAATAAAATGCAATAGTATTCAGCTCATTTTGTGGCTCAGTGTAAAAAAAAAAAAACTAATCCTAGAACTCTACAGTGTACAATCATAAAAAAGCCGTAACGATTCCTAAACAACAAAGCAATTATAAGTGACTAGCAAGAAGCCCTGCTCGGTTGCACACATGTAGCTAGCTACCTAGTTACATATAAATATATTTCTCTGGCCCTTTTAATAGCACTAGTAAAGTTTTAACAATAGTTACTTACGGCAGGGTGGATAGCAAGAAACAAAACATTGAGATGAGACCAATGACGACGCTCGAATACTCCCACACATTTTCAACGCATTCTTCAAACAGATACAGGATCCAAGGAGTCCCGTTGACGCACAGAGGCCGTCCCAGCACAGAGGACAAGTTGGTGGCCACGTCTACAGAAGTTGCCTCTGGGTATCGAACGTGAGCCATGGGGTGGACGCCGAGTGCCTCTGCCTCTAGGCAGCTTGATGTTTCGTTGTTACACTGGCCTTGAACTCAACTCCCCCTGCACGGCTCCACAACTAATTGACTCCAACCTTATCACCGGTGACCGTCGCCCACACCTTCGACCACAAACAGTTGTTTGGTGCTTCTTAGGCTTATGTCATTTGTCAGGTCTGCGAAAACACGGAAACATATAGCCAATTATGAGAGGGAGGAGGAAAGGAGGAAACACATCTCTTCGTTTGTTCAAAGAATCCAGCAAGCTGGAATAGTTACATAGCAATTATGTACCAATTTATCAATACGGCTCTGTCCAGCATTGATAAAGGAATTCTACATACAGGACAACGTTACCCATAGACTAGCCGCTATTTAGGTGACTACGTGATTTTTAGGTGTAGCTGCATGTATAGCTAACTAGCTCGCCAGCAATATTTCACATAACGTTAGCCAGTTAGAGCAAATACAGAACATTACACAGTGAGCTACTTCACTAGATCCAACTGGCTGTTAAATTAATGTACAACATCTAAAATAAATCAACATTTCACGGCAAACTAGCTAATTCAACAATCAACCGACTACAGGTCTCAAATACTAGCTAATGTGTTAGCTAATAGCATGTATGCACGGATACGATCAAATGGAACAGGACATCACAAAGGCCCGGAGAATCGGAAACTGCTTTTGTTCAAAATGTTGACAGAAGAAACTTGCCATTCTCACCTTGCCGTCAGTCGCTGGTGTATTTTCTTTTGCACGGCTATGCAAAAGTCATCCATTCTGTCTCGGGTGACACTATTTCAGGTCTGTCGATCTGTTAATTTGATGGCGAATGCAATGCCTGAAATAAAGATGGCCTTAGCTGGCCTGGCTGAACGACAATTCAGATAACAGAGCATCTGTTATAGCATTAAAATTCAATCGCTTCATTTCCTTCTTTCTTGAATTGACGACCGACTACCGCAACGCAAAAGGGACAAACAGTACCGTCTTCAGAATGGAATGCGCGGAATGACGAGCAGCGTCAACTGCTCGCAGTTCAGTGGATACAGAATGAGTGTAGTGGTGTGGATGAGTTCATGTGCACTTACAATATTTCCTTTGTTTTGCCTTTAATTGTTAGTATTCGAGGATATG
This sequence comes from Megalops cyprinoides, assembly GCF_013368585.1. Lineage (NCBI taxonomy): Eukaryota > Metazoa > Chordata > Actinopteri > Elopiformes > Megalopidae > Megalops > Megalops cyprinoides. Next base: position 20,616,469 of record NC_050591.1, read on the forward strand.
TGGAACAGTGCTATCAATTACTATGATGTAACCGACATGGGTTGCTTTGATAGATGTTAATGTATTTTATCCTTTTAATTCGCTGCTGTGGGTATTTAACATTGAGTTTGTACAGGAGAATACTTATTTGTGTTTGCATATAAGTCCTCTTATAAGATGTACTTACACTTTTTCTTGAAAACTTTTTATCTATATATTTTTGGAACTGGTATTATTCTACTGTGTTTGGAATTCTGTTTAAGTGGGGGGAGCCTTATCTTAAAATGAATTTTTTTATTATAATACATCATTCTCAACAAGATATCAATTTGTTTTATCAAAACATTGCCGTATTCAATGCACCTGTTGCGCGCATAGTACCCGTAACCATACGCAGGGTGGCGCGCTTACTCAGTGCACGACGACAATAATGTGGACAGTGGCGCTAGCCCTCGTGAAAGAGTTGTAAGTAGGCGCAAATAGTGTAAATACATTTGGTGTAATTCATCTGTTTTGCATGCTCCTAAACAAAACTTAACAGTGCTACACCTGTGAACAAGGAATCGGTGAGTCACTTTTAGTCTCTGACTCGTATTACTTGGCAAGCATGTTTGCATTATTTTAATTTTTTTGGAATGATGCACGAGTTAGCTGGAACGCTCGCTTGTGGAATGTGTCATTGCCACTCGCCCGACTCAGGGAAAGTTTAACTGTGCGTCAGGTCTAGGAGCTGTTGGCGAAACGATTATTTGTCATTAAACAAATGTGCGCCGCAGTCTGTGCCACGTGCATAGGTAGCCAGCTAGTATAAAACATTCATGGAAAGGACTGTCTTGCTCTAGCTACGTCCATGGCCACCTAGCTACACGCTGACTCACTTTGCTCAAATAATGTAGCTTGCTAGCTAAGTTAGCTAACTTGTATTTGTAGAAGCCATTTCATCCTCTTAGAATAAGTGTCTAACTTTTGAAGTACAGAAAAAAAGGTTTAGATTACGCAGTCATTGTGGCAGTTTGTGGTATGGTTTTCTGCATTGTTTGCTGTTTTCAGGTAGCATGTATTATACATTCCAACACACTTTAATATCTACCATTTGATCAAGTAGTGTAATATTTAGATACCCGCTTGTCAGTCGTGATAAATCATATATCGGTGTTTTAGGTGTTTGAGAGGCATCCTCAAAAATAAATAAACAACAACGCTTTTATAGAATTCAGACTTTATTTTGGAACATAATTGTCCGTGGAATGTTGCTTATTTGCTTGGATATGTGTAAGCAGCCACATTTTAATTGTTATGGGCAATTAGGACTGAAAAGAACATAGTTGGGTTTTATTTTTCCACAGTATTCCCAAATTATTTTCGTACTCACTGAATTGTTGATTGTTTCAGTATTTTCTCACCCTCGCTTTCTTTTTTGAGATGCGCTTTCGGAGATGTCAGTAGGATATGTTAAAACTGTAATTCTGCTTGCTGAGAGACGCAGGAAACTTGCCGGAAACCTTTCCATCCTTTCAAAGCGTGGCGTTTCACAAGGCATGTTACAGACAACCCATTTTCATTGTGAACATCATAACACAATTTAAAGTCTGCGATTTGTTAGAAATAATAACATGGTGATTATGAATTTTGTAGTGTGGTCACCAGGCATACCAGGTATGTGGAGTCGCAGAGTGCCCTGGTTTACGTTCTCGCTGATGTGATATAACACAAAAACAAAATATTGTTGTTGAATCTTAACATGCACCTCCACAGGATGCGCAAAAATCGTTTCATTGCAGCACTCACTTCGAGGTTTGCCTTAAAATGCACTAAACCAGTCTTTACAACACCATTAGCAGGGAGCAGAAGTAGTCCAAGGAGGAATGACGGGGAGCCACTCTAATCCACTACTTCAGCTTGTATGTTTTGCTGGAGTGATTACAGAGCACTGCTGAAAAGGAAAGAACATTAACAATTAATACTGAAGTTGTGTATATTTGTGTGTTTGTGTGTGTGTGTGTGTGTGTGAGAGAGAGAGAGAGAGAGAGGGTGGGAGCGAGACAGAGGGAGAGACAGAGGGAGAGAGAGCACAAGCCCCCTTAGAGGATCAGAGAAGTATAAAAATGGCAGCATGTACCAGGGGCTGTCTAGAGAGAGTGAGAGAAAGCTTGTGTGTGTGTGTGTGTGTGTGTGTGTGTGAGAGAGAGAGAGAGAGAGAGAGAGAGAGAGAGAGAGTTTGTCCCTTGGGTCTCAGCATATTGTTGTACTTGTTTCTTTCCTGAGCTCTCTGAGCCGGCGGATGCAGTTGTGAGTGCCTTAGCTGCAGAGCGACGCTGCATAAAAATGCGTGCTGGCTCTCAGACATCAGGGCCTATCAAAAGATTTATTGAGAAGAGGTCCCGTTGATTGTCAGCCACATGGAAACCATAGGAACACAGAGCAGACCCCCCTCTCTTTCTCTCTCTCACACTCACACACACACACACACACACACACATTCTCTCTGTGAGGTGGTGGGGCATTCTCCATGCGGCTGCACCAAGAAGCATTTGACACCAAGCTGCTGGAACTTCTGCTCTCAAAACCTCCTTTATCTGCCTTTCTTGCTCTTTTAGTTCTGCTTTTTCTTATTTTTTTCTTCCGTCTAGAAGACTGATGCTGATGTAAGTGCACCTCTTTTTATCCGGTGGTGAAGTTTGTGCATGCTTGACTAGGGCCCGATGAGCTGTGAGTTAGAACGCAGTGCAGAGACTGTTACCTTACAGAAAGGTCCAGGCACAAGGGCCACTATCTCTGTACTGACATGGACAATGAGATCATTTTATGTTGTGAATCGTTTTTGTTTTTATTTTTTGGTTTTCTTTTAAATGGGTTTTGCATCTGCGTGTACATTAAACTTTTGTAAGATACATCGCATGCGCTGGATGCACTGAACCTGATCTATGGAAACAAGATTCTTTGGTCCTGAGGTGGCTTAAAAACAGGAGTTTAGGAGACAGTTAGACACAGATGCTGTTAGAAGTGCTCCTGTCAGTTGGATGGATGTGTTGCTTAGCAACAGTGTACCACTCTGGGGTGGCCCCTTCTGATAGGGTTGATAGTGACAAATATCTCTGTCTAGAAGAGTGACACGCTGAATGATGGTTCAGCTGATGGCTGCAGGGGAGAGTACGGGCCGGTCCTTGGGGCAGGTTCCTGGTGCGCAGATGGGAAGTCCTGCCCCATCAGCTCTTGAAAACTGTCCTTGGTGGTGGAAGGAGGAGCTCTCACTGCCATGCTGCTGAAGCGCTGCAAGCACTAAATAATGTAGGCTGTGGAAGGCTTTTTCAAGGTGCAATTCTGCTGTTTTTTTCTGTAAAGCTTGCATTGTTGAGGGCTGCAGGCTGTTATTTTTAGCACCCGCTTCTTACTAATTAATGAGATGCACACAATCCAGTGTGTTACACAATAGTCTGACCTACTTTTTTTTTACTTAATGCAGTCTGTTGATATTTAATAAGAAGCATAGCAAGGAGATGTTTGAAGTGCAGAAAAAGTAGTATCTGCCTCATGCTTGTGACCCAGGGTGGTGGGTGGTGGCAGTGCTGGGGCAGGGGGGTCATGTCCTTTGTATAATCATTATTCAGTGTGTACAGTTGAGCAATGTTAATCTCCTCATGACAGGGGAGGTTGAAGTGAGAAGACTGAGCAGGTTGTGATGCCAGCAGGGGTCATTTAAGAGCAAATGATTATTTGTTAGCTAAAGAATGTTTTAAAAATCAAATTGGGATTTTTTTATAAGTGAAAATATAGTACATAATGTAAGTTCTTGCTTACAGGTTCTCAGAAGAACAGCAATTATGCTTTTGACACCCCACCCCCACCATCCCTACTCTCCTCTTCACAAAGGGCCTCTTTAATTATGTGCATAAATAAATGTCTAGGAAAGGATTCAGACCCATTTAGAAACAACAGATTTTTGCATTACTGTGGTGCTGTGTGTACTAGGCATGGCCTTGGAAGGTACAGTATTCTGGGTCATACTGAAGGGATGCAAGCAGCAGAAAGACTAGAAAGCTTTTCCCTCTGTTAAAGAGTGTCCCTTTCTGTCCCAGAGAGGGAACAGTATCTGGCGGGTGCGCATTACAGGGTTCACTGGCAACAGGGGTCGAGCAGGGAGCCGGGAGAGGCTTGGCTTATTGGGGACACAAAAGGTCCAGTGTTTTCTCTCTCTCTCTCTCCTTTTCTCTCTTTTTCTCTGCTCCATAAGTGAGGAGTGGCTGGAAGAGCAAGGGTGCTCCACATGACTAAGCCCTTTAAAAAATTTTATCCTCCCCCTGCCCCCCCGCCAAACCCAACAAACACACGCACACCCTCCCCTACCCTACCCCCTTACCCCCCACCCTGTTGCCCTTTTCATTCAGGATTCTGCAGACTGTCTGGTACAAGTCCACTCAGGTCAACTGATCTGGGATCTGTCAGTATGTAAACCTCACTGCTTGGCCTCACTTTTCTTTTTTTTTTTTAAAGTCTGCATTCCTAAGATTGTTGGGCTGTAACAGGGTGATTAATAGTAACTAGCTGATTGTTTAAGAGCTGAATTCCAGAGGCCAGCTTTTTTCCCTTTTTTACACAAAACTCCCATGGTCACATTGTGCAGCTGAGCTCACAGATCAGACATTTCACAGGGCAGTCTGAGATGTCACAGTGTCCAGGTCATGTGTTTATGTGCATGTGTGTGGTGACACTCAAACAGAATAGTCCTTCTTTATCTTTCTTTCTCCCCCTGTCTCTCACACTCTCTTTCGCATAAGCACACAGAACTGTACACAAGAGCAATGCATAGGCACTTGATTATTTAAATGTGATCAATGATATGGGCAGAGTATAGCAAGGAAACAGCCATCATTGCATTGATACTGATAATACAGAGTAATGACATTTCACTGAAGATATATTCCAGAGGCCTACTGTGATATTAAGAGTGAGTGAAAGTAAATGCATTTATATTTATGGTTTGGTGGTTTGACTAAAGAGCAACTTTCGTCCGGTTGGCATTCCTGCTTTTGTATCCCAGCGCAGTAGCTCTGGACTGTTTCAACAGAGCACGACATTGATGTGCTGTCTCCAGGACTATCCCACCGGCATCTACAATGCCACTTGCAACTGTAGGTTTTATTAACATCTATTGGCAAACTGCAGTGTCTGGTGAGTCAAGTTTGGGTAATGTTCCCTCTTGATAGGCAGAAGGATGGATTCCACTGAATGTTGCTTTTTGTGTAATAGATGTTGTTGTCACTCGCAAGCAGTGTGCATCCATACCGAAAAACTCTGTGTAGTATTAGTTTGTGGTTAATGTCTATTCTCACATCATGAGATGTAGATTTTTAATTACCTATAAAAAATATGTCTATAACACCATATGAAATTAATGAAATGAACAGCGGTAACTATAAAAATTAGATTGAACATACTCATTGCTATCTTTAGGATTAATTTCCATGTACTTTTATTATGCAGAATAAATTTATTAAAAAAGAAAATCCTAAGAACAATTTATATCCTTTAAATCAGTTTTTTAATTTATATATAATGCAGTAGACATGACACAATATTTGAAAAGAATTGCCTCACAGGTGTGCTATCCTGTGTTGTGGCCAATAGCAAATGCCAGATTATCATAGTTATCGTGATATAGTTACTGTCATTGTCCTAAGTATGTCTTCAGAATTGTTAGCTATTGGCTCTCAGTCTCATGTCAGTCTGGCTCATGAATTTGTCCATGTTGCCCTAATGGGTGGCTCTTAATGGCTGTCTCCTCAAAGGGGTCACACCTCACAGTCCGAAAGGCAGGCCGCTTTGTTAGTGTGGCATAAAGACATGTGTTTCATCCTCACTGTTCCCTATATAATCATCATATGTCTCCTTCTGCTACTGGACTGTGAACCTGGTGTTGTTTGTGGGCAGTGATCTAGTTGACAGAGGAGTGTGATTTTGTTCACACTGTTTCTGTGAGTGTAGCCCTTCAACCCAAACCCAGCCCTGCCCCTACAGGACAGCACTAAGCACAGGCCCTGTGTGCAGTCACTCCTATGGCCTTGAAGAATGAATAAATCAATGAATAAATTACTCGGTAGTAAGTAATCGAATATTTGTTAGCGTAGTAGCGAATCTGAGTTAGCGTAGTAGCATGGTTTGAGTTATGTTGACCTTTCGATCTGATCTTAGTGTATAGCATCATTCCTTTGTTAAGCATTCACTCACTTTATGTAGTGCAAACAAAAATGATTACATTGTTGATTGCGGAACTCATACAGCCATCTCTCAAAGAAGCTGTCTGTCAAAATGTGTGACTTGATCTGTTTGTGCAAAATGCTGTTTGCATTGGTTATAAATTTTTGTTCAAAAGTCTCAGCAAGAATTCTTAACTGATTCTTCTAACTGATTTCAACTGGTTGTTGAAAAACTGAAGAACAAATATTTTATCCTGGTGATCTGTGGCGGAAAGAGTGAAATGCACTATGACAGAGGAATGTGTCTCTTCCAGCTCAGAATGCCAGGACTGTGCCATCAATTGGTGGCGCAAATGTTTCTGTTTGACCTTTGTTCCTATCATTATTACAGTGTGGTTCTCTCCAGTGCATGCAGATCCTGATCCAGATAGGGTCTGTTTGGCTCTAGATTTTTAAGTCTGTGCCATCACACCTCACCAGAAACACACAGGGTTGGGGATGCTGAAAGGGAAGATTCAGGTCCACACTATGTGGGTACAACTGGGAGGTTATTGGACAAAGTGTGAATGTATTTCTCCCACTGATGTCATTTTAATAACGTGGAACAAGATACTGAAGGATCCCCCCTGGACTGAAGTCATGATGGCTTGTTGTGGTGTGGCGTCATGAGTGACATATCAAGAGTTTGTGCAACATTAATAGAAAAACTGGAGCACAAATTGTTCTCAGATGTGACATACATTTTCAGACTCTTGTTAATTCTTGTTTACCAGGAATTTTCAGATTTATTTAAAGCTGCATTAAAGTCTACATTAACACATCAAAGTAAACTACTGGTGTTTATTTTTCAGAGAATGGCTGTTGGGGAGTCCTTTAAAATGACCCCCATTTCCATGTATAAGAGTGTTTATCAGAAATCCAAAATGGTAATAGATATTCTCAGCATGCAGCAATCCCATCACAGAGCTATTCTGGGATGTAGTCTATAAAGAGGATGCGGTTTCCAAAGAGAACTTTTCCCCTGATTAGACTTGATGTGACCCTGTTTCTGTAAATATAGGGTCACAAAAATAACCAGTCAATGCGCTCTACCAGTGATCCCAGAGGCACAGGCATCCCTACGCTACGCTGAAAACCATCAATATCACCTACATTGCCAAACAGCATGAGGCAGGCAGTCTGATGGAAAGCAGAAGCATTCACCTTAGAAACAAAGGGCACATTTACAGAGTGGTTGTGCTTTGGAGACAAAAAAAGTGGTCCTGTGTGTGTAGCTGAAGGAAACACAGTGAATGGTTAACCTTTGTTTCATCCATTCGAGACGCCCCCCCCCCCTCACTCTCAAACAGGTTCCTCGCAAAAAATAAAAAAAAAAAGCATTTTTGAGAGACAGGTGTTTCAGGCTCTGCCTGCATTGGAGTTTGTTCAGGAATGCACTTACCTGTACAGAATGGGGTTGCTGTGAACTTTGTTGGTGAAAAGAAAATAAAGCATCACACACAACTATTGTGAAAGTGTTTGGAGAAAAAAAAATATATGGTTATAAGTGTACATTTTTTATTATTTAATGAATAACATTCTCTCATTAAGAGCGAAGATTAACACATTACTGATTAACAGAGAGTAGTTTACCAGGTTGAAGGAAAGTACAGGAGATAGCTTGTTCTCTTTAGCTGCCCCAGTGTGTGAATCAGAGCCAATGCAGGCCTTTTTTAAACTTCTCTGTGAGATGTTGCAGGTCTTACTTGATCCATTCTGTTTGATGATGATTGTTTAAATCTGGAATTCACCTTAACATTTCTCTCCTAACTTGGATTTAATTATCAAACTTAAGGAAAAGAGGTGTGTAAAATTTATCAAATGAAATATGAAATGCATAAAAGTTTATTGTGATGCTACAGAAATACAGATGCCATTGTTTCACAGTTTCTGACTTGCATGTCATTAAATTAAATTAAAATAAATGGATTTTAGTACCATTAAAATCAAACACTTGACCATGTCTGGGCTTGAGCATCTCTCTTTTTCTTTTTTTTCCCCTTTCTGTCACCCCCTCTCTGTTTTCCTCCCCTCTTCCTTTCTCTACGGCCTGTTCCTGTCTCTGTCTCCAGGTTACGGGTGGAGGTCTGATGTGCATAGAGCTGTCGCACAGCACACCATCCTCAGAAGCAGTAGCGTGCAGTACGCCATGTCTGGTTGTCACGGCAACACAAGGCGCAAGGAGGAACCTGAGTCAGCGTGGGCCGCGGTCTGAGCCGGGCCGGGCAGCGACATGCACCACCTTTTCCGTCTAGTGCTGGGCCAGAGGGATCTGTCACGCGCTGGCGACCTCTTCTCTCTGGAGGATGCAGAGATTGAGGACTGTCTCTCCGAGGCACTGGAGGAGATCAAGGCCATTTCTTGCTCTCCGGTGAGAATCACACCCTCCTTATCACTCTTCGGACAAGCAATTCCCAAGGGACACACTGTATCCCAGCATGCTTTGGGAAAAGTATTGTATTTCCCAACATACTTAGTAATACTTTCTCTTTAAAGAATTTTAACGTTGTTAGGTAACATTAGACTAGATAAGTCACATCTCTACATTAAGCAGCAATGTCACTAGACCGTAAGACCTCTCCTGTAGTGGCATCTGTTACCCAACATGCCACAGGATCATTTTCTGCATTGACAACATGCCATCCAATCTCTTTCTTATACACATCTTGTGGGCATAGTCCACTGAATGCTGCCTAATTCTAAATGAAACTCAAACCTCTGGACACCACATGAGAAACTCTGATGATTTTACAGATGATACTGTCTGGTGGCACTGTTCATGGATGTGTGGTCCGCTAAACAGTTTTGAAACATTTAAGCAAAGACCCATTGGGCATGAAATCATGCAGTGTACTTTCCCTGGGCTCAAAATTCATCACAAGGCCTACATGGCTTTCTTATTAAGTTGTTCTTTTGTCTTGTTCTATGTGACTGCAGTTTCACGCTCCTTGTCATTTTCCATAAAAGTTGCTGTCTGCAGGTCCAGTTTCTCAGAGCTGACTTAGCATGCATACTTCAGGGCTTAATTTGTCCTCAATTTCCAGCCTCGCTATCTTTTAATTATCATTGAAAAAAGTCTGTTCCTAAGATCTGTTTTAACAAGTAATCCCCTTTGGGGCACAGTGACGAACTCATGTGATTGTAGTTTGCTGTTATATAGTTAGTAATGATCCAGAAAGTACCACATTTCATACACCTGATTCTTTGAATCAACACTTTTACTGATGTACAATACTTGTATAAATTGCATAATGCATTCGACCAAAACTGGCCCAGATTAATTGATTGCTCACACAATGCATACAAAAAGTCAAGGCCTCATGGGCTGCTACAACACTATGCCTGACATTTCTTTGTTTCTGACTGGTTGTTGGCAGGACTACCTGACCAATGACAATGACCAGGCAGTGGTGGAAATTTGCATCACACGTATTACAACAGCGATCCGGGAGACACACTCCATCGAGAGACATGGGGCGGCACTGGTCTCTCTGTGGGAGTCCTGCTTGGAGCACAACCTTCAGCCCCAGGGCAAGGATGAGGACACGCCCCATGCCAAAATTGCCTCTGACATCACCAGCTGCATCCTGCAGGTCAGCTAGCCGGGTCACCCAACAGCTAAGATCACTAGCTGTTTGCTGCGATATGGTCATTGTGGAGCTAGACAGACCCAGTTCATCTTTTTGATGCCAACTCCTCCTCTGGTTTAAGGTAGATCACACTAATAATAGTCTCCCGTGCTTCATGTTAACTACATTCCGAGTGCAGTTTGAACTTGACTTTTCATAATCGGATTACCCTCTTCACCACCATAACTAACTTGCTGGCCAGTGTAATTCCCTAGCTTGTTTTACACAGGTCATCACAGCTCCACAGCTGTCTTTTCTGTTTGTGAATTGTGAAAAATAAAACATTCTTGGTCCTTAGAGTCTGTGTTATTACATGAAATGACTCAATTAGTGAAAGCCTCCACACATGGCAGTTCAGTTTTACATATGTATATATTCTGTAATCACAGTAAACTGAATAATATTAATTAATCTGTTTAATTCTCAGGCTCTAGTGTTACACCTCATTCGAACCCACCACCGTCTGTACTGTCTGACCCCTGACACATGTTGCTGAGTGTCAGGGGTCAGACAGTTTATAAGCCTCTGAGCTCTTTACCTGTGGAGTCAGGTGCGAATATTGCGTGCCCTGGAGGTGGCTGTAAAAACGTCGTGCATTTAAAGTGTGATAAATGCATGAGTGAATGTTGAAAATCCTTGAAAATAATCTAAATTGTTTCTGACAGCAGCTGTTTATCTCTGCACCGTATGTGCTTTTTTCCCCTACCCCCTCTTGCTTTTCCCAGCGAATCCAATACAGCCAAATCCCCCATGCTGTGTCATTCCCCAAGGCTTCCTCCACAACTGTACAGGCTGGAGGTTGTCTATCAGCAATGGAGGGCCAGAAAGGGATGCATGCTGAGCTGCTGGGAAGCTCAAGCTTAATTAGAAGGCTAGAGGGTCTGGCTGAATGGCTGACTTCTTCCAAGCCTTTGATCTGAGAACAAGACTGATATCAGAATGACTTTTTTGTCATTAGTTTGTAGATTGTGTTTTTGGCACGCTGCTACACACCGACTGTGGTGGGAGGGTTACTTGAGTTTGTTGGAAAGGTGTGTGTGTGTGTGTGTATGTGTGCCTGTGCTTGTGTGTGTGTGTGTGTGTGTGTGTGTGTGCGTGCATGTGTGTGTGTGAGAGTGTGTGTGAGTGTGAGTGTGTATGTATGTGTGGTGCCCCTTACTGGAAATCATAGGAATGGCAGGCAAATGGATTTCCCCAAAATTCAGATCACAGTTAGCTCCCTGAGTGTGACTTGGAGAGCTGGTCTCTAGAGCCACCTTGAATTCCAGTCCGAAAGTTTTCTTTATGGTATTACAGTAACAGATGTATTAGTGGTAGTTAGAGTAGAGAAAGTAGATGTAGAAGTAATGTTAGTTGTAACAACAACAAAGGAGGTAGCAGCAGTCCTAACAGTAGTCTTTCAGTTGTCAGTAGTGAGTGGAGTAGTAGTACTAATGGGAGTTGTAGTAATAGTTGATTGACATTGCCTCAAATCCCAACCTACCTGCATGTTCTCGAAAACCACCGGCAGGGGGCACCAAAACCTTTTCAATGACAGTCTCCACACATGCACGTAAGCTCAGTCAGGACATGAGCAGAAAGCTACTTTACTTTACAGGCATTGCAGGACTCTGTCTTTCTCCTTTTCTCTAGCGTGTCACTTGAGTTACCGGAAGCCATTATATTTAATTGGTGAAAAGCTATGCTTTATCTTTGGGTGTAGTGTTGAGTAGCCAGCACTAGACAAAAATGCACATTCAGATTGTAAGTCCAAATACGGGGCTGTACTATGTTTTTATCTGTGTCACTCCATATGATGAGTCTCTCAGAAAGGGGAAGATGCAAACTGAGCATGCTGTTGATCACCTTTTATTAGCGTGCCTTCATTCACATGAATGAACTGGGTGGTACCGTGTGTCCTGTGCTCATTCTCATCCTTTCCCTTGCAGAACTACAACCAGCCCCCTGTGATGGCACTGGCAGTGCCTGTGGCCGTGAAGTTTCTCCAGAGAGGGAACAAGGAGCTGTCACGAAATATGTCAAGCTACCTGTCCCTGGCAGCCATCGCCAAGGCCGAGCTTCTGGCCGAGCATACGGAGGCCATCACCTGTAGCGTGCTGCGAGGTAGGGGCCACATCTGAGGCATGTCTGTGGACATTAACACCATGGCAAAAACTCCAGTGGTGTTCCCATGGACTCCAATCAGGGTCTTCATAATGCAGTTGCATGTATTAAACTCAAAGTCTTAACCCAAAGGAGGGCTGGAATAGTGTTATGCTCATGCTCACTGGTCTGGGTGTTTTCTTAGCCTGGTCTGACACTGTTGCTCGTTCATTACAGTACATTATTGGCATTTAGTGGACGCCCTCATCCAGAGAGACTTACATAGGCTACCATTTTTTAAATGTTACCCATTTATACAGCAGTTCTGGGTTGAGTGCCTTGCCCAAGGGTACAACAGCATTCAACTTGAATGGATACACTTCTGTTCCTTTGTGCTGGAAGTTTCTCTGGAAGCGTCTGCTAAATGAATGCAATGTATTGTCATGTAATGTAATGAGTTTCACTGACATAGTATATTTCATCCATTTCAAGGGTCTAAAAGTGCTTAACAATGAAGGGGTGGAGAATTCAGCTCTGTCAGAACATGTAATTCTGACTAGGACATGAGTTATGTAAATGCCTCATTCTGTTAACCACATCCCAAATGAACCAGTATTCTGAGAATGAGAACCTGAGTATCACATGTGGAATGTTCTTTTCTTAAACAGAATATTGAGTCAGGTGAACACTTTCTGAATATTCTGGAATTTGAATATTCATTCCATAATTTATACTTGTACATGTTCAACGCTATGCAAGGATTCTTGGGTTACAGTTTACTCACTAGCTAGCAGTCATGGCTAACAAAAAGGCCTGCACCTTTGTAGTGATTGTCTGACAATTGTATTTTGAAAAACAGCTAATAAAAACAATGCAAAAGGGAGCATCATCTACTTTGTTCTCTCAGATAAGATAAATATCACAGAAGTTCACACCTGTCCTTTTACAGGGCTTATTTGGCATACTCTCATTACCATGTACATGTGAATATCAGCGGTGATCATATTGCATGGTGCAGCTTGTTCGAATTATGACCGAATGAGTAAAGACCATTATCCAGAATACCGTGGTCATGTAAACATGGTCGTTGTGGTACTCCCTGCTCTTTTTGTACAATTCTACTGGATCTTTAACGACCGCAGAGAGTCTGAATGTCAGCTGAATGCGTCCGAAAGGCACGTCTCCGCAGTAAATGTCATTGTGTGCATAGAACACCCTCTAACAGTGCTTGGACCTGATTTACATCTCTGAAGGACTTCCAGGATAGAATGACATGATCAGAACGGTTAATACAAAGCCTTTACACAGACCGAGGTAGAAATCCTGGCATCTGCTCCTGCTGCCAACATTAAAAAAGAAAGCCCTGGGGAAAGTGCCTGGTGGGATGCTCTATAACTCAATCCTATAAAGACCATTGACTTGGAATATGCTAGATTTGTCCAATTAAGTAGTTTTCCTGCAGTTTCCTTCACATACTTAATACTCAATAAAACATCAAATGAATTTCAAAAAACAGTGCATGTTTAAAATGAAAACTGTTGCTCAGTAGCCCATAAATCAATAACATTGTAATTAATTAAGAGAACTTTGCCTCAGTGCCACTACATTGTTGATTGAAAGGCATGGTGGGTGTAGCTTGCTAGCTATCCACACACCTCAGAGTGGGAGCAAGTGGCTGCACCATTCAGAAAAAGCATTATGGCCCTGGCTCAGTGAGGGATTTATTTCTTGCTCTCCAACACCCCCCTTCAAAAACCGTATTCAATAAATGATTTCATTTTCTGGGACTTACTCTTTGAAAGTATGTCCCATTGTTGCAGAGTTTAAAACCCTTCTAAGATGAAGATCCTTCAAACAGTGTTGTCATGGCACCAGAAAAGGCAGTCAAGAGAGAGCACTGGATATAAACCCCATCTGCTTTGGTTTTAATATTCTTTGGAATAAAATAATTTGGTCTACATTGTGTATATAATCAAACAAAAGTTAATAAGATAGTTTCTTTGATTGGGGTGTCAGCCAAAGGACAAGGAATCATTTCTTCACTCAAGAGACAGTGAGGAAAACATTCACAAAAATGTCTGCCTGTGACTGCCTATCTGTAGGCCATTCTACTTTTAATGGTTAAAAAAACATTTTTTGCCCTCTTAAAAAATGAATTGTCGCTAGCAGGCTCTAGTGTAAGAAACTAGTACATGAAACTGCATTATATATGTCATCCATCAATAAGAAACTGCTGGCGATGAAAGCAGCTTTCGGTGTATTTACATATTACCAGTCAATACAGATGGAATTTATGGCAGGAGCACGCGACGTAAGACATCATGCTAAAGGTCAGAGCAGTGGTTTCTCTCAGGAGGGTCCGGTCCATAAATCCCTCAGTCACGAGTCAAGCGCCATGTCCTGCTGCTCCACACAACACCCCTGTTGCGAAACGTGTGCTCTGTGGCCCCCTGCCCCCCTTTAGAGACCCTCATTATGAAACTATGTTAGGAAACCTTATTATAAAACCTCATTAGGGACTCCGCGGACCCCCAAAATCCCTGCCTGTGGGCGGAGTGATTGATCGGGCTGTAGCCAGGCCGGTGCCTCGTGGCACCACTTAGGTGCTCTGGAAAACGGGGAGCCATGTTTTGAAACTTGTAATGGACCCTGTTTGAGATGAATCTCCTCCTGTGGTACAACTCCCAGTAGGATCCCCCTGCACACACACACCTGATACACAAAAATAAGCTCACTAGTAAACAAGCATGCATCAATACAAAACAAAGTAGGTTTCAACCTTCCTGTGAATCCATACCCACCTAGCAGTCTTACTATGTGTGGTAGTGCAGGGAGTATTCTATGAATTAGACAAATGATTCTTTTTAGTGAGTCATACCCTCACACACACACACACACACACACACACACACACAAACACACACAAACACCCCCTGTGGGATACCTTTCCTCTCTATTCTTTGTGACAACAGTCAGTCCGTGGCCTTCATTTTTAGCTAAGGTGAAAGTTCAGCTCTTCAGAACAGGAGCTCATGTATATCAGTACTGCTGTGAATTCACACAGAGTTGTCAATTGATCGCAAATTATACAAGACACATTCTGCCAAAGTACATTTTGCATGTGTGGGAAATCTTCATGGGAACCCCTCAACAGACGCTCATGTTTCTGTCCAGCTCCGCCTCTGCCCGGCTGATTGCCTGCTCTGCGTGTGTATGATTGTACATGTTAACGTTTTATAGATTACTGCCAGTACAGGGAAGAGCATGTTCCCCCTCTGTTTTCACTGCCTCTCTGTGGGCATGTGTACTATACTGCTGGAGGCATTAAGAACAAAATGAACTACATGAGTATATGCAAACTCTGGCTAATCTCCAAACATTTGTGAAGCTTTAGAACAGAAAAGCTTTACTCTTGGAAGACCAGATGCTACTCACTCTGTTCCAAATTTGCCGCAGGGTTTCAGGATTTGAGTCGTGCAGGTTTGACTCCTGGGCTATGGTTGTAGTATGCTTGCTGAAAATAACCTGAACTACTTCAGTACATACCCAGCCATATGAATGGGTAACCTGCAAAATGTAAGTAACATAATAGAACGTAATGTAATGTATAGCAGTAGAAGAACCATGCTCATGCACTCTTTACAGCCTGCAGGGGGGCACAGCAGGGACCTAAAGCTGCAGTGTGTCTGTTCACGCCAACCCCAGCACCCCCCATCACCCCCCAGACCAGCAGAGCCTCATAGCTCCTACACACAGTCTTGTTAACACCAGCCCCTCCACGGTTGCCACTGCCACTTCTGGGAACTAATAAACATCGACCTTTCACCTCCCTCAGCCACTAAAACAGGAAGTGAATTTATGTAAGGAAGAGGGGAGGCGTAGGGTTTGTGTTTGGGCCGAGGGGCTGTTTTTGGAGAGACAAGCTAGTTTCAAAATTCTCATTCTCATAGCTTCATTAGGTAACACAACCCTTCCTCAGATAATGAAACACAAACTCAGATAACACAAGACTGCCTCAGATAACACAGCACCAATTCAATATACACAAGACGGCCTCAAGTAATTCAGCACTGTTTCAGGTAACACAAATCTGCCTTAGGTTACACATGATGGCCTCAGGTAATACAAGACTGCCTCAGGTAACACAAAATTACCCCAGGATGCACTGCATGGTCTTGCATAACACTAGACTGCCTCAGGTGCCACATCGCCACCTCAAATAACACGGCACAGACCGTGCCACACGGATAATGTGACTACGACAGAGGCCAGCGCTGAGGGTAACAACAGCTGTGTCTCCTGGCACCTGAAACCTGGACATCACAGTCTGGCTTTACTTTTGAAGCTTGATGCCCCCCTGCTGCAACTCAGAAGCATTTTCCTGCTGTGTTCACAGGAAACTGAACTGAGTGACCGATGACAAACCCCTCAGTTGGGCACAAACTCTATTAAACCTCTCACATGTGTGCAGGTCAGACACCGCAGTGCCCGTCTGGGGCATTTTCACACGCCATCTTCCAATGGCTGTTTTTCACAATTAGTCACCACTGTTGAAAGATCAAAGAGAGCCATCCATTCGCAGCCAAACCCACTGTGAAAAGGGACATTATGTCCAGTGGGTATTCTTTTTTTTTTTGGTTGATTGACGGGAGTCTGGGGTTTATTGTAATGAAACAACATCCTGCACACAATCCGAACCCTCCCTTCTTGCTGGGAGTTCGGCAGCACTGAGAGAGTCAGAGAGGTAGCAGAATGTGGCATGAGGTTTATAGGCAGTGAAGGCCTGGGGCTCTTTCATTATTAGTTATATCCTTTAAAGAATGTAGTCCCATTCACCATCTGGTATTACTAATGGCCCGCAGAGGGCTTTATTGAGACAGCCCCACTGACCGGGGCTTATTTAAATCATTAGAATCGCTTGTTTTTACAGCAGATGCTCTTATCCAGGGGGACTAACGTGTTCTCGGACCCGTGGCTCTGAGGTACAACAGTGGTCTCCCACCTGGGCTTTTAACTTACAAGCCTGAGGTCAGAGAGTATAGTGCCTAGCTAGCTGGCTGACCGCTATTCCACACTGCTGCTGTGACTGCTGTTCCACACTGCTGGTCTGACTGCTGCTCAACAGCGTTGTCCTCCACACTGATCCACACTATTGTACCTACTATGGCTCCACACTGCTGCTCTGACTTCTGCCCCACACTGCTGCTCTATCCACTGCACTAAGCCGCTGTTCTGACCTCTTGCTTCACACTGCTGTTCTGGCCATTGCTCCACACTGCAATCCTGACCACTGCTCCTCACAGCTGCCCTGACCACTTTGTATTGTATGGTGGTGAACATTTTAAATAGTTTAGATATCTGCAGATCCTATGTAAACTCCAAAGTAAAATATTTGGGACAAAATATAGACACAGTGGAGGAAATCAAACAGAGCAGGTTTGAATGAAACGACAGTGTCCCCACTCCATTAAAAATCGAGCAGAATCAGTCAGCCTGTCCTGGAGCATTTGGAGGCGTCTCCCAAGGAGGTTGCAGCTTGTTTGTCCTTATGGGCATGGTTGCTCATATAGAGCAAGGCTGAACTGTGCACACGAGCACCGCCAGTTGTTCTTCCACCACTGTTTTATTTGGAAAGCTTCACTGTAATAAATGCTCTACACAGACACATGTGGAGGCAATTTCAGGAGTGTGCTCATGACTGGCCCGTGCACGCGCCTGGCTCACACCCCAGCTTGCACCAGCGTAGCACGCACACTGCCCATGCTGTGGTTAATTATTGCAGCATGCAGTAATTAAGGAGATTTCCTGTCTGTAAAAGTTAGTGATTTCAATGCAAAATATGATCCAACGATTGGGCGGAACATAACTCAAAGCCCAAAAATATAAAATAATAATGCTGAAAGACACAAAGTGCTCTGTACTGTACGTCCCCTTTGATTAGTTGGTAACGGGTCACTGCAAACATACAAAATTGAACTCATTGTGGTTTTATTATTTTTTTATTCTTAAGTCCTTTATCCATTAGACAAAAATATTTATATACAAAATACATTCATTTTATTCAGTCATACCCAAACAATTTACAGTATAATACACATTTTTCTACATTTCAAAAAACAGAAAGAAAGACATAGCAGACATTGTAAACATTTTCCTTAATCCATTTTACAAACACAAGTCTTGGTGTGAAAGGAGACAATGAAGGAAATAATTATTCTGTAACTGACCGATTCACAGATAATTTCAAAATTCAAAATACAAATGACGCCCCAAAAAAAACAGAGATAAAATACAAGTAGGTTTTGTCAGATCTGAATGTAAACGTTTTAAATACAAAGTTGGAAATATTACACAATACATAGCTGAAAAAAGCCTAAGATTCACCTCATACAAAATAAAATAATATAAAAAGAAGACCCCTCTGATGCAGCTTGTAAACTGACATTCAGGAAAAAAAACACAATGCATCCTCTCACTCAGGCTCTTTATTCTGTTCTGAAGGGTATTTTTTTTACTTTGGTAAGCTGTTAGCTAGACTTCTTTTCCTAAGGTCAGATAATGCTGTATGAAATACCAGAAGATCCTTAAATGGGAAACGTTCACCCTTATAGTGAATAGACTCCAGTCTTTCTGTTTTTTTGCTGACGCTGTTGTTGGTATTGCTGAGTGTTCAGCTGTTACGTAGTTAGTTGATGTATTGAGCACCCCCGTGTGGTATAATTTCTGACACACCCCAGCCCACCACATTTCCCCGGCTGCCGCAGGACCCCTCCTGCTGAGCATTCTGGGAGATCTCCTCCGGTCCCAGCACGCGGTCCCACACATTGACCCCCGTCATCTTGCCGGCGAAGGCCAGCTTGGCGTCGAAGCCGCCGTCGAACCCGAAGCTGCAGCAGCCATTCTTCTCCTGGCCGAGCTGCATGGTGCCGCCGTCGGGCAGGGTGTGGCCCTCCGCCACCCCGGGCGAGCTGGCCACCTTCTGCCCGTTCACCCACAGCGCGGCCAGGCCCTCCTCTGAGCTCCAGGTGCCACAGAAGTGGCTCCACTTTCCGTCCTGCACCACGTCACTCGCCTCCACCAGGTGCGCCTCCCCGCCCACGGTGAAGAGCGCCGACTGGCCGCTCAGGACCAGCTGGATCTCAAAGGGGTTCTTCTTGGTGCCGTAGGAGAAGAGCACGGTCTTGTTGAGCGCCTCCCTCACCTTGGCCCACAGGCAGACCGTGAAGGTGCGCAGACCTAGCGGGGCGTCGGGGGTCACCGCCGCAAAGATCCGCCTGGATCGCATAGGGAACAGCAGAGCCATCTCACAGCCTGGTATGATAAGAAAGAAACAGAGAAAGTGGAAAAGGGTGGAGGAGAGAAAATAAGAAATGTAAGTAGAGGGGGTGAGAAAGAGAGGGAGCAGAAAGAGGGAGGAGTAGGCGGGACAGAGGGTCAGGAGAAAAGAGGGACATTTCAAGGTTAAAACTCATTGCACAACTTTTGGCAAGAGAAAGCAGCAGGCATTATTCAATCGAAATTGCAGTTAAAAGCATCCATAAATCTCAAGACCAACATTTTCTGGACTTTCCGTTTTTTCAACTTATGCATTCATTTCTCATCCTCTTTACCACTTTGCCAAACAACTCTTACAAAGTGTGGGAAGAAGTTGAAAGTTTATGGTTTTACATGCCATATTGCTCCTTATGCATGACACTACCCTCTGCGGTCTTATCCACCATTTTAGTTCTTGTTGAAAAAAATAAACAGTCCTTCAGACTTGTCTCCAGGGGTCATGCATATGGGTAGGGAGGTGATTTCTTTGACTATCACTTCCTGTCAGCATGGCTCCACTTTTTTAGTGGTATCAGTACAAGCACTACAGATTTGTGCAGGGGAGGATTTTTTTCTAGGTTGAAACACTTGGCGAGGTTCCACACATGGTCTAGTCAGCAGCAGAGTTCACTTCTACTCACAGTACATTCGATGTGACACACTGGACCTATAATGTGTTTTCTCAAAGGAGCTGTAACATTGTAATGATATGATAACATTTTCACAATGTTACAGGAACGTTGTGTTCATCTCTTCTACTGTGCCTGTTTCCCATCATGCAGGGAGGAAACCCCCCCCCCCCCCCCCAATTCCTGTGGTGTGGGTTACTGACAGTTAGACCTGCTGAGAGATGTGAGTCGGGACAGCTGTACAGTCTCGCCCAAGGTGTTGTGGGACATCACAGGGAAGCTGGGGGGGAGGGAGGGGGACAATGGGAGATCATACAGTAGATCATGGCCCTCTTCAAGTCTGAATCTCCCAAGGTGGCCGAAGATGGAGACAGAACTACTCTGCTTATCAGTCAGCTTTGGCAAGCAGATTCTCTTTTCCTACCAGACCCAAAATATTGACATTACATTTGTCTTAGATTTCCTCCCCTCAGGGATATAATCCCTCATGACACAAAGGGCCCCATCTGTTTTTCTTTATCGACAGCTTTGGTGTGGTCGCAGCACTTAACTGTAAATGATTATCCCTTCTTCTGTTTTTCATACGGAGAGACAGATTTACTGAACAGATAATACAGACAATATGGATGTTTGGAGATTAAATCATCTATACCTGATGGAGTCGAGAATATATCCGGCTTACTGACAGGGATCACTGCCTTGATGGAAACTGAAGAATTTTTTTTTTTCTTTTTTGGTAGAGCACATCCTAATAAGGCAGCATATGGAAACTTGGAAACTTGGAAATTGTGTATTATGCTGTGGCAATGGTGGGGGTGCATTTCATGGTGAGTTTCTCATTAAGCCCCCCAGATAAACCCTTGTCAGCAGTGCAGTTTGAACAGACAGGAAGTGGTACCTGCAGGCAGGAAGTGCTGCGCGGCTGACCTCAAGGAGAGGTCCAGCTGGACACGGGCCTTCTGGAGGTCTGCTGCCATGGCGGCGAGGCTCTTCTCCAATTGGCTGCCCTCAGCCTTGGTCACTTCCTGGACTGCTCCGGTGGAAGTGAAGCCCTTGGTCGCTGAGCCACTCAGACAGCTGCTCTCCAGTTTACCCAAGCGGGCGGCCTGGTTTCGGCTGGCGGCCAGGAGCTGCTGCATCATCGCATCCTGATGAGTCCGCTGCTCTACGCTGGCTTCCCTCTGCCGCTCAAAGGCCTGGGCCAGCTTCATGTCCATCTGCACGGCCAGCCGCCGGCCGGCGTTGTCCACGGCGCTGGCACAGCCCCCCGCGTAGTTGGCCACGAACTGCAGCATCTCTCCCCGCAGAGACTGCAGCTCCACCTTGATGATGTCGTCGGCGTACTGCAGCAGCATGTTCTCCTTCATCTGGGAGTTCTCCAGCATGGTGAAGAGTTTGTCCCACTTGGTGAACTCCGGCGTCTTGCAGGGACTCAGTGTGGGCCCCACTGCAGTGGGAGGGGGAGGGGGAGGTGGTGGAGGAGGAGGGGGAACAAACAGACTTCTTAGTGGGCAAATGGATAGATGGACAGATACAGACATGAAAATGTGGAAAGGCAGGAGTGGCTATAGAGAAAGGGTCTCGGTGCGTAGATGCATAGATAAGAAAAGGACGAGGTGCATAACTGAGTGAATGGTAGCTTGCTGCGTTGATGTGCTTGCTAAATAGATAGATTCTTAGAGATAGATAAAGATGCGTACAGGCAGATGGATCAGCCATCTCGGAGGATGGCTTTAGCATATGGATGAATAATGTGGATGAAAATATTGATGAAAAGTTGTACAACGCATGGATAAACTGTAAAGTGAAGAGAATGACATAAGGGTAATGTATATAATAAATATGTATAAAAATTAAATATTTAAACAGATAAACGCTCAGCGCTAACAGTAGATTCCGTGTGAGTTCTTGGCAGTTCTGAATGCTGTTTTGTGTGCAAAACACTTCTTTCCAGCTTTTAATGAAGCCCCCCCCATGCATCATGATTAATCATATTTAATCACATTAAAACTTGAACCTCAAGCAGTCTGTTTCTTTTTTCTCTGAAGGAATTTGAGCATTTTCCTCGACCTCCTGTTTTCTCCGCTGTTCTGTGCCCAAGCACATTGAATTGCTTCCCAAAGCAGCTCAAAAAGTAGTCCCAATTAGGTTTCATTTCTGGTGGTGGCAGCTCATTTCTTCTGCTTGACCACGATGGGTTATTAAATCCACGGCCACTACACCATCAACGGGACAGGTTACATAAACAAGACAGGAGAACGGAAAAAAGTGTAGAAGACGAAAATATTTGTTTTTTTTTTAACTTACCATCTTGTTGGTTGCTTTCTGGTTGGTCAGTCTCCTGTTGCTCGCCCTCAGCAATTTCATTGTAAAAGGGATCAGCGTAATTCACTTCGATCTCTTCCTCATAGGCTTGTGTCAGCTGCAAACAGGTAGAGCAGATGACACACACCAGGAGAACCCTCAGCAGAGGCATGGTGGTGTCTGTATGTGTGTCTGTCTCACTCTCTTTCTATCGCTCTCTCTCTCTGTTGAGCACGTTGCGTTTCAGCAGGCTGCGGTCCGTAGTCCTCCTTTTTAGTGCTGAGCAATCTTTTGGCTGCGTTCCTCGGTGTGGAGAGAGCACCAGCTGAAAGTGGACTGAGCTTGCACGGGGCTGCTCAGTCTATATAAACACAGCGCGCAGAGCAGGGAAGTCGGGGAGTGAGTAATGCTTCGTTGGAGGTAGCATGTGTGTTGTAATCAAATATAACTGCTGCTCCTGCAGGCTGGGGGGGGGGAGAGAGAGAGAGAGTGAAGATGGGGGGCAGGGGTGGGGGATGGGTTTAAAGAGAGAAGGAGACAGAACAAGAAAAATTTTGTCCCCCTCTGAGAGTATGTTTTGTGTGGGGGTGGACGAGACAGAAAAAGGGGCTACCAAAAGGGGATTATTTTTCCTTTTTTCATCTTCCTGACTGTGGGGGGAAGCGTAATGGCTTCCTCATGAGAAACCACCCCCCCCCTCGCCGTTCCTCCCAGGTTCTTGCTACCACTCTCTCATTTCTGGGATGTGGTGGCGTGGCACTGCCATGTGCCAGAGCCAGCAGGCGAAGGCCTGGTGACGGAAAGAAAGGTGACAGGGCAAACTGTCGGGGGGCCTGCATTTCAAAGCCTGCTCACTTAATTTGAAAGGTAAATGTAGCAGTGAAAGAGAGGAAGAAGCCCCAAATAGTAGTGTCGAGCCCAGATCTCCATCCACCAAACCCTCAACGAGTCAGGCTCTACTTTGGTTAGACAGTGATGATGAGACACCCTGTCTCTTCATCATTGTCTCTTTCTCTCTATGACACACTTCATAGCCATAGAGGAGATGTATATCACATGGATCAACATATTAGGTTGCTTTACCAGTGTTGGAAGGTGCCATTTTTAGATAGTGGCTGTTAAATGAACTATGCGTGCTCTTTTCAGTTTTGATAGTCCATGAGGTACAGTGTACTGAGCGAGAGCAGTTCAAAGCAAGTGAGAAGCAATACAGAAATGGGCCAGAATCACCACCATTCGCAAGTGCAGGAAATGAAGACTCATACCAGAAAAGCTAATCAGCATTTAGATTTTCTTTCTTTCAACATGGGTGCTCTTCAATAGCTCTGACTGTGTTTCTGGCATTTTCTACCTCACTTGGTGAGGCATCTTTAATGCTGTTCACTGCTGAAAGAGCTGCTCACTCAGTGAGTGAATGAGCGAGGGCTGCCATTTCTGGTGTTGCTTCCTCCAGTTGCAGCCAATAGAGGGGTAGTCCCTTTTTTCTGTATAAATGGATTCTGAACTACTTTGGCTTTTTTCCCAGTGTGGTGCTGCAGGGTCATATAAACACAAAAAGGGAAAATACGAGAACACAAGAATTTGACTTCTACATTTGACTTCTTTGTTTTATTCACAGCAACACTTCAGATATGTGCAACTATAATGGCAGTGTTTCCTCTGTAGACTCACAGTGACTGTCAAAATTTTGCAGAAACATTGCCAAAATGCCTCAGGCTGTTTGAGATGCCTGTACAGTACAACCCTTCAGAATGAGGCCTCCCTCTAGCGTCTACACTCTGAATTCCCGACTCAGCAATTTTGCTCCTCCAGGACGTTTTAAAATACAGTTGATGACACAGCCATATTGCACCAGAACCATTCTTTTTCAGCTAAAGGGGCTTTGCTGAGGGAAATGCCGTGGCTTGGCCGTGAAAAAATCTTCACAAAGGCTTGTAAAAACCTACAGGTCAGAATGTTCTTGCTCAAGTGCCCAAATTGCAGCAGGTTTCAGTTTTATTGGAAGTTCTGTACATTACATTATGATCGCTAAACCTTTTTTTCCCTCTTATCCAGAGCCCAGTTTACATGTTTTTGTGTTGTCCATTAATACAGCTGGAATTTCAGGTTACATGACCATGTTTTTACTGTGACCACATAAGTATGAGCATATTGGAAGACACCCACCCAAACAGTGCCCCATCTGGGACTCAAACCTGCCACCTCCTGGTGATAAGCATAGTTCCTGAGTCACTAAACTACACTCTTTAGAATTTAGAAAGTACTCTTTGATAAAAGATGGCATTCTCCACATTTATTAACACAAATATGTACAGTGTAAAAATACATGTTCAAATGGCTCTTGTTTGTTTCTGAAATGACTGTGTTTAAGGGTCTGGGTAATAGAACCTTGAGTGCATTTGTTGTCATCTTCCTTCCTATCTGGGCACTTCAGGCTTATGCAACATCCCAAGAATAAATGCAGCGTTCTCAGGGCAGGTCGTCAGTGGAGTTCTGTGTTTTACAGCCGACATCAGTAAAGCAGGCCCTGTGGGGGTCAGTCTCTCAGAACCAGTCTCAGTGTCAAAGTCAGTGTTATTTCAGGGGTCAGCCGGTAACCACTGAAGACCTATTTTAACATTTTCATAACCACACACTTCAAGAGGGGAAACTGCTGAGGGTTTTGTGTTGCGCTGTGCATGTCGTAGACTGGAGTGTATTGTATAATGTGATTTATTGTCGTTGTGTCTGTGAGAATGGGGCCGCACTGCTAATATCACTGTACATGTGTTCTCTTTGAAGTGCACACACCACCACTGGAGCACTTCACACAGCAATAAAGACTTTTTTCAGGATGTTGACAGGACAGACAGTTGTTAAATATGCTCACCATAGCCTATCCCTTAGGCCACTGTCCAAGGCATGGCTGAAGTTTACAATGCACAGTAACCATCCACATATCTCAGGAACAATGACAAAAACGCCAAGCCAAATATACGTGGAGTAAAACTCTTTTTGGCTATAGAGAGTCACTGCAAAACACCATACTCTCTATACAATGAATAATGTTCATCTCATGTTGCACACCACCAGCTGAGAGGTTGCACTCCTCCGGGGTTTGGTTAGCGTGGTCTTCATGTCTTCATCACATTCAGAGGTAGGGTTGCATGATAACAGGAGCGCTGTGGTGTGCTTTTAAGAACCGGTCTCTCAACAGGCACATGGAGTGAGTTGTGCAAATGAGGATGTTGTGCGGAGTCGTAAATCCAGGAATGAGCGTTTCTCTTCCCAGACCACTGGCTCCGTCCCTCTGCATTCCACCACTCAGACTAATAAATACTCTTCTCTGTCACCTTCTCAGAGACATGCACACTCATGTACACACACTCCGCTACTACACACACATATTCTCACACATGATTGTGTATATACACCCTTTTACCAAGTACTCGTACACACAGTATCAGTCAAAAGTGGAAGGGTTTTTCTTTCTTTTAACTATGGAATAGCACAAATGGAATAATGCAGTGACCAAAATCCAATCTTACATTTTAGATTTTTCAAAGTCGCCAAATAATTTTTTTTTGGAAAGAGATTCAGACATAAGAATCAACTTCACTATTTATATTTGTCTAAGAAACAAATTTCAAACATGTAAGCATAAGTCTTTAGAACAAAATGTCTTTGAATGCATGTTTCCCATTGTCTTAATCAGGTGTGTGCAAACTTTTGACTGATACTGTACACATACACACACACACGCACAACTATCATACATACATACCGAGACACTTTCTGTGTGCTTATCTCTCTTTCTGTCTCTCACACACACTGATCAACTGTACACATACACATACATATCCATACACCCGTAAGCATACACACACAAAGTCAAAACACCCTTCATGTCTAAACACGGGCAGGCAACCTTTTACCACGCACCACTCTCGGAGACAAACATGCGCACGTGTACTCACACGGAGACACCCTGCAGAAGGGTAGCTGGCCTCCGATGAATCAAGTATCTGTGCAGCATGTGTGTGTGTGCATGTGCAGAGGCAACTGAGCTCTGGTGACAACATCAAAGGGCTTTAATACTCCATTGACATGGTAACCTGCAGCGGCGCACTTTATTGGTTGTTTTGTTTGGTTTGCAGTGTTATTGCAGGAGGCGACAGGTCAACTGGTCAGGTCAGCCATTAGGGTTGTTGTGAGAGCAGGCTGTCGCCACGGCAGCAGTGAGACCCTGTGCCGCGCTGTCACCTCCTCTAGAACCTGCAAAAACCTTCTTGATGGGAGGGCCATGAGCAGGCAAAGGCCATGTTTCGATCAACTGAACTTAACTCTTAGCTCACTGTACAGCACACACCTTTTACCTCAGAGATGTCAACAGGACTCTTATTTGCGCATATTTCTTCCTATCTGATGTCTGCAGAAAGTGGAAGTATTCCCAATCCATTGGAGGTTTAGCTATGCCAATGGGTGAAATTGATGTAACTTCCAACAACTTTTGTGATGTCATTCAGAATGGGTCGGGAACTAGATGTACAGTTTGTGATCTTTTTGTTAAATAATTCATTCTACCAAATGAGGGAGAGAAGAAGATATAGTTGGGTACAAATAGTCCCATTTTCTGAGAAGCAATCCCCCTATAGAAAGTGGGGGATTGTTTCCAGATGAACAGCTATAGTTGTACACTACTGTAATGCATGCTGGGATATGCCAGCAGGGCTGGGGGTCTGCTTTCTGAACCCTGTTCTGGTCAGAGCAGAGCCCATGTGTCAGACAGATGACATGGCTTGACATTTAACAAAATAAATATATAAATAAAAAATAAAATAAAACAAAGGACAGCATAAAAACAACATCAACTAATGATTAAGAATGGAAAAAAGTTGTCATGTTGTTGTTAATTGCACACATAATGAATCGTTGCTCTTTCAGCAAGAGCGTCTCGAATGAAATCACATCCACATTTCACCAGCGAGTAGAAGCTTGCTGGAAAATGTTTGCGGCAGTCGTTGACATTTATTATGGTCTATGGTTTTATGTATGGGAAGATACAGCAAAAAGGGTTTATATATGAGAGACTGTCAGTTCCATCATGAGTAACACTAAACCTTAATGTCAATTTACAAACCTCAAGTCTATGTTAGGAGTTAATTAGTTAAGTGAGGTTTGTAGTGTCACTGTCTGTTAGCCGTTATTACTGTATTTCTTTGGCTAATGAAAATGGATGCAATGCTGTCAATATTCATGTGAAGATTGCAGACTTCTGGACTATGAGGAATGATGTGATGTTCACAGAGAGAAGAGAGGGTTTATTGGTCAGGCAGACTCAATAAAGATGATGCTTAGTTACATCAGATGGTTAAGTGCTAGTGTGAACCAGATATTGCAGCATTCCAGAGGTTTGAGATGCATTGATCATTCAAATCAAAATAATAGTCAAAATATGAATGTGTCCAAGAGCTGGGGTGATCATATCACAGTTGAAATCTTTGCTAATTCAAATTTAATAACTGCTAATATTGGTTATGCATTTTCTCATGCATTTTACGTAGCTGATAATTTGACATACTTTCTTTTTGTACAGCTGGATATTTAGCAATTACAATTATAAACCCACCTTAACCACTGCACCATATTGCTGACTGATAACAGTAATTCCTTGTGCTCAGTGCAGGAAGTCATTTTGGTTTGGATAGTGTTTTTGTTGTAACTCATCCTGCGGTCAGGTGTTTCTGTACCTTTGGTCTTGATGTTGGCTTTGCTTTTCCTTGTTTCCTTCCTGCAGGGAACCACATGCTCCTGCGGGTCCTGCCGTCCGTGTATAAGAAGCAGCCGGAAGCCATCCACCTCCACATTGGGGAACTGACGGCGATGATGCCCCAGCTGGAGCAGCCGGAGCAGCAGCACCTTCTCAGGCTGCTGCAGATGGTAGCCAAGCAACACCCCCTGGTGAGTGTCATGGCCTCTCAGGTGTGGCTGTGGTGCGGCAGTTTAAAAAACACGACCCGACAGGGAGCAGTCATTGGAAGTTCCCAGATATTGTGTTGTACACACAAGGCTAAGTCACGTCCCAAGGGGACGAGGGAAAGCCCTAATGAGTTATGTCATTCTTCCAGTTGGAGTGGCAATAAAGCTCTTCCCTGTAAATAATGACACACAGAAAACAAGCAGCCATTGTAATTGCTCTCTCATTCCAGTCTGACTATTCAATGCCGAGCCAAAAATAAATGGAGTCTTGAGTTTATTCGCTGAATCTTACAGGCGGTCTTTTTCATCCACTTGTGGTTTCACATTAAAAATCTCCAAAACCAGAATCAGGCATTATCATTTTTCACAAACATGCTATCTCAGTCTGCAGTATATTCAACAAAGAAACAGGGTAACCAATAGGTGTACAAGGTGACTAGTCTGGCACATTTCAAGCTCGGGTCATTAAAAAGCATCTCTACACCCAAAGAGATACTGTATGTCTATGTAACGCTCCCCTCCTAGAGAACTGGGCAAAAATGTTAAATGCAATAGAAACAGAGTGGCGTAATAGCTTCTCCCTCCTTTTAAATTAGCCTCTGAAAATACCTTGTAAACAGAAGAGCAGTTTAACTGACAGCCCTGTCATGGCACTGTGAAGTGGGATTATTGAATCAACAGAGAGCTGATGAGAGAGTCACAATGAAAGGGGGCGGTTTGGGCCTGGCCAATCAGAGCACAGTGGGCTCCGACCCAGGCCAGTCATGTTGTAGCGTGAGCTGCCCCTGGGGGACCGTGGTTGAAGGAAAAGTTCAGAGTGTGGTCTATGTGTGCTTTCTTTTTATTCTTCTTCTAAATTTCTCCTTTTTTTTGTTTCTCCATGAACCATCCAGTAGAGCTCTCAGATGTTCCTATAAAAAGCCCCCTGTACTGCAAAGCACGGCAGGCTTTCACTGTCAGCCCCTTTAACTCTTACCCCTTTCCTCTTCATCTGTCGCTTCCTTCTCTTTCTCTTCTTCTGCCTCTCTCAATGACTATTCCTACCCTTTCACCCACTCATGTGCCTTATTTTGAATTTCCTCTCTTCCTCTTCTTCTTCCTCCTCCCATATATTTACCTTCATCCCATGGGTCTCTTCTTAATTCTCAGCAGGGAGGTGGGTGGCATAATGTGTAGGGAATTGGACCTTCCTTTATGGTTGCTGGAGTCCTAGGTGTTGTGCTGCTGTTGTACCTTAAGATAAGTTATAACTTATAAGAAGTTAACAGCCCCATTAAATTTCCTCTGTTTGAATGAATAATGTAGTGACATGTAATAATGTAAAACATAAGCTGTGTAAGTTAGATAAGGATGTCTGTTAAACAAATAATATGATACCCTCCTGCAGGTGTTAAGCTCTCTGGTGCCCTCTTTGGTGGGGTACCTCAGTGACCCTGTGCTCAATGACTCAGTGCTAACGGTGTTGGTGGACGTATCCCTGGCCAGCCCAGCCTCTCTGTCCTCCTTCCTTCCCACGCTAAGAGGTATCGGACAGCAGTTTCCTGCTCTCCTGGGCCACGTCGCCAAGATCCATGGAGCTGTGGGACTGACCAATGAGGTGAGTAACTCACTGCCCTTGATACCCAATCACCCGACTCCCCCCACCTCCCTTCAGGATGTTGTACTGCACCCAGTGCTACTGAGATCCATCCATCAGTGCATCTACTGCTACTCTGTGGCCTAAGAGGATGTTGTTACTTTATGTCATTTATCATTAGTGTTTACATTTGTGTAAGACACAATGTCTGCCCTGTTTTGTTCCCTAAATTGATTTATTGTGGTATATCTTATGAACAAGGACTGCAGATATCATGACAGGATGCCATATAACATACAAAGACTTTTTAACAAGGCGCTCCATTTTGTTTCCCCTTGTACCTATTCTTCACTTTCCCCCTGTCTCCCTTGTTTTTCCTTTCTCTGCCTCTCCGGCTATCTCGTCACTCCTCCTCCCCCTTTCTTTCCTTCACCTCTTCTCCCTCTCTGCCGCTCTCCCTTTCTCCCCTGCGCTGCTCTCTTCTGTCCTTCTTTTTCCATCTCTTTCCCTCCCTCCCTCAAACACTATGTTTCGCTCTTCCTTTCTCTCCCGCTCTTTCTCCCCTCTCCTGTCTTCCCCATAGAGCTCTGTTGCTAGCACTCTATAGTCAGTCCATCCATGTGGTGGTGCTGATATAGATTCCCTGAGCTGCCATTCACAGAAGGAGTAAGAAAGGACTGTTTGGGCCAGACCCAGTCACCCCTCTTAGGCCCTCTCACCCTGCCAGCCAATTAGAACATCACTGAAACACTTAACTCAGTGGGCTCACCCTTTGTTCTTATCCCCTGGTGCTATGCCACATTAGGCCCCTCTCTTTCTCTGCTTTCTTCACTTTGCCCTACCAAGACGTCTCCCTCACCCAGCAAGCCTGGCTTTTGGAGGCAACCTAACAGAAACTGGAAGGAGCCCAACCTACTCTTGTATCGCTTTGTTTGTCCTACATCTGCATTCGTTTGCTTTGGCCTACTAAGGCACTTATGCATAGAAACAAACCTAATGGCTGAAATATGTAGAAACATATGCTGTAAACTGGAGTGAGCTTAGGTTTTATTTCAGAGAAAGGCAATAAATAGTATGTCATGCTCCATGAACAGGATATAAATCAAAGGGTAGTGATTTGAACATACTTAGGTTGAAATAGTAAAGCAAGGATCACAACCAGAATTATCTTCTATGATTTATTAAAGCAGAAACATATAAATATTAGAAGATTAAAAACAAAAAACAAGTGCGTAACTGAATGAAGCTTTTGTGTATGAAGCTGTATCAGGAAGAAATTAGACAATTTGATAGTTGCCCAAATATTCAGGGAACTGCTCCACGCAAAAAGAAGCGTATCATATTCTTCGTTCATGTGTGCCATTTATGGGACTGGAATGGCTAGTTAAAGTTAGGAAGACACTGCGTGCCAATTCAAAATGCCGAGTGAAGATTTTCCGGATTCAGTGGGAATTAGGAAAAACAGGAAAAGAAACAGGGGAAAAAATAGCTGCTTTAGTTTTAAAATGCTTGCAATCGTGCTCAGGCTGTTTTGTTTGCTCCGAAATGGTCAACACACGCTATAAGTGGGTTCCATGGCACCAGCAAGGCTCGGATCAGAATCTTGGGGTGATTGGAAGTGACGGGCCAAATCGCTCAACCCGACGGGGGGCAAACCACATTTTGCGGGTCCTTGTTTGTCCTCATCACGGCAGGCCTTGTTTCTTGTTTTGTTTCATTGTTCTTGCAAATTATTTTGATGAGTGTAGCTGAGATGTGTGCTGGGGCATTGTAAATCCAGTTTTGCTGCCTGCAAGTTGCTCCAACTTTGGAGACAAATGAGGGGGTTTGTCAACTGGATACGAATATCTAATTCTTGCTATCTTTTGGCGAAGACTTTAGTAAATCTGGTTTTTTCCCTCTGTATGTGGTGGAAGGACACAGTTTTTTTCATTTGGTTGATTACAGTGGCTGGACAGCTTCATATGAAGGACGGAAGTTGCGGAACAAAGTTGGGATCCTCAAGGGCAGTCTGTCATGAGTCCCTCCATGTCTAAAACATCATGGCATATGGGAACATGAAATTAAATTTCATTTAAAATATCAAACATACTGAACTTTATACTGATTGTATAAAACATACTGAATTTTACAGAACAGATCCATCAAGCTTTACAGAGCAGGTCCATCAAGTCACATAATTATGCGCTGTTTTTTCGATGGACTCAAAACACGGCACAGTTTTTGTTTAGCATGGGTCAGCTGAGTTACTAAGATGGACCTCAATGAAATATCAGTGGAAATTTAGAAGCACCATATTTCAGACCCTTTTGAGAGGCTGCATTTGATGAGCAAATGATTTTACTAAGTGATCAAATAACCACCCATCAGTGGAGCCTCTGGCCACCGTAATGAATTGCCTTGAACCTCAGCTTTTGTTTCTTTTAACATTTGCTGCGAAAAAGTGCGTAGAATGAAATTACAGTCCCACTTACATAGAAAGCTGATAACGTTAGTGAAATGTAAACTGAGGTCCCTGCAATCGCAGAATCCATATGTACAGATGCCAGGGTCTTCCATTCTATTTGGCGTTATTCGTGTCTTTAGGAAAGGACACAGACATGTGAAGGAGGGTCTTAGAACTAAATGACCAATTATCTGTTTAATCAAATTACAATGCTTCTCAAATTACTTCCCGTTATAGGGTCCCCTTGAAAACTATTAAATGAATAAATAAAACCATATGTTGCTGCAGAAAAAAATCGTTATATGTAAAGTGGCTGTTAAGATGTTGTGATTGGCCCAACACTAAAATGGCTTGAGACCAGAAAATACATGTCTATTCGTTCAACACTTAATAATTAAAAAGTTATACAAACTCACGTGACAGGTTTTACAGCCTCATTTCATAAACACGCAGTACTATGTGTACCCCCATGATTTTTTTGCCCTTCTCAGTATTTATTTTCAGATGTCTCTCTGAGTTTTATGTTGTTAAGGGATTATTTTCACTTAAAACCTAGAGTGAGGGTACGTTCTATAGTCAAGTTTAAATGTTTTGATCTTCCTGAGCAATGTTAAAACAGACAGCTGTGAAGTCTTTGACCAGGATATACCACAACACTTCGAAAAGTTTGTCTGTTCAAGTCTGTTTGAGGACATAATGCATACACACAGGGAGTAACCACTTTGTGATGAAGGGAAATATCCTGGCTATGTCAGGGGTGATGCGCTGTCGGAAAAACAAGGGAGACGAATGGCGAATTTATGAAATAGACATCTGGCAGAGGAAGGGCAATCTGGGAAGAATGTTTGGGGAACAATAGAGGTACAGATCCCAGATGGAGGAGGTAGAGTGATGTGTGTGTGTGTGTCTGTGTGTGTGTGTGTATGTGCGTGCGTCTGCAGGGTGGGGGGTCCTCTGGGGGGCGGGGAAGGATGCCAAGCATAAAGGGCACTCCGTACCGCACACCAGTTCCTCTGGAGAATTTTATAGAGGCATCTCTCAGAACATTTGTTATTATTTCCTGATCCTATCAGAATGATGAAATGCAGGGTTCTGTAGCGTGACAGAGGGCAGTTGGTTGGGTGAAAGACGCCAGGAAGGGGAGTGGGTGGGTGGGTAGTGGGGCATTAGTGCTGGCTGCCTTTGGGAGAAGACCGGTTACAGCTGGCCTGGTGATACAGTCAGTGAAAGGGCTCCACTCTGCCTCCGTTTGAGCAGCAGGCTGCTGACATGCCGAAATACACGTTCACAGTACTTTCAGTTCTTTCAGTTATCCATATGGGCTACCTGTGTCAGGTACGCTCTGTCAATTTATCCTACCTTTTACATTAAAGCTGTGTTTCCTCCCCCCATCAGATGGTTACAGCACACAGTACTACTACAGTTGGACAGCAGATGTTTAGGCAACAGTGAGTAATGGTGAAACAGAGGGTTGCAGGTTCAAGCCCCAGGCAGGAAGGGTTTTCAATTGCTTCAGTTAATACCCAGCTGCAAATATGAGAAATGTAAGGATCAGTTTTACCCCAGGCAAGGGGGGTCCGCCAAGCCAAAGTCATGTGATGACTAACAGTGTCTGTACCTCTGAATCATTAATAGTCATTTGAAATGTGTTTGGTTTATTCTTTAACAACATCTCGGCCTTTTAAATCTAGCAGAGTATTTCCTGCTAATTTTTCATTTTAGATATAATTCGAGCGTGACACACTTCCTTTCACTTTCCTATAGTCATCGTCATAATGTAATCATAAACAGGCCCATTGCAGTGGTTATTATTAAGGCCCCCACCCCCAATAAAGCCAGCCTTGTCCATCATTGGGAGTGGAACACACCAGTTTTTAGCCAGCTTGTCTTGGGATGCCTGCCTCTGGGGTACTGCCTATTAGAAGGGTTAGTTGGAACACTGAGCAATTGGGCAATATTGTTTATTCTTTGGCAGTAATGTATTATTCGGCCGGCCAGATACCCTGGAAAAGAGAGAGGAGAGGGTGAGAGAGAAAGAGCATGATAGAGAGAGAGAGAGAGATTTTAATATGTCACATATCCAAGCTCGGTGGGGTGGTGGAGTGCGGATCAAAGTTCAGCACACAGCAGCGCTTAGTTGGTCAGTTGGTTCATGGGCTGGGTGCTTGTCAATGTGAGAGGTGGTCAGGGCATCAGACTGGAGACAATATGGTGTTGATTTCAAATCCTGATGTCATTTTATAACTTAGCATGGTATCCTTCTGAGTTGTTCCACTGAGTATCAGTTGTGTGAATGGGCAATAGATCAAATGTAGCATGCGCAGTGCAGTTCTGCCTGCATAGGGGCATCGGCTGTCTGTTTTCTTATTTTTTTTAAGAAAATCACTTTACATGGTCATATAAAGCTCTGTTTTGGTTTCATCAAGTCAGAAAAATACAATGAAAATAAATCAAACAGGACAGAAGTCTTGTTTTCAGCACAAAAAAACACATCTCCAGCTGTAAGGTCATTTTCACTTACTGGTTGAACAGTCAAAGTCTTGCTAGGCAGCTTTAAATCTCTGTGGTTGAGCAAGTAATGCACAAATGGGCAGTATTCTTTTTGTCTAACCAAACAGTCAAGGGTGTTAAGATGCTAAGAGAATAAGGGTTTGCAATATTCCCTCTCTGTGGTTGAATGCTTAAAGTCTGTCCAGGCAATTTATTTTTGAATTGAGGCTGGGGAGTTCTGAGCTAGCAGGAGTTTAATGGAGCCTTTTGCACTTTAAATTGCACAGCTTTCTCTGGTGTCTAAATGATCTCGCAGTGTGCTGGAACTGGAAGCACAGTTTTGGATGGATGTTTCGGGGATGTTCAAGGAAAATGCAAGAATGGTTGGAGGAATGTAGGCGGGACAGTGGTGCAAATGTTCCTTAGATGTTGTGAGGATGTTACAGGAACGTTTTGAGGGAAGTTGAGGACATATCCGATGGGGGCATGGGGCATTGTGGGGATGTTTCAGGAGTGTTAATGAGCTGACAGAATGTTACAGGGATGTTGTGACCATCTTCTGTGTATTTCGGCGTATAATGCTGAAATTTAGCATGTATGTATATGTAGGGGCTGTTGTGGATGCAGTAGAGATTTTGTTCGGTGGACATGGTGTGTAGTACTATATAAGTGTTGCTGGGGTGGTAGAAGAATGCCTCTCTCCAGTGTTCCAGGGTAAGAATGACACAAGCGCTTGCTAGGTAGAATCCTGACAGGAGCAGAAACTATTCAGTGGTGACATAAATGATGAGTCTCAGTTGGCACAGATGACTCCATTAAAGGAGCTCTCTGGAACTGAGTGTGTATGTGATAAATAATTCCAGATGTTACTCTGTCTCTATCTCTCTGTCCCTTTTAAGTCTTTACATGTAAGCTACTCGCTGGGGAAACAATGGCAAACACTTATAAAGATGTCACATGTGCATACTGCTAACACTTTGACACTTACCAGAATAGAGTCAGGGGGTATTTCCAGTCTGTTAGGGTGGTCAGCCACGTGCCGGGTTGGTTTCAATCACCCTCACGGCTGGCATTCCAGTACTGTGTGTGTGTCTGTGTGTGTATGAGTGTGTGTGTGTGTGTATTGTGGGGGGTAGGGGGGGGCACGTGATAGTGAAAGTAGAGCCTGTTTTTCTTCAACCTCTGACCCTTTACGTCAAGCGTGGAGTGGGATTAGGCTGGAGGCTCCTATTAGAAGCGGTTAACCTCCCTGCTCCTGACAGCACCATGAGGGGATAATGTATTACACTGATGTGTCAAACACAAAATATGATTAAAGGAGAAACAGTGATGCACACACTCAGTGCACCAGGGCAGTGCTGTTTTTTCTGAACTTGATGGTGGTGGTTTTTCATTCATAAAATTTAGAACAAATATTTGCGGTTTCCCAGGAAACATTTTGTACTGGTCATGACAGGGACATTGAGGGGAGTAGAAGATGTGCCAACACATTGTGAGTAAGTGGGAAACAGATAAATATCCTGAAGTAAAACTAGCCATTTAAAATTGATTAACAAAAACAGATGAATATATTTTTTTCTTTGAATCAGGCGTCCCTCTCCTTGCTCCATAGCTAAATCTACTGTGTTTTCTTCACGCTTCCTTTTTAGGTCCGGCCCTGGGGCTGTCTCCTAGTGCAGATCTATAGGTGTTTTTGTAATGTTAATATTCTCAGTCACCTGGTGTATTGTCAGTCAGGCTGTGACATGGATGTGACCTCCATGCTCCCTGTCACCATGGTCCTGTTGAGCTGGCCATGCTCTGACATAAACCTCTCAGTCTTTAACTTCCTATGTGCTGTTTGGGTGTGACCTCCATGAACCCTGACCCTTGACCCCCTGTCCTTCATCTTGTCTGTTTTTTCTCTTTTTTACTTTATTTAGCTTCACAGCAGACGCCCTTTTCCAGATGGTGCACAGTTTACACTTTACATTTTATGTTTCATGTCTCTGTAGCTGCACTGCATTTTCAGATCCAAATGCTGTAGCGATAGGTTGAATTTTGGTGTCCTGACCACTGCTACACACTGTTGTCTCAAGCACTCCTCCACACTGCTATCCTGACCACTGCTCCATACTACTTTTCTGACCACTGCCCCACACAGCTATTCTGACCATTGCTCCACTCTGCTGTTCTGACTGCTGCTGCATACTGTTGTCCTTACCCTGGTTGTTGGCCTGACTCTGTCCTGCTCCCTTACCTCCCTCAGGAGCAGGCCCACAGTTCTCTGGTCTATCTGGTGTCCCTGCTGGCCAGCATGGAACACAGCATCCACCACACCCTGCTGCTGGAAATCCGAGGGCTGACTGACCGCTTCTCCTCCATCCTGGGGGGATGCGGGAAGGACATCTACCGCATGAGCAACAGCTTCACTGCCATTGCCCGTCTGCTGGGCCGCCGCTTGGAAGCTGACTCTACCACAGCTAGGTACTGTACACATGTCACAGGGTGTCTCCAGTATGTATGCCAGGAAAGCTGCATGTGTGTGTGTGTGAGTGTGTGTATGTTCTTGTGTTTGTGTGCAGTGAGCAAGACACAAGTGTATGTGTTGCATGTCCTTTTCCACCCAAGTTCATTAATGTCCAGCACATTTCGGTCAGTTTTTGCCTAACTCAGAGGGTAATGTTTCCAGGTAAATTACCTGTTTTTCTCTCCCTGTCTCATATTAATCTGTTCTGTTTTTGTTCCATACTATGCTGCATAATATGTATGTCAAAGTCTCCTTTTAACTGCATGCACCATTTGTTTTGTCACTACCTGAGTTTTATCACTAAGGAGTAACTACTGTTTGCAAATCTCGCAAACAAATCTTTCCTTATTACAGCCAAAGTGGTATAAAACACAAAAAGGGTGACTAATTTTATTTTATTCTTCCCAATCAATCTCTGTGAATCAGAAACAGAGGCTCATAAAAAGTGAAAATACAACAAGAAACAACACAGAGATACTTGTCAAAGGCATGGGTTTGTTGACAGTTGCTCAGCTGGCTTGATTTTTGGAAAAACAGTCACCCACTCAGTGCCTGCTTGACTGGAACATTTTGTCCACTGACCATCCAAAATCTTTGCTTGGGGTCTCTGTGGAGAAAAAAAGACGAAGGAGAAATGCTGTTACAAGATTTCTCGAAAAAAATAAAAAACAGAGAAACAGAGGTGATGTTGTTTGAGTAAGTACCCTTGTACTGGCTTCACTCTAGGGGCGAGACTCTGTTGAAATATGTTCAGTGAAGCGGGCCGAGTTGGTCTCCCTGGTCTGATTTGTCTCTCGTTGCACACGGCGGTTTCTCCATTGTTCCCACGTGTTGCATTCCTTCCCAGCGCCAGCGTGCCTGTGCTTTACCATACCTGTGCTCCGGTGTGCCAGTGTGTTTGTGACCCTGTTTTCCTGTGTGTGGCTGTGCTCCTCTGTATGTGTGCCTGCACCTCGGTGTGGCTGTGCTTGTCTCTTGTATATTCCTGTCTCCTTCCTGCCTCTGTGCTGGTGTATTCCTGGGTTCCTGTGCTGTGTTCTCTGCTGTACTTGTCTGCCTGTTCTCCTGTGTGCTTGCTCTCTTGTGTGCACCTGTGCTCCAGGACTCTCTCAGAGATAGAAACACTTCCTCATTGGACATTGGAGGATAAGAGAGAAAGGAGGGAAAATGGCTACCTTTCTGCTGTGTAGGGATGTACAGCAGGACAAAGGTCAAAGCATGGTGAAACTTTGTTCTTTATTGTAATTACAATACTGGGCTCTGAACCCTGGTAGAAGAAATGATCCACCC
This sequence comes from Megalops cyprinoides, assembly GCF_013368585.1. Lineage (NCBI taxonomy): Eukaryota > Metazoa > Chordata > Actinopteri > Elopiformes > Megalopidae > Megalops > Megalops cyprinoides. Next base: position 20,654,908 of record NC_050591.1, read on the forward strand.
AAAGACCCAAATACAACAATGAAAGGAGGAACAAGCAAGTCCCCAATGGCTGAGAAATTGTGTGTGTGCCTTGTGTCTCTGTGTACACAATCAGGGCGGAGCATGAAATGGAACAGTGTCCCAAGCCCTGCGATCTTGAGCCGGGCGCGGGTGACGCGGACGAGAACGAGAAGCTGCAGGTGAAGATCCAGGCATTTGAGGAGAAGATGGGCGGAGAGGGGGAGAGCGAGAGAGAGGGCGAGGGTGGGCCGCAGCGTCGATACAGCCTGGGCCAGGCCGCCCGAGAGGAGCGCCGGGAAATGAGATTCAACAGGTGCATCAGTCAGTCCTCACTCATTTGTATGGTCAATTACATGGGTAATCCTCCATGTAGCCCCCATCCTCTGGTAACAAATTGTTTCACTCATACAAAAGCAGAAATTTCCCACACCTAATTTTCACACCTTAGTGTTTATGGATGGAATTTTCCTTCTTGAGTAATTCTACAAACAGCTGCTACCCCTTGCATAGGAAACAGAGCCTTGTTCTCACCATCACATGCCATAATCACCAGCAGGGGGCACCATTGTGACCCAGCCTTAGTAAACAGACATTGCCTGCTCACTTGTGTGAGAAAGTAGATGAACAGACCCTTGACCGTGGTCATTGCCTCCCCAGGTCAAAAAGCCTGGCCCTGCATGCTGTTCGCTCCCGCTCCATCAACTCAGAAAATGGCCAGGATGGCGAAGCGGGGGAGTTGAATCCAGATACGCTCCTGTTTGAGGGGTCACCCAGCCCAGAGAATGGAGTGCTCACAGACGGAACCAGTGTCACGGCAGAGGAGACTGCCCAGGAGGGCCCTGTCCCTCCCAGCAAGCCCCATGCCCCCACAGAAATGCCCCAGGACCCCTGCCTGGATGAACAGGGACAGACAGACAGGGGCAGCCTGCAGGAAAGGGACAGACTGTGGGTCCACCTGAGGGACAATGAGGAGAAGATTAGAGCCTTCTGTGCTGACATCATCAAACGCATTCCTGTGCCAGAGCAATGTGTTGTTGAAGGTAACATCTCCGATTTGTATCTGCATTGTCACCAGCTCAACCCAATCAGCATTCATTGTATCTAATTAATATTCACTCTTCATATTATCAAAACTGAGCATCCATCTGATCAATATTCATTACATTGCATAAGTGTTAATTAGCTATTGCTCTTATCCAGAGCAGCTTACGTAGGTGAAAATTTTTAACCGTTACCCATTTATTCAGCTGGGTATTAGCTGAGGCAGTCCCAAGGGTACAGCAGCAGTGCCCCAGCAGGGAATTGAACCGTTTGCTTTTTGAACCAGCAACCTTTTGGTTATAAGCCCTGCTCCTTACCGCTATGCTATATTGCCGCAACATTCACTCTTCATATTGTCATAATTGAACATCTGTCTGATCAATATGCAACCATCGTTTGACCTTACTCTGTGTGTGATTATTATATCCATCTAAAGAACATTCAGTTTCCATTTGATCAATGTTCAACTTTGATTTGCTCAGTATGCAGTTTAAAGTTGATCAAAGCTGTCATGCAGCATGTATGTAATTCGGCGTAGTTCATTTTTACTAAATCTGTGTAACTGGAAGTATGTTCTGCGTTCCAACGGAGTACATACTGCACCAGAGCCTGACAGCAAGAGAATCAGAGTCGCAGCATGCTCTGCTACGGTGGATTGCATGTAACTGGAATATCAATCAGATTACATCATTGCTTCAGTTTGACTCTATAGCCTTTAGTCAGGGGTTTAAAGTGTGATTTACGTCAGTAAAAAGGAGGGGTTTTTTTATTTTACAGTTCAGTGACATGGTAATGATTAATGCCATTTCCTCCTACCCCGTACACCTAATATGTTAGCACATTTCAGGAGCTGTGTGAAGAATGACTTTTAAACATCTGGGCAGGATCAAACGTTTCAACCCCGCCCCCTCCATTCCCACATCCCAGGCTGCAGCAGTTAAGATTACTGGATTGCAGTAGATCTGTGTACTCATAATTATTTTAATTAAAAAAAATGGTCTGTCAAAAAAGTAAGAGCTTATCATTGATGTCTGGAGTAAGTTTATTGTCGAAAGTTGAGCGGCTGCCAAATTCTGCCATTGTTATAGATCAGGATATAGTACCGTATGTAATCGTTGTGCAATACTTGTGATATACAGTGTTGCACATGTCTGCATATAGGGCCAACAATAATGCTGAATATCCACATTAAAAAAGTTTCATTGCATATTCAGCGTAAAGCTTTCCACAGAGTCACTTTAAATTGAAAACATCTGGAGTTGGAAATATTTAGACTGTTCCTTTTTTTTGGGGTGGGGGGTGGGGGGGGTGTCAGGAGTGGGAAGGGGTTTAGTGGACCTCAAGAAAACTAGGCCACTAAGAGGCCTTATTGGGAGCTTGGCTGCCCTTGAAGTCCAGTAAATTAGATAAACACCAGCTGGGCATTGCCATGGAAATGAGCATCATCCAGGGCGAACAGGAGGTGGGTTGAGGTGCCCTGGTATGGGTCTCTCCTCTCTCGTTTACTACACTTTCATTGTCCACACTCGAGTCTAGGGTCCACGAATATAAACACACACGGTCAAGGACCAGCAGAGTCCACAATGGACCTTGACCACCTCTGCACCCCCATGACCCCATGCATCGTGGGGAGTATGAATAGGAAGTGTGCTAATACCCACACTTCTGATGCTTAATTGGAACCATGTGGGGGTGTCATGTTTCTGCGCTGCACCCCACCGCCTCCCCGCTACCTCCCCAGACAATACTTCTCCAGGCTTTGGGCTTTTAAACCTGCAGCTCTTTCTGATATCATAGTGCAGCACAAACCTCCAGCGTCACCACCAGAGATTTTTTAACCATACACAGGGGAGGATCTCAGACAAGACCGCGGTGTGGAGTGGTGGGTAGAGCACTGGAGCCAAGAGTCATGGGCAGTATTGCGGAGTAGTGTTCAAAGGATTTGAGTGCAGACGTAAAGGGTGTAGTTAGTATTATGGAGTAGTGGTGAAGTCGTATGATTCTAGACCTGAGGAGTGTGAGTGTAATGTCATGAGTGGGATAAAACTGTTGTTCCCCTCATGCCTGAGGTAAAAGCTCATTACAGCAGGGCAAAAAATGTGTGTGCGTGAATGTATCACAGAAGATATGAGTTTCTGAGACATGAGCCAATGAAAGGTCCTCAATCTGACTGATGGACTTGCCACCTAACCACACAGATTGCCATGCTAAAATCTCCGAGGCGGTTCAGAGGTGACATCATAGTTATTGACAGCTCTGCTGGTGGGGAAAAATGGAGGATGCCGTATAGCTGTTAGAGGTGGGGTGGTCGGCGACTGCGAGAAGGTGTAGCTCCATCTCCACCCCAGCTATCCAGAGTTCACACTGAGAGAAACCACAAACACTGGAGTCTCTGGCATGGTGAGATTTAACGCACAGAACACCGTCATGTTCCCCCTGAGAAAACAAACCAGCAAAACACCATGTTAGAGGAATAAGAGGGATAACTTAATACATCCTGCCACCTGGGCTGCGGCAGGGTCTTTCACGTGACAGAGCAGTGATAAGGTAAAGATTCATTGTGACATTAAAACCATAAATCATAGATTTAAGATGTAATTTCTGTCAGTAAAAAAAATAATTGCACGCCCCACAGCACCTATATGCAGAATAAGCACCTTTCAGGAGCCATATGAATAATTAGCAGTAAAAATCTGCAGCTCAGAGGAAGCTTCCTTTCACCTTGCCACAGATCGTAGTCATTCTCTACTGGATGACCTACAACCTTGTGCTTTATTTTGAGAGAGGACTGCGTATCAGAGATGGTAAGCGTAGACTATACAGACAGACAGTAAGGGCAGAGCTTCTGTGACGTGTATGCCATGCCATGACGTCTTTCTGGCATATTAAGTGGATTCGTTTGTCTCAGAGGAAACACACTGGCAGAGCTTAGCAGTTTTTTTCTATGTCTAAAGCAATGTAATCTCAGAAGATGGTCTGAACACAGGTCTGTTTGGTGTTTCTTTCTTTTGAGAAGGCTACCGTGGAGCAGTCAGCCATGTGACATCTGAGTACCATCAGCCTAATACTGAACACACACAGACACGCAAAACAGAACCGTACACACACACAGACACATACACATATACGAACATGGATACACTCCACACGCACCCTATGAAAAAAAGCAGGCCCGTTTAAAAGCTGCCAGGGGAGCAGTTTCCCTCATGTTTTGGCAGTTTGGGAGAGGAAAGTGTGTCAAAGGCAAAGCTGCTTCTGCGGGGGCCTGACTGTGGGGCTCAGTGGAGCGCCAGCCACTCTGCCGCGCTCGTTCAAAGCTGGAGGTGCGTCATTCGGCCGCAGCTCCCAATCACAGCTCCGGGGGCGCAGTCACCAGGGTCCCCTCACGCCCTCCTTGTGCAAACAGCTCTAGGACGACCATATTGGCTGTGAAAAGTGCTCCCCTGTTGCCGATTCCCTTTCGAAACATAGCCTTGCAATGTCACTACAACTCAGTTAGAAGGTCAAGTGCTTGCTGGGTAGAGAGTATGTGCGATATTTATGACTGTGGTGTATGACTGTGGCATGATCATTACAATGAATTATGCATGTGTTTGGCAGAAAAGGGTATTATGTAAAAATGCCCATATCTGTACACATTGCGTATTACATCTGTTTTTTTAATTAAGGATATTGACAACAGATTAAAGCCCAATATAAGGGTAAACAAACTATTTTTCTGATTCTGAATGCTTACAATAACATTACTTTGTTAAGCAGACACAGTTATACATGGCAACTTATATTGCTTACATTATTACATATTCTGTAGTCACACAGCTGATAATTTACAGGAGACAGTGAGGCTAAGCACTTAACTTAAGGGAACAAGGTCAGTACCCTATCCTAGGTACAAGCCCAGCGCTGTAACCATAACTCGATACTGCCACTCATGTTATTATACTTTATACCTGCACCAGTGAGTTGATGATTGAAAAATTGGTGTTAAAAGATCTTGACCCCCCCAGGCACAGAGTCCAGTGCTGTACCCACCTCTTCAATACGCCAACAGGCCTACAAACATATGAATAAGTAGTTGTTGGGGGATGTAAATAATGTTGGTGGGATTTAAGAGCGCTCTCTTCCTACCTGCCTGTCGTCCAGACTCCAGCCGGGGGTGTGTGGTCAAGCTATCCTTCTCCTGCCCTCTGAAGGGGCATTACTGCCTCTACGGCAAGTCCAGCTTTCAGCTCAGCAGCCGCCAGCCACACCTCTGGATACACATCATGTTGCTCTCCCAACAGGTGAGTTTTCACAATCAAGGTTTAGTGACAACACAGTTCTAGAACTCTCCTGACTGATGCTCAGTGAAAATGAGATTCTAGAGCATGTTGAAATGAGACACAGTGATGATGAGGCTCTAGAAAGCTGAGCAGATGGTGGCAGGCAAGCAGCAATGAGACTACATTGAGCCAAGTCTTCTGAATCTTCAAACAGCTTAGCATCTCCTGTCCTCACATGGCAGATGGACTCACTCATTAATATTTCCATTCATTTTTTTTTATTGTCTGGAAAAACATCAGTCCCCCTGAACATCTGACCTCCCTCAGTAGTTGTGTATGGCTAGTATTATGGTGGTCTCTGTTAGTTTACTAGTGAGAAGGCCATTTACTATTTACTTTCCCCCAGCTGTTGGGTTAAGTTGCTGACTTGTAGTCTCTGTGTTCTCCCAGAGTAAGGCCAGCGAGCCCCTCTCCTCAGAGGACAAGGTTGTACAGCTTCTGAAGGTCCTGTGGGAGAAAACGCAGATCAAGGGACTGCACAGCTTTGAGACGGCTATGATTCAGGCTGGCTTCCCACACAAGAAGGTACGTTACTCCATCCACCCCCATCTGTCTGTCTGCAGTCTTGCAGAGCAGTGACCATGTGCTTGACCCCTGACCCCTGCTGACCTCCTCTCACCCGCAAGCAGCACCTCAGTCAAGGGTTGCATCCATGACCCCTCCGCCATGAACTCGACACAGCCACGCTAACCCGTGCAGGGTGGGCTGTCGGCGCCCTGTTTGCCGGGAGTCGCTCCATTTGCTGACTTCTCTTTGGCAGCATTGCGGAATGGAAAATGACCTCAGATACCACACAGTTTGAGATGTAAAGCACTGAAGTGAAAGGTCGAAGGTCAGGGGTACCCAAAAGAGCCGACTGTTTTCATGTTTAACTTCGGTCATTTTATGGGACTGGAATTCCATAAGCAAAACGTCTACCCTCATGCACTCATGTCATTACAAGAAATGTTAAGCGGACAATAGGAAATAATTAGAATTAGAGAGGAAATACAGCTGTGTTTTTTTTCAGGGTAATTTCTCAATCTAGATGAGTGCATTAGTGTATGCAGAAACAGTACTCAGAGTGACCATATGGTATGTGTATACAGCAGGCACCATTGTACACAGAGAAAACGCTAACAGATTCTGATGGACTCTTTAACGTTTCCCGGAAAAAACGAGGGTTCTTGTAACGGTATCTCTGCTTTATTGATCCAATGATTTATGTACTTGCCTCCTTATGAAAAGCACATGGCTGTCCTTATCATACCGATCCACTCCAAACCCACCTGGTTTACACCAAAAGGACTATGACACAGATAGCCTGCGTGAATTGTGTTTATTTTTATTTATTTATTTTTATTTATATTTCAATAGATTGAGAGGCCCTGTTCTTCTGATTGGTCGTGGTGCTGAGATTCAGCCTGGCCTGCTTTGAATGTAGAACTTTGCCTGTCTTATGCAGTGTGCAGTGAGCCTGCTTTGAGTAGGTCCTCAATCAGAAGCATATGCTCAGATTGAAAACACATGCTATGAGGAATAATAAAAAAATAAATAAATAAAACGTTATTGCTCTACTAATCATCTTCCTGCCGATAAGTAAATTTCAAAGAGGAACTACCTTTTTATGGGAAACGAACACAGACAGGCTACTTAAAACGTGGTTGATGGGGGGGGGGGGGGGGGGGGGGGGATATGAGCTGGACACACGAAACTGTGCCCTGTGCTTGTTTTGGATTGCGGACCCTTATCTGGGGTCCATTTTGAATGGAAAGTCACCAATTTATTAGCAGACCGAACGGCTCTATTTCGTCTCAGTGCCCATGGTAGCTGTACACTTAAATTACTTTCATGACCCTCAACAGAAAAAAAAGTAGTTATTTTCTCTCGCAGTGAAGCGGAATCCAAACACGGTGCTGGACAGCTCGCATGGGGGAGCAGGTCGTAGGGAGCCGCAGAGAGTGTGCGGAGATCGCGGCTGCCGTTGGCGGTTTTACGGTGTTCCAGGGCAACGGGCACGCTGGGAATAAAAGCGGCAATGGGAAACGTTTAGTTCTCTAGGCCGCAGAGAGAGAGAGAGAGAGAGAGAGAGCCCACAATTATTTCCACCTGGAAGTAAAAGTTTAGTAGTGTGTGGAGGATTTTATAATGTGGCTGAAATGTTTTTTTCCTTCCCCCACAAGTTAAAGAAAAAAGTATTAGTTGCAGGAGGTCTTGCAGGAATTTGCACTCTGTCCCATCTTGAAGGCATTAGAATCATGTCATTTTGGCAATGACAGATCATGCCGTTTTCTCCATTGCGCCGCTCCACCGAAAAAGAGGAAGAATACATAAATAAACACACCGGTATGAAGACGTAATAATCATGTCTTTGTTTTTTGTGTGTTTCTGGTAGAATCCTTGCTTACAGGATTGTGTGTGTGTGTGTGTGTGTGTGTGTGTTCAGAGAATCACATGGGTGAATGGATGGGGGTGGAGAAGATTTTCAGTCCCCCTCAAGCCTGCTCTTCTCTGTTCCTCAACCTGATTAACCCTCCCCTCATCCCTCAGGAACAAGAAACTGCTTAGAGTTGCATGAGCTTTGTACGTGCTGAACTTGTCCTGTCACAGTCTTGTTGGTAGGGGACGGGGGGACGGGGGCGTTGAAGTTATTTCAGTATTTCACAGTTTGGGGCAGTTTGTCTGGTCCTCACAGGCCAAGGTTCTGAATCACAGGCATGCAGGAAGGGGATCTCACAGGTTTGGGCCAGCAGACACAGCTCGTGGGATGTCTGAGTCCTCCAGGCGAAGGATGTAATTTCGGCTGCTTCCCGAACAGAAGCACTCACGGCTGAGGCTCGAGTGACTCAGCTTGCAGTAGGCCCAGACGCAGCATGGTCTTTGTAAATTCGTAATCATTACCAATTACCGATATCATGACACCTGTCATGACTCACTGGACAAGCTTAGAGAAAGGTGGAGAAATCAGAGAAAAAACTGAGGATGCTGACCAACTGCTGCCTCCTCATACACATGCATGCTCAGACATGTGGCACACACACACACACACACACACTCACACACACACACACACACAGAAACACACACACAGCCACACACACACAGTGGAATCCTGCCTGTAAATATGAATTATAGTTCTTACTTATTTCCAGACAGATACGAAGGGTGTAGCTGTTCTCTCTCTTGTTGCCTGAAGCTATCATCTGGCCCTCTTGTCACTGCTGAAGCATGTTTTCACCAGTATGAGCTTACGATTTTTGTTATTCTAGCAGTTTAGTTGATGATACAGCCTTGTGGCCCCTGCTTTTTGGGCGTTTCAAGTTTAGGAACTGTAGCAGGACCCACATGTATGAACAAGACCACATGTCAGACGGGCCAGCAGAGAGACCACCGTGTCACATGAAGACCACAGGAGTCATACGCACCACCAGCCAAGAATCCAGGTTCAGCGTCAGCTCAGACGATTTTAAATTGCAGCCTGATCTCCGGAGGGACCAGTCCATCTCTGGATCCTGCCCTTTTCCCTCTTCCCCTTACATGCCTGCTGTAGGGACCAGGCGATAATGGGTTAAAGTTTTGGGCCAGGTCCCGCAAGCTCAGTACCTGCCAACAAACATGGAGCACATTAGGAATCCCTGAGTCTCTGATGGAATTAACGGGAAAGAATGAAAGTATTTAAGGGAACACTTAGTTCGAGAAGAGGTGGCATCCCCCTCCCCTTTCCATATGCCCCCAGATGGTCTCAGTTTGGCTGAGTGTAATTAGGTGGCCTGTGTGTTACTGTTTCATGAAGACTCAGTACAAATGAACTTCTTGTTTGTGGCGCAATAGTCGAACTGGTACACACATCTTACCATCAGTCTAAAATGACTCATTTTGGGGAAAATGCTCCTGTGTGTGAAATGCATAAAGTCTCATGTTCTCACAATCTGAAAAGCTTCCCTTAGGCTGCTCCGTAACTTCCAGCAAGATGTGAAGGCATGTTTCTTGAGAGATTTGAACTCATGCAAATCAATGTACTGCTACAGACCTGCGTTTTAGATTAATGTAAACTTATACGAATCAGAAACAGGCTAAAGCCCCTCTTCTGTTTAAAAGATTTTAAATGAAGCGTCTCTAAAATATCATTTGTAACCATATCCAGTTATTCCCCCTGCAACATATTTCCACCTCTCAGCCCAGCTCAGGAGCTCAAAGTTAAGACGTATGGTATTTGGGGTTGGTGAAAAACTGCTGCCTGCAGACTGCCTACATTAGCATCCTGTCAGGATTTAAGAGACCAAAAAGACCATCAGTATTCATGCGCCAACAAAAACATGTATGAACCAAGAATTTTTAGAATGTTAGGCTTCTAGCAATGAAAACCATGAACATAACTGAAAATACAGTGTAGCTTGACAACCTCACCTCTGTGTACCACAAATGCCCACACAGCCCACACACACTAACCCAAGTTTGTAGCTAGAGGATAATAAAGACTTGGGTAAGAGGCAGAACCAACTGTAGTGTAAAGTGTAGTGTAGTGGTTAGAGGATGGGAACGAGGACTGTGGGTGTGAATTTCCAGATATGGACCCTGTTGGTGTAACCTTGAACAATGTATTTCATTTGAATAGAGATCAGTTTAAATGGGCTAAAATAGGAACTGTTCAACCAGAGAGTTACGCCAGTGGAGACGAATTATTGTTTACTCATAGACATGATTTACGGTGGTCATTAACATGTTTTCATTTGATTGGATTCATGCTCACAGTTCTTCTGTGCTAGGATGTAAGCTCACATAAGGGGGAAAGAACCCTTGGTTACAGACAGTGTTAGATGACATGCTGCTAATTCATTCTGAATCCCTTAAAAAGTTTGGGGTCACTGGTGGTTCAGGAGAGACACATGCAGTTTTTGTGATCTGAGTCCACGGCCCCCTCTCTCCACACTGCTGGCACGTGGCCTTCTCTCTAAAGGTGTGTGCCAGCAATTTGCAGTGACCTACGTCAGGTGAAGCCAAATCCACACCTGTCCAGCACAATCTCAGTGTTAGAATACACCTCTGACTGAAACTTCAGAGGAATAAACACCAGCAAGCATATCAAGTACATTTATGATTCTCACATATTCTCAGTTGCTGTTTCTAGACATAAATTGTGATGCATTCACCATAAACTGTTTTTGTAACAAACAGCAGAGTTTTTGTTGTCTACTATTGTGTTGTATTCAGAACCAGTTTAACAATGGATCATGACACATTTACATTTATCTCTGGTGTAGACACAAAGGATGGCATCAGCAAGTAAACTACTTTAGCCGGCAAAGATTATACAACAGATCACAAAGAAACAAGCTCATGAAAGACATGGATGATGTGCATAATATCATTCACAATAAAATAGTTATGACAACTCAGAAAATGAATGAATGATTTGACCACAATTTCTAATTAAATATTTGGTCCCTTTTGGGTCACTTGAGACAGGTTTGTTAGTGAGATCTCTTAATGTCTGTGAAGAGAGATTCATAATGTGAGGACTTTATGAAAGACATGAGAAGAGCCTATCTGAGGTACGTGTGAAGACTAGGACAAACATACACAAAGCATATGGTACAGACAAATAGTATGTGACAGGTATATGATATGTGTGGAACATAGAAAGAACAGTTCCTCTCTTGTGACATGGTGTGAGGGAGCCTTGGTATGATGGCATTGAGATTAGAAGTGTGTCTGTGCTCAGGCGGAGTGCCGCTGACACAAGCACTGATCCCAGGCCAGTGAGTAAAGCACTTCCAGATGTGGACTAATATCAGGCCTTCAGCTTGAACATAGTCTGCTCCTTATCCAGGAGTAAGTGGTCAAGAGGGACATTGAGACTGGGTGCGTAGGAGGGATTCATCATTGGATTATAGATGTATCGTTTCACTATGTCTGCGATGGTGAGGCCGACAGTACATTGCGTCTTTAAACTCTAGGGTTAATGTAATCACGAAAGAAAAATTTTACCTCACATCACACTTCTCAGAATTGTGAAGCAGAGTTCCTGCCTCAAGTCACTTCAGTCCACCTTGAGTAAACATAAAGTGGCATTCTCTTCAACCTTTGAGGTTACTGTCATTCTCTCTCTTACTCTGTACTTGTCTTCCCTTGTCTCTCTCTCCAGGATTTGGACAGCTTGCAGGTACACCTGGAGGAAGTGCGTTTCTTCGACTTGTTTGGTTACAGTGAAGAGGCAGGAGGCTGGCTGTGCTTTATGTGTAATAATCCAGAGAAAGCCACAGGTATGTACACCATAATTGAATGAATCAAACAAATTCAAAGATCTTGAACAAGACACAGATACACATGTCAGTGAAGATCACAGGTCTTGATGTATCAAATTTGAGCATTTATGAGGGGTGTATGGCCCCATGAGGTCCACAGTATTCAGATCTGCAGTCTGAATCCAGGTGCCTGCCACCTGCTGATTGAAAGTCAAACCTCAATGAGATCCACCTTAAAAGATCGAAGATGCATCTTACTGTGTGACATCATCTCAGCCCTCCAGAGGATGATGGGTCAAAGATTTTGGGGAATCTAGAGAATCATTGGTAATTTGTATCAACTACAGGGAGAATGAATCATGTTATTACATGATAATCATTCTTTCTTTAAATGTTTAATTCCTGCCCTTTCAGAAAATCATGAGTAATTTGTGTCAGAAAAAACTGAACAAATGGGTTGTTACATGATGATCTCTCATTTTTCTTCTTGTTAATTACATCCTCTCTGCAGAATCATGTGCAATTTGTATCAGGAGAACCTCAGGGAGAGGGAATATGTTAAGTACACTGCCGCCATAGTAGGAATGTTTCACAGAACTCTGTAGTTAACAGAACCAAAAAAGTGAGGAGCATGTGGACTCCAGATGTGTTGGCTGTCTTGTATGCCTGCAGACAGATCAGAAAATGGGAGACAGTGGAAATGAGTGACAGATTAAAAACGCAGCTCTGTCAAAATCCAAATAGAAGCTGCTCTGTCAGACCTGAATAGAAACATGCTGCGTCTTCATTGTGCGTTGTGTGTTTTCTCAGACACCAGTTCCTTTTGATGTTGCACAAGTGGAAATAGTTACAGGAACAATGGACTAAAGACAAAATTGGAGATGGTTGGAGAAACTTTCACATACAGATGCTTTGGGTTAGTTTTCGATAGCAGTTGGCTCCTTTCTGTCGCTTGGAGTTTTGCTTGTTTACCAGCTTTTGGAACATTAGGAATTGTGGTGTGCTATTCATTTGGATCTACTGTATCTGTACAAACATGTACATATCTTGCTTAGTGTAGAATGCTTATCAGAAGGCAGAAAAGTCTTAAAATATTAGGAACAGCAGACACAAACTTAATTGTTTGCTAATGTAGTGTTGGAAAACACAATGAACCAATGACTGAGTGCCATTTTTAAAACGGTAGATCCCTGGTTGTTGACTTCAGTCACTGCTTCACCAGAGCAAAGCAAAGGGGGACAGCAGGGAGTTATGAATCAATACGGAAAACTTCAGCCTTAGCATGCCATAGCATGTCATACATTCATGTCACAGCAGCTGAAAAGGTCCTAGTCGAGTCATACATCATTATTTTCCAACAGACTCACAACAGTACTCCCAATGGTTTTGTGCAGTTGGGAAAGTGCAGTTACTAAGGTTTTCCTATTTGTGCTTGAACCATTTCACCAAGGACTGCTTTGGGGACTCTGCTAGACTTTGAACAAAGTTTAACTTAGGTTACAGAAATTTCAATGATGCCTCAGTCGATACCATATGTTTCCACACAGCAACCAGCACCAACTCTATGCACTGCAAGCACAAGATGACCTGAACACTGCTAAGCGATGGATAGCCAGCTACCATCTGATATTTTGCTTGTTTTCTTGCTTTGATAAGGTTGTAACTGATAAAAAAAATTTCTGAGTTGACAGTTACATCACATTGCTAAATTATATTTCACTTTGTGGCAGAGTGATCAGGTGTTCTGTATTGACTAATTGATCTTTGAAGTCTGTTAAGTGTTTGGTTGGTGTACAGACGTGTTGCAAGTCTTTATTTTGGTCAGTTGTCTGTCGACAACCTTCTTTCCCCACACCCCTAGATGTTTGGTGCTGTCATCACCATTTACACATTCCATGCACAAAGCCAAATGAAGGATCACTCCCAAGATGCTTCCCCGAGTAATATCAGACTGGAACAAATTCCTTGATACAACTGAAATCATTTGTTAAATTAAACTGAGTCTGCAACCTGCCATAAAAATCACCGCACATGATAATTGCATTTCAGTGTAATATTCAAGGAGATTTTTGCATACATGTTGCATTATCTGCCAGTATGTCTCACAGGGAGAGGGACTGTGATTGGTCATGGTTATGTTGGGCGCAAAGGAATGTAAAACTCTGATTCACTCTCTAATTGCTAACCTTAGCCATAACGACCCACTCTCTAATAACCAACCACAATCAAAATGACCTACTCTCTCATCACCAATCACAACCACAACCACAATGACCCACTCTGTAATCACCAACCACAACCACAATGACCTACTCTGTAATCACCAACTACAACCACAAAGACCCACTCTCTAATCACCAGCCACAACCACAATGAGCGTCTCTTTAATCACCAACCACAACCACATTCACCTGCTCTATAATCGCCAACCACCGCCACCCATACAATAACAACAGGTGGCTTAGTTTATATATTTTATATGAATATTTACTTGATAAAGGTTGGGATTATTATCATTGGCCCCCATGGCCTTTTTGCCCAATTCTTTCCTGCTCTCATCCCATAAAATAACAAGTGCTGAGTAATGTCATTTGCCTGAACCACATGCTGTTCTCATTTGTTTGATCTGATTGGTTTGTTCTGATTGAAAATGTTCTGATTGATTTGATCAATTATCCAGAAAGCAGTCATATTAGTTTGTACAATGCCACCTGAAGCTCTATTTTGTTCATCACTATTTCTTTATGGCTGATCTGTGATTAGTGCTTAGCAAATGAAGGCTCCATGCTATGCACTGTTGTGCATACAGTCTGGGCTCTTTTTCAGACGGGTCAGGGGTTATGGAGAATGGTGACTGGGTTTCAAAAACTCCCGGCCTCTCCACAGAGAGGCTACAGTTGAAAGTGGTGGCCCTGACCAGCATAGGGCATTCCCTTGTGTTGTGCTTTAAAAACATTTTGTGTCGGCCAAAGCTTTGAGAAGAACTCCCCACATTGTTCTTGGGATGAGGATGTGAAGGATTGGCCCCGGCAGAGAGTCATTCGCAGGAGAGAGTCCTTTGCAGTTTTTCATTACCTTCTGGCTCTGCCTCTTGAGGGAAGTTTTTGATTGGACTTGTGCCTGGCTCAAGTAGTCTGTCGGGACCTGGGGATGTCCCATCTCAGAGTCGAGAAGATAGAGGAGGCAGACAGATTTCTGTTTGTGTCTCTGTTTTTCAAATGGTCTGTTCAAATAGAGGAAAGAAGCTAAATCCCTTTAGGTACAATCCAGTAAGAAAAATATTATGAGATATTAATTTACACCTGTGGATGTCAGAAGACGTCTGAGGTATTTTCTTTTTGTGATTCAGTGGTCACTTTGGCCCACTGGTGAATAAAATTTACTGTGTTAACCTAAGAAATACAATGAACATGTTCAGTTAATTTTGCCATTGAATTAATGGGACTACTAAAAGCATACAGATAAGTCCTCTGAAATTGCATAGTACCATTCATAGTTTACATTTGAATTTTGCTGTGAGGTGAACAGCAGTGGATGGCACTGAAATTTTTACTTATGTTGGAAGAGATTTTTCTCAGAGAAATAAGGATTATGGCTAAGGTGGTTTTTGTTGGTATGGGAGGCAGGTAGTGTAATGACCAGTAACAACAGTGAAAGCCATAAGAAGCAATAACAACAAAAAATAGATTTTGTGTACAGGTAGAACAGTAGGGGTCCAAACACAGAGCCCTAGGGGAATTGAGTTGAAAGGCTGCATGAGGTCAGTACTAATCCTTTCTAAGTTACCTTGTAGGATCGCGCTGAGAGATAAGATGCAGCCAAGCTGAGAACAGTGACCAAAAAGCCAATGACAGAGTTAAGTACACCTGTAATGGAGAGAAGAGCAGTCTTTGAAGACTGGCTAGCCTTGAATCCAGTGTAGTTTGGGTAAAACAGATTAAGCTGTAAGAGGAAAAGGAGATGGCTCCTTAAAAAGAGAGATATGGGAGAAGAAAAACTAGGCTGTGGTTCCATAGTTTTGTTTATGAATAGAACAGTTGCTTATTCTGCCAACCAGCTGTGGATCTGTTCATTGTACAGTACACATTGTACAGTACTACTTGTACAGCCTTTCAAAATAAAAACAAAAGTGAATTACATGGACAAAGGCATTGGAACAGAAAATAACAGCATAAAAACACAATGAACCAAATCAGTATCTTGCTGCCTTACAGGGAACTCTTTCCTTACACTTCAGAACATTTCAAGCTAACAGCCACTAACTCTCCCTCACATATGGTATATGTTTCAAACTCCATCCCACAAGCTTTGTGGATGCATTAGTACCCACTCTCATCCCATCCATCAGCAAGTGCCAAATGCAGTCAGGAGTCTGGACCACAGGCCTGTCTTCCCCAGCTATGTAGTGAAAAGCCTTCTGATTAGTTTCATCCATCATCAAGGGAGCAGTTTTCATAACTGGGAGTCTAGCTCTGTCTCTGCCTGAAATTCCATTCCTTGACTTGAATGAAAATGATTAAAGTTGCGCAGCACAATGCTTAAAATGCTCAGGATTTTGTTTTGTTCATGTTTCTGTCCCATAATTTACCAGTGACACATTAGTTTTAACAAAGTGAAGTGCTGATGCTGTTTTGGAGAAATCTTCCAGGGATGCTTTTCTCTTTACTTGGAAAAAGAGCACTGGCTTCAGGAAATTAGTATCAAATTCATTACAGCTCTCTGGGTGAAGAGCCAGAAAGTGTGTGTATTTGTGTGTTGTTTTCCAGTTACCTACCCCCAGGACTGAAACTCTTCTGTTGAGTGGTCGGAGAGACCTCCCACTTGAGAGCTGTAAAACTGAAATTAAAAAATTCCGGCTGTCATCTTGTCACATGGGCATCAGCATTGCCCTCTGTACATTTGTTCAGCATTCAGTTAACCCCCCTTGGACAGCTCCCACACCACCACTACAACCCTACAGCCTCCCTGAGTCTCTCCAGAAACCTGCACCTCTTGTGGCTTCTGGCAGTTTGTTGAATTCTTTCCAGCAAAGGCAGAACGTGCTGAACTTTTTCAGGTCAAATAACACTCAGGATCTGGTCTGTCAGGTAAAACTGAATCAGGATCACAGCTGTCGTGTTGGTCTCTGTTGGCTTGGAGTGTCCTCGGTGTAACGCAGTGTCCTGATCCTCACACCTCTGCATCAGCAGAAAAGTGAAATCTCAGGTCGCCAGCAATCACAACAACTCCATCAATCCCTGGAATGAACCCCCCCCCACCTGACCTGCCTCCACCCCGCGGACACACGCTTGAAACAAAGTTTGGAAACGTGCTGCGTTTGTGAAAGTGTGCAACCACGTGAGCAAGTTATTTACCCTCCCCTGAGAAGCTTATGTAGTTGTTCCCTTCGGACACAGTTGTTGTCAGAGTGTTCAAAACTTAGGATCATGTTCCATAAACATCTCGGGAAAAGGTCCGGCTTGCATTGCTTTCAAAGTTGATGTATGTTTCATTTTTTTACAAGGTGAGGGAAATACAGAGGATGTTGAATGTGACAGGTTTAGAGGAGCTGCCATTTAATGCTGTGTAAAAGTAGGAAATAGTGATTAGCGCAATGGACTCTGGACCTGTTGATCGTGGGCAGCAGTGTAGGGTAATGGTTAGAGCGCTGGACCTGTGTGTCTTGGCATTTCTATCAAGAAAAGTGTTAAATGAGAAGTATAAGATGTTCGAAGCCAATATTATAAGCTAATGTGTGAGCACATAAATGCTGTCATGTGTAAAAGATTTTGTTTTTTGGGCTGTTTTTGCTGTTTGTTTGCTTTAAATGACTCTGTGTATTGGCACAGCCCGTAGGGCTTTGGCCCACACACACCCATGTGAGCGCTGGAACCACTTTACAATCTGTGGAATTTGAGGAATGGATCCGTGCATTCAGCACTGCCTGGTTACACATTCCAACAACTCTTGTGCAGGAGACATCTGCTCCAAGTTTTTACAGTGACTCAAGGTTTTTTTTTTTTTCTTCACTGTGCTCTCACATAAATAATGTCTTGGTCAGTTTTTACACGTGAGGCACAGGCTACTGGTCATTGCTGATGGACAGCCAGATAGTTGAAGACAGAGGAGAGCAGGAAGGGGAGAGAGGGAAAGGGGCAGAGGTCACATTTTATTTTTGGCTGCTGGACTGGTGGACATGATCCTGTTCTGGTTTTATGAGACCTTGTCTTGAATAGCCAAAGTAGAGTACTCCACTTAATATTTCCGTAATGGTGTGGTAACCTAATGGAATTAATAAAATGGGTCCCAATTTATATTAAGTCTAACATAAGAGGTTCATAAAATTTACTACATCTTCATGAGCTTGACATTACTACTTTATTAAGCAGTTATAACCAAATGCTGTGCTTTATGGTGGCAGACGAGGACCAATATACAGTGTTTTTACATAACGTGCATTATATCAGTCCTGTTTATGAATTCTTTATAAATAGTCTTGGCATAATTTCATTTTCAACATTTTATTATTAATTATTATTTTTATTTCCATATTTCAAGGATTATCAACATTGATTTACATGCCTACAAAAAGGTACAACTGGTTGCCGATAATTTAAAAATAAGGCTCTGGAAACCAGTGTTTCCAAAAGAAAGAGGGCTTCATAAAAAAGAGAAGGCTTCTCTTAAAAGATTATTTCAGTATAAATAATCTTATATTTCAGTATTTTGTGGATTACCTTTTGTGGATTACTTTTAACTCTTCTGGTTGGTTGTGGTAGAAATTTCAGTTTTTCAATTGGCTAGTTGGAGTTTTGTGTAAACAATGTTTACAGATATTTATGTGTGGGTATAGAATCCTGCTACCTGTTTATAAAATAGTAACGCTCCTGAAGTTGTGATGTAGTTGCACTTAAAGTGTTACGGCCATAAAATGTTACAGTAATGCTGTCAGTGTGTAATGTGATTTGCAGCAGCTTATGTAAAATTATGTTTGATTTTCTATCTTATGCCAGAAGATTGTAGCAGTTGTTGCTTATGTAGTCCTGTGACTAATGTTATAATGTTCTATTATACAATTCTGTGCATGGTCAGCAACAGGTCACGTGGCTTGGTAATAATCACTTACTGGCAGCTGCGTTAGACAGGACCTTTTTTCTGAATCTAAGAAGATGAAAATATGGTAGATATACTGGTGAGCCTTCAGCAAGGACAATGGCCCACTGATTGCTCTTTTGGATTAGCTAGACCCTGTTTTCCTGTTTTACTGGCACTGTTCATCAACAGAGCTCTCCAGAAAGCAAAAGACCTCCGGAAACAATGTCCAGACAGGTCCAGCTAATGTGCGGGGGAGGCGTGGGGGCCTGAATGTCCCTCATGAAGACAGACAGAGGCAAGGCATTGTGTTCTGTGCATCACCTGTGTCTCACTGGAGTAATAAAATGAGAAAACATCATGAGGGAAATACAACCTTTTTTTTGCAGTTTGCAATGGTCATTAACTCTCTTTCACTGTGGGCCACGGGCTGGTGTTTTGTTTTGGGGGGGTAGGACAGCTTAGAGGGGTGGAGGTGGCACGGGTCCAGCAGTGGGCCGTGGGCGGATGGGATGGATCAGCGCCGGGTGCTTTCAGTGACTCAGTTCCTCTCTGTTCCCTGAGGCAGACATGGGCCATGGGGAGTGGTGAGGTAGCAGGCCTGGGAATAACTGAGACCCAGGTGATAGAGGCTTTGTGTGTGTGTGTGTGTGCGTGTGTAGGTTTCAGTGCAGGTGTGTCAGTGCAGATGTGTGTGTCAGTGAGTGAGCATGTGTTTGTGTGTGCCTGTGTGTAATAGAAAGTGTCCAGATGTGTGAGTGAAAGAGTATTTATTTGGAATTGTGAGTGCGTCAAAGTGCTTGTGTTTCCAGTATCTGAAAGAACAAAACAGTATTCCCCCCCACTGGTGAATATCACCACTGGTTGAGATATTGTGACACTGTTTTAATATGACCACCACAGGATCACAGAAATACACACACGCACATGCACAAACACTCCCTGTCAGAGTTCTGTTTTCCAGTCCCTCTTTTTGAATTGTTTAAAAGTATAACTTCTCATTTCAGTTGTGAACCAAGAGGGCCAGCCACTAATTGAGGGAAAGCTGAAGGAGAAACAGGTGCGGTGGAAGTTCATCAAACGCTGGAAAACACGTTATTTCACCTTGGCCGGCAACCAGCTCCTCTTCCGAAAAGGAAAATCAGTAGGTATACATTTCACACTCTGAGGAGCACATCAAAGAGTGATTATGCATTTTCACCCCTGTCTCCACCACCACCCTGTTCAATGCCTCCTGTCCTGTTTATTTTTATTATATACATATATATATATATATGTGTGTATATATACATATATATATATCATTCCCTCGTTGTAATTGAATCATGATGAGAGTGTCTGTGGAACAATGGAAACCTCGTCATATGATAAAGCATTAATTTCCCTCCAGGGAATTTACTGCGGCTAAATGTAATAATGTTGGTCCCAGTAAAATTCCTTGGAGGACTCCCTATGCCAAAAGGCGATTGCAGAAACTGCATGAGTCATCATGTTTTATAAACTGGGATAAAAATCAACACCCAAAAGTAGCAAAAAAGAAGAAGAAAGAATCCCTAAGCTTTATTTTAACAATGTGTACGTAACAGACTTTGATAATAGAGTTTGAATTTGGTCTGAGATCATTTAACCTAAAGGAAAAGCCATCATTGTGGAAAAAAAATGATCAGTCAAAAAGCTCTGAGACAACATATTGATTTGAGGCCGGCTAGGCACCAGAGAGCCCTGGTACTATGCCAAACACAGCAAAACATTCAATCTAGCATAAAAACAATTCATTCATTCATGGCTAGCCACACAAGGAAATTAGATATATTGTGTTCTTTTATTGTACCATTTAGAAACTGCCATTTCTATTTTTAAAATGTGAGACTGGGTCATTATAGCAATTTCATTTTGCAGAACAAAGAGCCTCCATTGTTTAACAAAGTCATGTTTTTTAAACAATCTCTGGACAAAGATCTTCTGAGAACCACTCACTGGTCCACATTTGAGAGATTTTATGGATTGAGGGTTTTGCATTCTTTCGGCTTTGAGGAAATATTGACAGAGATGAAAGAAGCATTATCGGGTTGGACCACTGAAACTTCTTTGGGCCCACCACAACTTATCCAGCCCTCCGAGTTTCTCTGTCCTCCACTTGGCCTTACATCCCTCTTGCTCTCCACCGGGGTGATCAGCGGATGGTTTGCCCTCCCGTAAACTGGTGCTGTGTTCTCCATTGGCTCCTGATGTGCCTGTGCTTTAGTCCTCCTGGTGTCCTGAACTCCACTGGCTGGAAGAATTTCTTGCTCTGTCTGCCATCATTCCTGAGTCCTTTGTCTTTTTTGGGGCTGTCTTCATAATTGGGACCAGACAGCTCGCTGAGCCAGAGTACCTTCAGGGCTATTTGGCATGTCAGCAAAGTCTGCATGCACAGCTTTAGTGAGACCCCCTCTACACTATCCCACTTCCCCTTCCCATTCACGTGTACTGCTCTGGTGAGAGCTACCCCCCACACCCTTCCATCCTGTGGAAGGGCCTTGGTGTCTTCCGGCTGTTCTGTAGCTAGTTTGAATACATGAATACTAAAACCATGCATTAAGCACAGTAGGCTCACTATGAAGCCCGACAGAGGAGTTAAGGATGTGGGCTAGTCCTTGGAGACATTTGGTTAAGAACAGGCCAGGGGGCCGATGGGCTGAACTTTGACCTAGGAAATGTCTGCAGTCCATCAGTTATCACAGCCCCCTTCACAAAGGCAGAGAGATGCAGGCTCCACATGGAGCAGAACGTTAAACATCAATCACACAACCAATGGGTCTTTATTTTATTCCCTGTGGAAACCAGTGCCCAAGTCAACAAGAAAATATCCACTTCTTTCTTGAATTTTTACACCGGAGGTATGCTCAGCGACATTACATTTAATTTGCTTAGCAGATGATCCTATCCAGAGTGACATACAATTGTACATACAACTGTATACAATTTATACAGCTGAATATTTACTGAGGAAATTCTGATTAAGTACATTGCTCAAGAGTATAACAGCAGTGCCCCACCATTCAACTGAACCTTTGTGTTACAAGTTGTATTCCTTATCACTATTGCCACACTACCACCTCAACTAGTGAGTTGAGCTGGGAAGACATTAAGTAGTTATCACTGATGGACAGTTATAAATGAACAGTTGTGTCTGTTTAGACTGCTTGGCTATGTGAGACAGTACTCATGGCAAAAAGATCACAGAGAGATTTCTGCAAGTGATTGCAGAATGTTTGTAATTGTCTGCAAATCTGAAGGCACACACAAAAAGAACATCAGCACCCACATGTTTTGTAGATTTATGCAATTAAGACTGTGTCACATTCAACAACAGTGGTGATTAGAACTCTGAGCGATGGAGAGTGGCATCATCAGACCATCGTATTCTAAGCTTTTCAGCAATTTGAGTAAGTCTGTTTTACAGCGTCGCTCCTGTAGAGAAATGCTTTCGCTCATGACTCTCCCTCCTTCCCCTGCAGAAGGATGAGCTGGGCGACAGTCCCATCGAGCTGAGCAAGGTGCAGAGCGTGAAGGTGGTGGCGAAGAAGAGGCGGGACCGCAGCCTGCCGCGGGCCTTCGAGATCTTCACCGACAGCAAGACGTACGTGCTGAAGGCGCAGGACGAGAAGCACACCGAGGAGTGGCTGCAGTGCATCAACGTGGCCGTGGCCCAGGCGAAGGAGAGGGAGAACCGCGAGGCCACCACGTACCTGTGACCCATCCATCAACCCGCACCATCATAAACCACAGCCACCTCTGACCTCTTATCTCTGACCTCTTACCCTCCCCCAGAATGCAAGGACTGAGAGCCCACTGCCAATCTATTAACAGATTACTCCACTACTGGGATCCACACCGAAGCCCTGCCCAGACCGTTAGCACTGCCACCACCTTCGATCCCACCCACCGCAGTAGCACTGTGAGGACAGGTCCTATAAGTGACCAGCTCCACATGACCAGAACTGAACGTCGGTGTGACTTGAATTAAATTACAGTACAAGAAGCAACTGTCCGTCCTGACGGCTCACAATGCCCTGACTGTGGGGTGACCATAAAACTGTGATGTTTCTATTACGCTGGTGTTCACTAGTCTTCCAGAGAATACTGATGTACTCTACAGTATGTAGTTTTGGAAACCAAGAGTAATGTCAGTTTTCTTGTTCTTTCTGAACTCTGAATGCTGAGAAGTGGTGATGCTAATCCGCAGCAGATGAGATCATTTGATGTTGAGTACAGTTTCCCAAACAAGCCTATGATTTAGTAGATTTAGCTGGAAAAGTTATACGTGTTTCTTTCCATTTATAAAAAAAATACCTGGCCTAGTGTTACTCAGTGCCATTTCTCATAAAAGAGCGATGTTCCATAAATTGCTGAGGACCACAGAATGGAGAACAATAGTTTTTAAACTTGCTCGTGTTGATCGATGTTTCTAAACCTCTGATTCTCTTGAGAACGTTTCTCCACAGAGAAACTGTGGAGAGAGTGCTTTCCTTTCCTTTAATTTTCCATCCAAGAAAACATCTGTGTCAGAATGTTTTATTTTGCGTTGGTAAGGATTTGCGGTGAAGCTGTTGTCGATATGGTGCTGGATAGTTCCATTGTTATTTATATTGTCTTATACTGTCTTTCATAACTTGTGAAACAACTTGTGTTTGCAAGTAATTTGAAAATTCAAAAAACATGTAAGCACTTCAGTTACCAAAAGAGCAATTACATATGAACATAAGAGGATGGGACAGTTGAATCTCCCCTTTTTGTTCAAGTTAAAATATAATCCCTAGAGATATGAATTTTTTATGCTTTAAGACATTTAACGCTGTGAAGAATACTGTTTGACCATTTCAGAACACTACCCACAATCCCATGCTTATAATAGACAGTTGACACTGTAGAAAGATCATTGTTTGGTTCTTACATTGAAGTGTTATAGTAAGGAGATATCACAACAGGACAATTTCTTCCATTATATTCATGAAAATATTTTTTTTCTTCAGTAATTCTCAATAACCATTTAAAATGTCATCACCAAAGAACACCACTATATATGCTGTGTACTATAGGAAGTTATGTGTAAGTTAGTTTGTTATGATGTCAGAGAGCTCCAAGCTAGCAAAAGAACATGACTCACAACATGACATTTATTTGTTCAGCACACGCCCTCATCCAGGGTGATTTAAAAATGCGTACATTTTGCGGCTCATTTTTACAGCTGTATTTTTCCTGGGAGTGTTGAAGTGAGAGTGTATGACCCGAGAGTCAATCAACAGTCTCATCTTGGATCCAGTGACTCTCAAGTCCCAAGCCCAATGCCCTGACCGCTACACCACAATGCAGATTCTACCATGTCTGTGCCTTCACACAGCCACTGTCCCAGGTTCAACAGCTTGTTTCTCCCAATGATTTCAGACCATCTGAGGTTCTCTTTCCACCTGACTCATTATACTACTATATATAAAATGCATGCATAGGCAGCTGTGTAAATATATCTAGTCATTTATACAGCATCTATACTGACAGCTCATATTAGGATAACATTACCAAATATAACAGTACCAAACATCATTTTCTAGAAATATGTATTTTTTGTTACTGACATGAACAGGACAGTATGGGTCCATTTTCAAATAAATTTAACCTGGAAACCAAGAGCTAAAGCACACAGGGTGATGAACCTACTCTGTATACACACACCATTATTCATATGTCACTTCATATGTCAGTTCATATTCGCAAGTCAAGGCAGTGGGAGGCTATCTTTTGTGAAAAGCAACATTAAATGTATGTGGTAATAGTATGTGGATGTTTCTTTAAGAATCTGCCTTTTATTTTCTTAAAGTCCATGTACAACAAGTATTTTATAAAATTCATTTTAAATAGAGAGAAATAGTAGTTTAACAAATTCTTAAACTTTAGAATTTCTTTTATTAAATTATTTTTAACTATATTCATTTTGGTTTTGTAGGTCAGTATTTATTTTGTCAGGCATGTTAAAATTTTAACCATACTTGAAAAACTAGTAGCACTCAGAATGATGTCAAATGACTGTTTCCAAATATTGTGAGTAGTCTTATTTTCTGATGGAATTTGTTCAGATGGTTTGTATTTTCGAAACTGTTAAGTGTTATTTTTATGTTAGCAGTTTTGATTACATAAGCTCTGGTACTGGTTGCATTGCATGTATTGGGGAGACTAGGATCATAGAACCTCTGGTGTTAGCCTTTTGTTCTTCTTTTCTATAAAAAATAAAATGTATCCATAAAATACCTGTGTGATTCTCACAGTGCTCCCAATGTTCACCTTTGCCAACTGTTAGAACTATGGTTAAACACCTCTCTCTCTCTCTCTCTCTCTCTCTCTCTCTCACACACACACACACACACACAGTTTTGGTTTGGTATTTGTTGTTTGTTTCTTTGAGTTGACACATGCTGTTCAGATCATAGTGAAGAAGACCATCCCAGCCCACCCCCACCCCCACCTCAGTTAAAAGGTAGGCCCTTAAACTAGGCAAGGAGAGAGAAAGATGTATGGCAGCTTTGAACACAAGGAAGAAGGAACTGACTTTGGGCTGTTGTGTTTTGGGATTCCTTGACTTTGTTCTGATTAGTATTAGCAAGTGTGTGGGACAAGACCATTCATTTTAGAGGTTTGATTTAGAGGGGGTTCTGCATACATTGTTCAGGCACTAATTAGGTTGCTGTGGCCTCACAGTGGAAAACGCCAGCCCAGCTGCACAGACACCTCTCCTACCTTCCTCTGTATGAACACTCTTGGGGAGTCTGCCAACATGTCGTCATTTTTTTTCTTTCATTTCCTTTTAGTTAATCCAACTGAAAATTGAAGGAAAACTCAAAGATGACCACCGTGCCGACGCAAGGCCGTGGATTGCAGTTACTGAGCATCATCCCATCCATTACACTGGTGAGTCACCTGTTTGGGGTTTTTTTTGGATGTTTTTGCATTTGCATTTACACCTCACATACACACCATACACGTAAGTAAGGCCTTTCCCCTGTACAGCCAGCTTATTAGTAGGCTTATCTGTAGGCTATATAGAGACCAGCTACTCAAAGTGAGGGAATAGGCTTGTAACACAACTGAGACTGTCACATTGTGCATCCATACCAGACCTGTGTACCAACAAGTAATTTAGGGATGATCTATGAGTACTAATGAATCTTCACTCTAATATAGTGGAAATTGTCAAACAATGTGATACCTCACTTGATTGGCTTCAAATGTTTTGCCTGCTCTGCATCCCTGTACCCTTCTGTGTGGCTCTGTGGAGCATGCCCTGTGGAGCCACTGGCTCTCCAAGAGGCCGCCCCTGTGTGAACCCAGCCTTACACTACCATGCTTTTGAGACAAACGTACCAGCTGAGTTCAAAGTTCATGAGTGTGATGTGCATTGGTCAGTTGCAGAGTGATGGGCATCTCTGATGTCATCATTCCTCAGGAAGCTCTGAGAGACATGAGACCTCAGAGGGGACTGGGTCCTGGTCTTTCTTGGTGTTAGACCTCATAACATGTCTGGTGACAACCAAGTGTATGTAAGTGGTGCTGTTTAAGGAATTGAACCCCGCACAGCATGCATTCTGCCCTTTCCACTCTGTGATGGTGGTGGATGGTGCAGTGGCACCCTGTCCTATATTCACCCCTGTTCTGGATTCTGTCTCACCTCCCTCATTCTCACCTCGAGACCATGTTTTACTTGCAGGCATCCAGGCAAAATTATATCAAAGAGTAGAACTAGAGGTGGTTGTGGATCTTTTTTAAAGAGTGCACTATAGCCCTCTTTCAATCTATCTTAAATTCAACTAAAATATGAGTGACAAAATCAAAAAAAAGAAAATGAAGAGTTCCGGAAAGCCAGTTTAATGTAACATTAACTTAAGGATTTTTAAGCTAACCCAGTAGGGAATGGTCTTATTTTAACTTCAAGCAATATTTTAAGCAACAAAATCTGCAAAAAACCAGCTGGATTAGTATATAAGGTTCAAGTCAATGTTCACATTCACAATGCTTCTTCTCATTTTGAAAAATGCATTGGCAGATGCAACTAACATGGAACTCAGCCAGTGCTGACATTTATATATAGAAATCTCTTGATATTCATTTTTTCATAAAAATACATCTTTCCATTCATTTTAAGTTCTGACCTCACCAGAGTGCCCAAAATGTTGAAAATAATCTCAAGATAACTTCTAACCATGTCACTAATTACTTGTTTATGAAAAGCCACATTCGGAGGCTGGTCTTTGTGACTTTCTGCTCTGAAAACCTGGCAACACCGAACACAGTGACAGAGTCTTTAGAGCGAAACAATTAAGGGTCAAAGCGATGAAAATGTCTGGCATCCCGCACAAAGCAGGACTGTGTTCCCAGTGCCATGTCTCGCAGTCCCTAGCCCGAGCCCCTCCCCCAGCCTGCAGAGAGTATTCCTGTTTCCCAGTCATGTATGCACTGCAGCGCGGCACCGCCTGCCAGTGGATATCCGCGCTCAGTCGAGCGTGCGTGCCTGAAGGGGTATTGACAGGACCACAGGTCCAACATAAACCTCCGGAGTGGCAAGTTCTCAGGCCCCTGATCCCACTCGCCCCACCCTTTCTCGGAACACCCTTAAAACAGCAACGCATAGTACAACACCACCCCAAAAACATACAGGGACTGTCAGTTAAAATACAGTTTTTCTTCCCTTCTCTTACAGCATTGCCATGAGTCAGGATTTCAGCCCCATCCAAACAACTAACCACACGTGAGTCTTCGTAATTTGGATTACAATTTCCGGCTTTGTGCTTTCGTGGTCAGATCATGATCATGGTCATGAGGGAAAGGAGGTCTTCTTTTTGCTAAGTGGCTTACACAGGTATTCTTTTAAGGACAGCCAAGCAACTTAAACTGCTGCTATTTATTTTCTTGGCTTCTCTTGTTTTTTTTCTAGTCCACTGGCTTTGTTTGCTACAGTAGAGAGTTACTGCTGAAGGAAGTACAATAATAAACTGTCTTCATCATCAGGCAGGGATTTTGATAATGCTGTGGGCTTTACTCTCTCTAAATTCTTAGACCCTTAGATCAGACTTACTGGCATTACAAAGAGAGAGTTTCAGTTTTACAGTCATATTAATGAACAAGTAAATAGTCCTTGGCAGATAACAATGAGATAATGGACAACTATTGTTTAAAAGCAGTATTGAATGTTTTATTTCTAAATATGTTTTGAGATATAAAACAAATGTAATTAATAACTGTGGCCATATGATGTTTTTTCCCTTTTTCTTGCACACAGAACATCGTTCAAATACACATGGCATTAGATCCAAAAATGACTCCCACTGGAATACATATTATAAATCACAACCTCTGCCAAAACATTAAAATGTTTTTGAAAATGATAGTGATTTATTTCCAAGTGTTTAAAAGTAACAAAAAAACATAAATATGCATTTCATGTACTAACTCCTGAGTGGGGGTAGACCTAGGCAAAATTCATGGCTTTAATTGGAAATGTATATGCCATACATTTCATATTCTTGTGAACAACTGTTCCTATAGCAGCATGGAATTCTTAGATAGAACTCAGTAATCTAAGGGATTCTGAGTTCATCTGTGTTCATCTCAGGTTCATGTGACCCAGGGGTGTTGTGTAAAGGATTTATGTGTACATTGTTCTATAAATATAATGAATGTTGAAGGGCTTACCAATTATATAAAATTATGTATGTTTCTTTAGCACAGGACAAAAGGCCTGTTTTAAAACCACAGCAAGAAGTGCATGAAGGAGGCATCTAATGGTTATTTTTGTTGTAAAATGTGCTGACACTGCTCAATGGCTGTGTTTTTTGCAACCATTAGAATTAGAATTTCAATCTGAGGCCAAATTTGACCATAAATAAACATCATTTCAATATATAAACATGGGAAATTAGGAAGGTGATGTACATGGGTCTTTCAGACAAGTCAGGATCGGGGTTATACTTTCAATTAGGATTACATTTAGAAGTCCATAATCTAACACAGAAAACTAGAGTAGCCACAAGTTCTCCAAGCCTGTGGTCTTTTTTCAGATGGCATCAAAGTCCTATGGAAAACAGGAAAACCTAAACTAGCTAATTTTATTACATTCAAGCCATGATCATAGTATCTACCAGGTATGAGATGAAAATCTACATATTTACAAGTTGTATTTACCTGCTGATGAAGGACATAGACACACATAGTCATTTCTAGCATCTATGATAACTTCTGAAAGGCTGTCTACCAAAGTGAAAGGATTATTAGCAAAACCTCTTCTGTTCCTTGACCTTTTTGGCAGTTTAGATTTTCCAATAGATATTTACAACACACACATATAGAGGTGCCAGACAATGTAATGAAGGTGGCATTCTCTTCAGATCTTGGAAGTCTCACTGCTGTGAAATAAATGACACCTCTCCACTGAAGTTTTCTGCTTGGTTTTTTAATGTTGCCCATTTTCACAGTAAATGAAGGTACATTTGGCAGTGAAACAGTGTGCTTGAGTCACAGAAACCACACAGACATGCAGTACCAGGTTTGGACACAATAACTCCTAGGGTTTTTTAAATTTATTTTTACTATTACTTTATTATAATTATGCAGTGACCAAACAAATCAAAACTACCTTATGTTTTAGATTCTTCAAAGCAGCCAAAATATTAATTTTTTTTTTTTTTTGAAAGAAATTTATACATAAGCATCAACTTCACTATTCATGTTTGTCAAAGAAACAAATTTCAGGCATTTAAGCATATGTCTTTAGATCAAGATGTCTTTGAATGCATGTTTCCCATTTTCTTAATCAGGTGTGTCCAAACTTTTGACTGGTATTGTGTCCTCGTATGGACACATGCAAACACTCAAACATATTAATGGAACCAAAAATTCTGTGTGTCTCTTTCAATTTTCATCCGCTTGATTTTCTCACATGGTACCCAGTGGATTTATGCAGCGTCACCTTTCTCTGGATTCCTCTGGAAGACCACGTGTTTCCAATCGCATCCACTGCTCATTATTTACAGAGAGGCCCCACGGAGTGACACCACATCTTAATTACTCCACATTTCACTTTAACGAGCCTTTCGCTTTGATAATGTTCATACCTTAGCCAGCTGGTCTGGCAGAAGTGGCTCAACACAGGTAAGGCTTTCGTTATTAAGAGCTGAGCTTGCTAAATAAAAACACATAAAGGCATTCTTGCGTTTATTGTTTGTAATGTTGTGGTGGTCTTATGAGAGAGCGTGCTTTACATCTGTGATCTGAGTTTCATGTCACAGTAGCATTTTTCAAATAAGGAACTACTGAAATCTGCTCGGACATCTACCAACATATATATGGATACATTTGTCAGAAATGTTGAACCGTTGCCAATGAAACGAATTACATTTATTACTCTAAGCAGGGAAATAAAATATGCATTTTCTTCTCTGTTATGCTTTTAATCATAACTGATTAACATCTGATTTTTACTAGAATTAAAAGCAGTGGTCTGTACTCTGTAGAGCTGTAATTTGGGATGAGAGGTTGATTTCTCTTGTTTCGTTCCTCGGATTTTCCATGTGTTGCATGTGACCTGGATGAATCTATGAATAGAATGAATAGATGTGTAGATGAAGGGGATAGACAGTAGATAAAATGGATAGATGGATGGATGAGTAAAACAGGGGTCCAGTTAGAATGGCATGTTCTCATTTGTAATTAAAATAAAAAATGACATGATACATTTTGCTTATGTATGCTTTATGGCTTTTTTTCCCTCTGACCTTCCTTAGCCGTACTGTACACTGTTCTATTCCAAACCAATATGGTGGACTTTGTTCCAATTTGTAGTATCTCACTTTGTCCTCAAGGGTGATTGACTGTGGATCATCTATGTAGTATAACTTTTCTGATGCATCTGAAGCCTAAAAGACCGTGTGTGTTTTTGTAAATAAATGAATGCAACTACTCTCAGGAAAGATAATAATACCAGCTAAAATATTGATCCATAGCATTACTGCAATGCATTGAATTACAACTATCAACTTGTTCTGTTCAGCTCTAATATCTCAAACAAACAACCTGGCAAGGTTGAGAATATCAGTCACTATCCTGAGGTGTTTGCCTCCCATCTCTGAGAACAATCTTACCAGGTGAGCTGCGAAGGCTCACTTTCAACTTCTCACACTGTCTCTACAGGAGGCCCTTGTATTATCCTTTTTTGACTACAGAAACTCCCCATTAATTGGCATTCCATTTTGTGTGACTACACTACATCAGCTGATTCAGAGCTGCCTGTTCTTCAATCTCCCAAGTCACGCTCATGTTTCATCTCTCCTTATTTCAAAGGTGTCTGATTGCTGCTCATATCCTTTCCTGGTGCAAATTTACTGGGCAGTTAAGGGCACAACTCCTGCCTACCTTCATTGGCTCATCAGACATACATCTATATATAAACATTCCTCTCAGCAAAGTCTGGTCATCTTGCTGTTCGTCCTCTGCATTGCCATACTCCCAAACATACCAAACCTCAATAGCCCTCCCAATGGTGGAATGAACTGCCTGTAACGGTCAGAAGTGTGGATTCATTCCCCATTGTCCAACAATTAAAAAAAAAAAAAACACCACCTTAGACTTCAACTTGATTCTCAGAATTTGTACCTGTCCTACACATACCGTAACATCTAAAATATGATCATTCTCGAATGACATTCATTCTGATATTGTTTATCATAACTCTTTCAATTGATTGATACTCATCATTGGTATGACAATTATCATAACATGAAGGAAGTTAATTTTTCTCTTTGACTCATTGGCACCATGCAAGCACTACAGTGATGTCACTTTTCAGGTCACTGTGCTACTCTTAAGGATGCTGTTGTTCTTGTTTGTGTTGCCATACTGTATTTTTCCATATTAGCCTTGTGTGTCCCAATAAAAGCACTTATCATTCCACATCAGCAATGATAATAATTTAGACTGTGAGCCTAAAGCCTGTGACAGGGGCACAGAGGCAGGGTGTGATAAATGCTATAGTTCAGAGCTCCGTTACCACCACGCACCCCCACCACCGCCGAACCAAAAAAAAAAAAAGAAATAAAAACGTCAGATGTGTTGATTTCAAAAGTGCCAGGTGAGCTTTAAAAACTGCCCTGCCCCTGGGCCGGCCTTTCCATAAGAGGGTGTTGCACTAAATACGGTGTGTCGTGGCTACAACTTTAGATTTCACCTAATGCTGAACTCTTGCAGTAGTTGAGCTCCATGCTGACAAACGAGGTGGCTTTTTCCTAACGTACACTGACGGCACTGAGGCTTGGAGGACAAGAGTAATGACAAACATACGAGGGAATTCTCTCCAGATCACTTGGCTGAGCTACACAGACCTCCTCGGAGGACTGCATTTAAATGTGATATGAGGTGGATGCAGAGACGACAGTTACCAGCGTAGATTTGATTACACAGAGAGTTTGGAGAAAAACCCTGACTGACCTATGCAGCCTATGTAGAATGTCGTCCATTACAGCCAGTGAACACTGGTGGGCTACTATCCAGTTATTCACTTTGTACTTTGTACTTTTACCCAAATGGGTACACACACCATGGGTGAAAGCATCAGAGCTGTAAAATCAGTTATTGTTTTGATCAAATGAGAACCAAGACGCTGGCACGAATTACTTAGTAACACTGCCCCCCTGTGGTATGGCATCTGTCATGCTCCGCCTAGGCTTATGCTGTATCACCCCCTTGTGGAAAAAAGGGGTTCTGTCAGTCTGTGATATTAAACACAGTACATTTCATTGTTTTGGTTAACTCACATACGTGAATAATTAATCATCTGTTTGGTCATGTTGTTAATTATTTTTTAAATGCCATACAGATTTATATATAATATGAATGAGTGAATGTAGAATAAAGAATGCCTGAGTTCATAAATATTTTTTTTGCTTATTCAGGTAGCACTCAAGGAAAAGGGACATGTCACAATACTCTTCTGGCTGCATTACAGAGGAACAATGACAGTTATAACTGACATAACATATATGAGGTCCTTTTATAATACAAGTATGTACAGTATGTATAGTATGTTTAATTTGTTCCCCAAAGCAGGAGCAAAGAATGTAAATTAAAATTAGAATGCTGTGATGGAAATGTCATTTAAGTGCCTCGTGGTAACCAAAAATAAACTTTGAGAGCTGCACTGTCAGTAGGGTTTTAGGTGCTGTATAGAAAGATTTTATCATGTAATGAGAGAATGTTATTGCTTTCTCTCTGCCAGCAGCCATCTGCGTGAAGGATGGTTGCTAGGATAGAACTGGAGGAACTTGGACTGAACATTTTCAATAGATTATTTTCTGATTGGTGGACTATTCAAGACAAGTGAAGTGCAAAAAACCACCAGTATGTATTGGATTTCATTTTGCTGCATTGTTTCCCATAGAAGACTTTTCTCATAGAAAACACATGCGTTAAATACAGGCAAATATGTAACTATGCACCCCTATATGTGGCATATAATTCAAATGTATACTGTGGATTGCCTCATTTCTGCACGCTAATTTTTCCTGTAGGTGAGGACTTAACTCTCAACCACTTAAAAGGCAGTAATGTTTATTGTTATGGAATGTGGCCAGTCTTGTCCAAAGTTGATTTTCAGCAAACTAGTCCAATGGTAAAAGAAGCAGTAATTGTAAGAGCAAAACCGCTCCACTTGACTCTCGCTCCCAGTGCCATTTCAGGTGAGGGCAGGTTTTTGGGGTATGAGCACCTTGACAAGTGCGCCACCTTGTGCCCTCCAGCGATGACAGCATCTGTACTCGCACCACAGGTGCCAGGTGCATGCGCACTGTGACAGTATAAGCCAGGCAGACTCTACTCCGCCCTGTACTCCCCTTAAATAGCATCACACAATAACGCACACTCCACTTAAATCTTTCTCCATGGCAACCGCTCCTGGAACAGAAAACACTTCCAGCACAGTACAAAAGCAGACAGGCTGGAATTTCGTGTTATAATGCGCTAAGGAATTACTGGAAGCTGGTGCCTTGCAGCAAGCCTCCGAGGGTTATGCACTTCATCAAGGAGTAAACAGCACAAGGTAACTTTTGTGTCATTTCATGGCATGCTGTAGGTTCAGAGGCGTGCTTATGTACTTACTGAGTGGGGTAACCGTGTTAGTAAGTGTTGCTGATCTCCCGAGAGAGCTGAAAACGATTCCTCATGTCGATAACTCAGTTTGGCTGGGTGCCTGAACACGTGTTTGATGTCTTATTTCATCGAGACCTTGCAAATGTATACCATCACATGCCTGTGTTAAGATGCTTCAAAATGTTTCACCTTTCTTTTTGTGTAGTTTTCTCCTGATGCCATCATCAGTAAATCTGTGCAAGTATAGTGGAAAAGCGGAGCCAGACCCTTTGGTATGAAATACGGGACGTTTCTAGGGGAAAGCACAATGTTCCGCAGTTACGAAATTGATGTCTCTATCAGGCAAATTAGCAGGAGACATCCACCCCCACCATCCCACGGCCTGACAGTTCACTCACACCCCCAGAGATCCTGCTGCTCTGAGCTCAGCTCGGCAGAGTGGGGAGACGGCAAAGCCTTCTATGAACGCTTTTTGTCCTCAAGAAAGTTAATACGTGGAAAATGGAGCTGTGTTGTGTTATGTGTTATGCCTCACAGAGATACTGCACATGTTCATTTGTTTCCGAATTAGGTTTATAGTCACATGTATTGCATTAAATAAAGCAGATTCTCTATGTCTTTTACTGTACAGCTCTGTCTTTTCTTGAAGAAGAAAGGGACGAATTAACTGTGATGCCCTTTCATTTATGTCTTGACATACCCCCTGTACTTGACAGCCAAAATGGGTCTCCTGGTGAGGCATGTGCTGGAAATGACTGCCTGCACCACATTTTGCAATAAGCTGAAACAAAAAAACAAAACAAAATAGCATCCAACAGCACACAGCGGTAATGGGCTGTTGCTATAGTTACATCCTTTTGGCAGGGTTACTTATGAAGCAGGGAGGGCAAACTTCCAAAGTAGGAGGAGGGTGCACTTCCCCTTACAACTGAACAGGTTCTCAGGTTAGTGGATGCTCAGTAGAGAAAGCTGGCATACAGATCACTGCAGCAGTGGTTTCAATTACACAGAATTAGAACCGCAGGCGACGGAGATGTTTACCAGAGGCAGTGTCCTGGCCTGGACAAGACAGAGCTAAGACCCATTTCTGTGATATGAAGCATCAGCATGCCCCCTGGACAGAAAGTCAGGCCAGCATACAATCTGCATCTCCAAACCATCCCTTTAATGCTGAGGCTATGGGTAGTGTTCTATCAGCTCAGGATTTCACCCACAACCTTCTGGTGTTGTGAGAAGATATGGTACCCCCAAGGTCCCATTACCAGGACACAGACTTTATGAAAGACACACAGAGCTATAGTGGATCCAATTTTTATGTGGGCAGTAATGTGGTTTGATAAGTGGGTCTTGCTCATTTCCCAATGGCAAGCCTGTTTCTCGTTCTTCACTTCTCTCTAAGGCTGATAAGCCAGACCTTCTCACCATCTGAGCCTTTGAAAAAGGGGCAGCGCCAGACATTATATGATGGGTGGTTGTGAAATGATTCCTATCTCCAGAATGCTACCTCCATCTGGTGCGTTTACAAAATCAATTTCCGTTGGTCTGGATCTGTTTTTCTTTTTTTCTTTTTTGCAAAGTATGTAAACTGGTACATCATGTTCTAAGTTGGCATCAAAAGAATACATTCATGCCAGCCTGCTTATTTTACAGCTTCAGATCTTTCACTTGCAAAACATGATACAGTTTTTTAAATGAGCTATAATCAAGAACTGATGCTGATGTTCAGACATCTATGTAATTATATTATTATAATCAAACATCCTTATTGGATATAATTATGCTGTAATACCAAAAGAAAAAGTGCTGGAACATGAAAAGAATATGTCACATTTTAAAATGACAAATAGGGGTGCTTGGTACACAAGCACAACCCAAAGCAGGAAAACCAGTAGGACCATAGCTTCCAGAACTTCAAAATACTACAAAAATTAATTAACCACAAGACTCAAGAATCAGCTGCTGATACCTTTTGAAACACTTTTCCTTTCATTTGAGCTTTGAGCTGTGTGTCTCTCAGTGTCCCTGCACTCCCAGAGTCCAGCCATGCCCGTTCCACCAGAGGTCCTGTGGACATGGATGGAGCTGCACGACTCCGTGTCCTTATACTCCGCTGAAAAGAAGATCCGCCGTGCAGCTGGGCTGAAGCGCTGGCAGCTCCAGCGTTGGCCCCGCCTGCCCTCTGGGCTTCAGCACTCGCTCTTGGATGAACGCAGGCTGCACCGGGCCGCCTGGAACGGCTGCCTAGAGCAGGTCAAAGCCCTCCTCGAGCTGGGCGTCCCGGCAGAGTGCCAGTGAGTGTTGCTCCACAGCTCACCCAGTCATATGTAGCCCTTAGGGTGTCAAAACTGTGGACCACAATGTCTTCTTTTATATTTGACATGTGGTTCAGTTTTTCTTCTCTTCATACTGCTTTCTTTGGAGGTTTAAAATATTACAGACTATCTTGTTCCTGTAGAATCAACCTGCTGCAACCTGGGCAGTAGTGTAGTGTAGTGGTGAGGAGCAGGGCTAGATTGCTGGCTTGATTCCAAGGTGGGTCACTGCTGTTGTACCCTCAGGCAGGGCACTTAACCCAGAATTGCCTCAGTAAATATCTACCTGTATAAATGAATGACACTAAAGAAGCATGTTTGTATGTTGCTCTGGATAAGAGTGTCTGCTAAGCAGCGTCATGCAAATGTAAATGTAAATATAAACCTCCTGGGCTGCAGGACAGTTCAGAATCCTGATTAACATAACCATTTGCATTTACAAGTGACTGAAATAAAAGACAAACATTTTGCAGAACAGAGGAGATCACAGTTAGGAATGAGGATGAAAAACCTGGCTCCTTTCATTGCACTTTTACATCAAGATTATCAGGGTCCAAGGGACTTAATGTTCTAAATTCCAGGCAGGTCAGTGCAGGCTACATGTCATGGTATATGTCATACATGTATGTCCATAATGAGAGAACACTAAATTGGTTCTGCGCTTCTTTTCATTGTATGTCCAGTAATAATAAATGCTGATAATTCCATCAGCTTTATTACACATGCCTTACCCCTTTGCCAAAAATCACATTCTACAGCCATAATGTCTGAAAATCATTACTGGTTTCCTGTGGCCAGGATCCCAAACGTTATCCTCTTGAGATCAAGTGCAAATATATCACTGATGAACTAAATGAAGCTAATAAAATGTCCATAGTAAATGAAAAAATAATAATGATGATGATAATGGCTACTAACAATAACAATGATAGCTGTAATATTACTTATGAATTAGTTATGACAAGGTGCTCTTCTTAATCATATCTCACTGATAAGCTCAAATGTACATTTTGACAGATCTCTTCTTACACATATTAGCAATATGTTTGTAATGTGAATGTGAAGAACATAGCCTGTGTGGAGGCTGAGAAACTTGCAAACACCAGCTTGTTATCCATTAATATCCATTGAATAACTTGAAAGAACTCAACCTTGAAGTAATGTATTTAATGCTTACAATTACAAATGCTTCAGAATGTGATCTGTAGTATGGGCAAATGGAATGTGCAAAAACACGACAATTATGTATGTATTAATACTGGATGAAAAGGGGATCAGTGACACATTCAGAGGGCTGAGAACTGACTGTTCTTTGAAGGCATTTGTGGACTATATCTGCAGGGACCCCCAGGGCTGGACAGCAGTCCACCATGCTGCATTCAGCGGACACCTCCCTGTGGTCAAGTTCTTGCTGCAGCGAGGCACCGAGGTCAACTGCAGGGACTTCTTCAACTGCACACCACTTCATCGAGCCTGCTGGAGTGGTCACACACAGGTAGCCGAGTACCTCCTTCAGCTGGGGGCCTCCCATGAGACACGGACATGCTCGGGCCAGACGCCCCTGCATCTAGCTGCGGCTAACGGGCACTTGGGCACAGTCCGTACCCTGCTGAAGTGTCACTCCCAGCCGGATTCCCGGGACATCCACAAATGGACCCCGCTCCACTGGGCAGTGTTCAACGGGTGGGGTGAGGTGGTGGAGCTGCTGCTGGGGGCCGGGGTGGGGGTGGATGGAGACGAGGGTGAAGACATGAGCCCCCTGCAACTGGCCGTGCTGGCTGGGAACGAGACCAGCGTCAAACTCCTGCTACACTGTGGCGCCGACGTCAATGCCAAGAACCACAATGGGCAGACGGCCCTGCACATCTGCGCAGCCTCAGGCAACAAGAAGGTGATCTCTCAACCTTCCCTTCCCGCCAGAACTGCAGACTTCCAATAAGTCTAAACATTCAATCAGGTTCAACCTACCTTTTTGCTTATAATGGAAACATAATTCCAGTGAAAAGCTGACCTATGTATAAATGTGACTAATTTTTTCAATCAAATCCCAGAGATGATCATACACACACACAAACACACACACACAATTTGTACACACACACGGTCACCAACAAACCCTCTCTAAATTGTGGAATTATTTCAAAATCATGAATCACTCAGTAATAATGTGACTTCTGTTTCCCTTCCCCTTCCCAACAAAGCCGATTATTACAGAGTGCAAGAGAAAAGTTGATACACGGGGAACAGATGGCACAACACAGGCCTGAGTTCCTGTCTCTTTAACACTGTTTGGTCACTCTTCTAGATTCTTCAGCAGCTGCTGACAGGAGGTGCCAAGGTGGAGGTGGCAGACGCGGACCTTGTGGTTCCACTGCACCTGGCAGCAGGGGTTGGCTCCCGTACTGTTGTGCACCTACTGATCCTGAGCGGGGCGGGACTGAACACCCAAGACCGTCTGCTGATGACTCCCCTGCATTACTCAGCCTTGCGGGGCAACACGGAAGCGGCAAAGCTGCTGCTGCACTATGGGGCAGAGGTGAACACCGTTGAGCGGCTGGGAAGGACGCCACTCCACCTGGCCTCTGAGAGGGGCCACTGCGATGTGCTTCGCATGTTGCTGGAGGGCGGCGCCGACCCATCGCTGCGGTCACACTGGCAGGAGACTGCTGGCGACATTGCCTCAGAGCATGAGCAGCACAGTGCACTTCAGGTTCTCTGGCAGTATCAGAGGTCCCAGAAAAAGACTCAAACCCGGGGCCTTCAACACAGCATCCAGCAGCAGATTTACTAAGGGAGGTTAAAAGCACAGACACACTGCGGGCAGGCAGGTATAATTTTCTACTGAGTTAAAACTCAGTGATGAAAAATGAGTATTTCCTTACCAGAGAGAGCTGTCAACTTTAGTTCCTCTGTGTGGAAACTCAGTCATATTGTGAAATAATGAGTGGATGGTTGTCAGAATGAAGAGACATTTATGTATGTATAATGTGGTAATAATGTGGTTGACATGTATGTCTGACTATTGTCTTTTATTTTGATAACTGAAAGTGAAAGAATTATGTAAAATGCTTTATCAGTATACTGAAATGTGTTAAATAAGCCATGTTATTTAATAGGTGGAATATATAATGATATTTTGTATAAAATGAGCATAGCACACACAGATTGTGAAATTTTGTTTATATGTATTTCACAAATGTTGCTAAGAAGAACGAAAATAAAGGTTTATGGTATCCTCCCATCTGGAGCCTGAATATCTACTACAGTGTGGCCAATCCAACGCGTCAAACAAAAGATGACATAACTGCTTACATAACATAATTCTCACCTGAGGAGTAAAAGGTATAGAACGCCACGCTGAAACATATCACTGTTTAATCTGTTGGAAACTGCAAGTTAACTGGCGGAATCAATCAACGTAGGGACGATTTACTGTTAGAAATTCAGCCACACGGAAATACATGCACATTTCTCTCTACCACCCACTGCAGAACTTACTAGATACCGTTAGCTGATCGAGCGGATGCTTCGCTTACTTGCCCAAGCACCACTACGTTTCACATACGTTTCACCGGTTTCCCATGTTGCACTTCGCGGAGAGAGATCATACTCGCGGAATGATATGTTCAAATGTGAACCACCAAAAGGTGAAAAATAACTTTTCCTGGAAACGACGTCACGGGAACTTCCCCGGCCGACAGCGAAACCATCCTCTAAGCAGAGCCGACTTTGCTCGAACAAATGTAAATTCTCTAAAATTCTGTATGTACAAAATCTAAACCGCATACCCTGCCTCCTTTCACAATATGTTAAATTCGGGTTAAGAAAAGCCATTTTGACGCAATTATCTCACGAACATGATTCTATAATTATATATAATTTAAACAATAAACACACCTGGGGGTTATCTTTTATAAATAGTAGTTACACAACGCACTGAGATCCATTATCTTCATGTACTATTTCTTAGATACTGACTTAGCGAAACGCGGATGAATACATCCCGCCAGAGACTACTGTTGCTGGTAGTTTCGACAGCGTAACTACGTCACGCACCGTCCGTCCCTCGTCTCTGTTCTAGTCTGTCTGCTAGTGTGGTGTGGTCTGACTTCGATTGAGGCGAAGATGGCCGCTGGTGCTTTCTCCGCTGCTGCTAACACATCCACAAGCAACGAGGGGATACTTATTGGCGATAGAGTGTACTCGGAGGTTTTTTTAACGATTGACAACTCTCTCATACCGGAGGAGAGGCTTTCGCCAACACCTTCTATGCTCGATGGCCTCGACCTCAACACCGAGACCGACCTCCGCATTCTAGGCTGCGAACTAATCCAGTCGGCCGGCATTCTTCTGCGGTTGCCACAGGTATGCGCGTTATCGAAAGTATTGGTTAATACACTTTATTCAGCCTGTACCGGGGTAACTAAAACAGTTATCATTTATTATATGACGTGTACACCTTCTTTCACTTTTGGAGTCAATGTCTTCGGGCATCCGTTAACATGTTGCTAGCTAGCTAACTAGCCTCGTTAGCATTAGCTAGCTAATGATAGAGTAGATGAAAATTGAAATGGTTAGCTTATAGTTAGCCAGTCGAACATTTACTTGAATGTTTAATTTCCTACTGAAAGTACAACCGAGGATACTCGAGAGATGGCTACTACTACTACTTTTCTCGGCCGTAAGCGTTTTCTTGAGTGTACACTTGCCTTGTTATTGAGAATGAGTAATGACAAAAACAAAATGGCGGGCACCGTATTGCGAGCGCTTTTGCCGAAGTGGTTAGCTGCAACGTCACATTTGAATCTTTTACTCTCGCCTCTCGTAGGTGGCCATGGCTACGGGACAAGTGCTTTTTCATCGATTTTTCTACTCCAAGTCGTTTGTCAAACACAGCTTCGAGGTGAGTTCATTCCCAAAATTTCCTTAACAGCAGCGAGCGGAACTCCATCGTTCGCGCTGGCAGCCATGTTGTGACCTGTGTTAGTTAATATAGAAAGGTGGGAAGATTGGTCATTGCTATACAGTTAGAAACAGTGCAGCAAGATAGTGAATACTTGGCAGAAATACGGATCACTGGTTATCACTGGCCGTTCACTGTAACCATCACGATTTAACGCAGTATCATCCGACTGTCGGTTTAGCCATTGTAATTTCCTGTGTAGTATTAGCTAGGTGGTTAGTTAGTACAAAGCCTTACGACATCTTTCAGTGTGAACAAAGGCAGTCGGAGAGTTGGGTAGGAAAGACTAAAGACTGTATTCTGAATGGCAGGGATATTCAAATAACCAGCGTTAGGTAGGTTATTGCAAGTGTCAAATTTGTAGAAGTTAGATTGACATGTACATATGTTAATGTAGAATATAGAGAATATAATAATGCCCAAAACATGGCCCCCTTTTCCAGATTGTTGCTATGGCCTGCGTGAACCTGGCCTCCAAAATAGAGGAAGCGCCTCGACGAATAAGGGACGTGATCAATGTTTTCCACCACTTACGACAAATACGAGGAAAAAGGTAAGCATCCAGTCAGTATGGCTTATTTGTTTAAAAACAAAAAGTAAACGTTCAATGTGTTTTTTCCGCTGTCAATTTTTTGTGCCACCACCCCAGCTCCAACTTTCCTCACCTGTTTTACAGTCTAGAGAACTGTTCAGTTGAAACCTTAATACTGATGTTATTTGCATTATCCTGTTAACATGAACTAATGTGTTGTAAGTAGTGAAGTTTTCTCATTTTTTGTTTGCGTTTATTTGAAGGATTGCTCTTTGTTTCATGAATTTTCAAACCCATCTTAAAAGCTTTCAGTTCTCATCAGTTGTGATTTTAAGGGTAATTATAGCTACACATTACTTGTTAAAAGTAAGGAAAATTTATTCTGTCTCGTTTGCTACTATTTTGTCGCTATAGTTTTTTTTATTTTCATAAGATGTTGAAGAGTATGCATACTGTACATATAATTGCAAACGCTACTGAGGATCAAGCTGTTACCAGTAGGACTGAGACAAGAGATGTAAATTTCCATTGTCTTTCTGTATAGAAGAGGAATCTGTTCAGTTTAGAAATAGGACCACGGTATTAACTTGAGTTCTTTTTTCCCTTGCAACCAACTAACAGCGACCAGCTACATTTACCAAACCCTGGGTGATGTGGAATGGTACGTAGAGATGAAGCTGTCGGCATGGCAACAGTGAGCGAAGTGTCGCATTCCCCCCCTCCTCCCCCGGGAGAAGCCAGTGGTCTGAGAGCGGGTCACTGGAATCGGGGACGACAGGTTGGCCGCTGGTTCGAGGCGTCTGGGAAACTCCTGTACCTCAATCTAAGCTTTTGTCACTACTGCTGGTGCAGGTGGTAAAGAACAAATGTTTGACTGTAATGGAAGACAAACCACATGCCATGGCTTTCACAGAAATGTCACTTGCATTACACGCAGGGCTCTCAAGTCTGAAGTCTCCACACCAGTGCTGCTGTATTCAAGTGCAGTCGTAGACGTAGTTTGACAAATCCAGCATGGAAGAAGTATCACTTAGATAATATATTTGGTAAACAAATCAGCAGTATACTCTGTTAGGTTTTATTACATATATTCTATGATCTGTTAAAACCAAATCTCAGATTTATTGCATACTTTTTGTTGTGTTTAGATTGTTGCCATGTTATTGGAATATGATTTATTGGATCAGGTGTGTAGTTTGCATTTAGCAAATTCAGTATGTATTGAGTGCTCCTCTTCAAGAGGTACTCGTTTAAGTCATGTAGAATCTGAGAGCGCTTTAGTAAATTTTAAAATATGCGTTCAAAACTGAGTCATAAATATTACTGCTATTGTAAAGGAATTTGGTTTTTGACCTTATGCTTATCACGCTTGCGGTTTAAAACTGATTTAAGGTACTGTAGTAAAAGCAAGTAGTGTTTGTCGTTGAGCGAAGTTCAGTGTTTATGTGATAGATGCGTTCTGTCATATTTAATTAAAAGGGTTCAGGAAAGATATGGTCAAGGTAGATGCTAAGTGCATAATTTGCTTGGCCATCGGTCTTAGAGGGAGACTGCCATCTGGTGTTCCCGGTCATCATTGATTTACTCAGTGCTGCGCTAGTTTTATACCAGCAGTTAAATGTCTTAGGTCACTGATTTCTGTTGGTTTTATTGTAGTTAGATCACCCAGATCTGTGGCATATTT